>NC_134781.1:78046556-78114056 GCF_046742065.1 Oratosquilla oratoria | reverse complement strand
CACTAAGGGCGTTATCACATTGGGCTATTTTTCCTCCGACTGTTGGAGCAAATTTGCAGCCCGCAGCTTTCAGGAAGGAATAGGATATGCTGAAGGAAAATAATCTTCCTCCAGAATATCGAACGACTTTCTATGCATTTTGTTAAGAAAACAAAAATAGTTTGTCGTGGTGATTTGACGGCGGAAAAAGTTCTGGAGGTGGTGTGCGGTACAGCCGATTAATCGGAGGTTGGACGAAAAGTAACTCTCTCTCTCTCTCTCTCTCTCTCTCTCTCTCTCTGAAAGTACGTTTTACTTAGTGCGATTGATTATTAGCCTATTGCCACAGCTATTAATGGCGGGTGACGCGCATCCTACTATACTCGGTGCATCGAAAACTGGCCTTTAGGGCGGAGCACGGAGATTCCCCCTGTGTTGCCACATTTAATTATTTTATAATTCTATTTTATTTTAAACTTTATTTTATGATTTTATAATGTTGCCACATATAATTATATTATAATTTTTTGTCACACACCACCACTGAGGTATAAATCAAAGCAATGTTTTCTATACAAAGGTTTCGTTTCCTCGATTCGTGGACATGGCATATGTGCGGGAGAGAGCGACGTTGCCACTCTATCCCTTCTCTGGCATTCAGAAAACATTGCATCCACACGCACCTTCTCGCTATGTATAAATATATTATATATATATATATATATATATATATATATATATATATATATATATATATATAGAGAGAGAGAGAGAGAGAGAGAGAGAGAGCGGGCGGGCGGGGGGTGGGTGAGCCGTGCGGGCCGTGTTATCTGTTGAGATGTTGCAATACCGGGAAATTCCCTAACCCCGCCTTAGCGGCCAGTTCTCGTTGCGTCTACTATACCTGGCATCATATTTTGGGTAAGCGCGTTGATCGTTTCGGCTAAACTTACCAGCCTCGTGCTTTGCAGCTCGAAGTAAAACAGCCTGATTATAAAACAAGACTGATTAGTGCTCTAGACAATCGTTTAACGATCATCGTTGAGCCATGAACGATCATCGTTGAGCGATAATCGCATCGAACAAGACGTTCCTTAAGTCTCTGGCTCCAGATATTGATTACCTAAAATATGTATTGTAGATCTGAAAAAAAAATCTTTCATTATGGTGATGAGCCTACGCCAGGAGGCGCTGAGTCGCTGCGTCCGAAGCCTTTGCCTTATGATGCGCTGATGGGACTATTGGGGAAGGTGACAGTCATAGCTGGGAATTGGGGAGGCGTGCGGGAATCGAACCCACAACTAAGCGAACGCGAGACCAGCCACGGCCTTCTGTATATGGATGTGGCTCAGTCCCTCCGGTCTGATGGCGTCATTTATATATGTTATCCCGGTAGACACAAGGCGAGTCCAATCAACTGAGAGGAGCCCCTGGACAAAGATGAACTGAAGAGAATCGCCAGTGACGGCGGAGATCACGGTCAAATGATTTCCGACAGCGAGGCCTCGGGGACCTCGGGAGGCCTCGGGGACCTCGGGAGGCCTCGGGGACCTCGGGAGGCCTCGGGGACCTCGGGGGGCCTCGGGGACCACGGGGGGCCTCGGGGACCTCGGGGGGCCTCGGGGTCCTCGCTGGTCTCGGGGCCTCAGGGGCCGAATTAAGATCTTAACCCTAATGGCGGAGATTTGACCTAAATCCCTATGTCGGCGACATAAAGGCTTATGTCTAGATATAACTTCGACATTATGGATAGCTGCTCTGGGTAAAATCTCCGCCATTTTGAAGATTTATGTGTAGACCTAGGGGTTAAGATCTTTTATAAATTCGGCCCCTTGCGTCAAGCGAGGCCTCGGTTCGAGCCCCGAGGTGACTCTCGGAAATCGTTTGAGAAAGAAGTAAAAACCATCCATCGTTAGCCAGAATAAATATCTCCAAGTTGTCTCAAATGGAGTCGGGATTCAACGAGTACAACTTTTGCTGTGAAACACGTCCAAATAAGCACATCTAGCTCAAAAAATCATAATAATAAGTAAAAATGTGCGCGCGCGCGCGCACACACACACACACACACACACGTAAATGTGCATGGCTTCATAGGGCAAGAAGCTTGAGGGCTGTAAAATTTAGGCAACTTTCATTATTCAGTGCGATTATCGTATTGACGATATCCTTTCATGTACTTTTTTCTGGGCCGAGTGTAAATGGCCCATGGACCTTTCAATACTCAATAAAATCCTCGTATTGCTTATGTCCCACCATATACTGTCTGGGCTGAGTGTAAATGGTTTAGGGAGTTTTCAATACTCATAAAATCCTCGTATTACTGACATCCCATCATAGACTCTCTTTCCTGGCCTGATTATAATTGGTCTAGGGAACTCTGAATCCTCAATAAAATCCTCGTATTGATGATGTCCCATCACAGACTCTTTCTTGGCTGATTATGGATGGTCTAGGGAACTTTCAGTACTCAATAGAATCCACGTACTGGTGAGATTCCATCGTAGACGCTCTTTCTGGGCCGAGTATAGATGGGTCTGTCACTTTGAATTCTCAATGGAATCCTCGTATTGGTGACATCCCATCGTATACTTTGTTTCTTTCTGGGCAGACGATGGACGAGACGTTCACTCCCAGGTTTCGTCGTCCGAAACGGGCTCGTCGTCCTCGGAATCGTCCTGGATGAAGACCGCTCGACGTTCGAGTGCGAGCGACAGGGCGTTCGCGAGGTCGTCCTTGGGAGGGTCCTTGGTGCCCTTTGTACTGGAAGGATCGCAGGGTCTGAGTTTGAACCCTCTGCGGACCTCTTCCATCAAGAGGGCGTGGGCGTCCTTTGGGCTCTTGTTGGTAGGAGTGACGCCCTTTGTCACTTCTCCTTCGTCTGTCGCCGAACTGTCCAAGGGCGTAGTCGGCAGTGGAGGAGGAGGTGGTGGCGGAGGGACGTCCTTAGCTCCTGACGATCCCTCAACTTCTGCTTGATGGTCCTTGTGGAAGGAAACTGTGGGCCTCAGTTTGACCCCCTTCCTGATATGGGCCATCAGCTCCGCCCGTGGGTCGACGACGCTCTTAGACCCACTTTCCTTTGCTCCGCCTTTTTCCGTCGCTTTATTCCTTGATTGTGGAAGAGGCGGTGGCGGTGGAATTGAAGGCACTGGAAGAGGCGGTGGGGGTGGAACTCGAGGCACGGGAGGAGGTGAAGGCGCCGAAGAGGGCTGTTTCGGCACTGCTGAAGCTGGAACGCCGTTGGGCTCATTTTCGTTCTTCGGACGTTCCAGTCTTAGCTTCTCGAGAATCTCCTCGTGCTGTCCCAGTTTCCCCATAAGGAACTCGACCTTATCTTTGAGGACGACGTTTTCCTTCGAAAGTGCCTCAAATTTTTCTTCCACCCTGTTTTGGAATAGCTGGACTGTCTCTCTTACGGGTTGTTCCAGCTGATTCCTTTGGGCGTTGATCCGATCCAGGAGAAAGGCTTTCTCCTTTTTCCATGCCGCAGCTCTTCGCCGATGTTTCATTTTGAGCTTGGCAATCTGGGCGTCTCGTTGAAGAATCATTTTCGTACGGAGCTCGGCCTCGGCCAGCCGCTCCTCCTCGATCTGCTGGAGGAGCTCCTCCCGCTGAAGACGTTCGGTCTCCAGCTTGGCCTTAAGGAGGTGGTTGTGCTCCTCCAGGGGAGTCTGGTGTCGAAGCAGCCTCCACCACTCCTGCCTAAGGACTCGCACGTCCTTGACAATGTCGCTAAACGGAGCGTTGATAAGCAAGGGCATGGAGTGCACGTCTGTACAACCTGAGGGCGCCGAGGTCGTTCGTCGTCGGCTGTTGTTCGTACATCGTAGATGTCCGTAGAGGCGAAGTTGTTCGAAAACTTCTCTCCCCCCCCCCCAAAAAAAAGTAAATAATTACATATATATATATATACATATATATATATATATATATATATATATATTATATATACAATATATATATATATATATATATATATATATATACATATACACACATTATTTGCGGCTCTTTCTTGGTTTTACATTGTTTATTATTATCAATATTATTTTTTTTCATATATGTATATTATATATATATATATATATATATATATATATATATTATATTTATATATACACATTTTTTGCGGCTCTTTCTTGGTTTTTCATTATTATTACAATTTCTATTATAATTTTGATTAGTTATTTATTTTTCATATATATATATTATATATATATTTATATATATATATATTTCTTGGTTTTACATTGTTTATTATTACTGTTATCATTATTACTAATATTCATTTTTCATATATATATATATATATATATATATATATATATATTATATATATATATATATATATATATATATATATAATATATATATATATATATATATATATATATATATATATATACACACATTATTTGCGGCTCTTGATTTTACATTGTTTATATTATTACTATTATTATTCATTTTTCATATATATATATATATATATATATTATATATATATATTTCTTGGTTTTACATTGTTTATTATTATCATTATCATTATTATTATTATTAATTTTTCATATATATATATATATATATATATATATATATATATATATATATATATATATATATCTTGGTTTTACATTGTTTATTATTATCCTTATTATTAATTTTTCATATATATATACATATATATATATATATATATATATATATATATATATATATATATATATACACACATTATTTGCGGCTCTTGGTTTTACATTGTTTATTATTATTATCATTATTATTATTATTGTTATATATTTTTCATTATATATATATATACACATATATTATATATTATATATATATATATTATTATTATTTTTCCATATTATTTGAAAAGGTCGAGGAGCACCCAGCGAGCGAAGTCACACTTTATCAACACTTCCAGCTACTCGGTGGGGGCGTGTCTCCCTCAGCTGATCCACATCTAGTTATGGTCAGAACACGTCATGAGAATGGCAACGGTGGGGTTAACCTTCTCGCTGCGTGGAATAATATCACCTGACGGCAGCCGGTGGCACCCTTTATATATTTTATTCCGGTTAGTGTCAGGTCAACTTTATTCAGCTGAAGCGAGGCCCAGCTCGCTTCCGATGGCGCCACCGGTGCACCATTGCAAGGAAACAAAACAAAGACGAAATGTGCAACAAGAGAAGAAGAATAATCTGGTAAAACCTGCTTGCCCAACCCGGCACTTTGTTTGCAACTGATGCACATCTGCATTTTGCAAGAAAGTTGCATATTTACACAAGTAATTGCTTGTGAGTAGGTGGCGTGTGTGTGTGTGCAAGCACTGACACAGACATTTGTACAACCTCGAAGTGAACGTTCCTATTATCCAGGTGTGTAGTCCGGGGTGCCACTGATCGTGTCTAATTATGTTTGTGTGCGTGTGCATTTGTATGTACGAGCGCGTATGTACATGTAAATACCCAGTTTCTTGTCTCTTTACTTTCCAATTTATCATACCTAGCTTCGAACTCGTGTCTAGTTCCAACTTGGTCCATATCATGTGTTGTTTAAGCTTGGGCTATACCACCTAAGCTGTTTTAGGTATTTATGCATCTGTATGGAAACCTGTTTCTTCACATCTTTTATACATGTAATCTTATCTCAATTTGTTCCAATGGCCTTTTAAATCCCTCCCATCCCGAATCAAAAGATATTTTTTGTCAATGTAGTTTATCTCCTTTAGCGACCCGATTACTGTAATCATATCACCTCTTTCTCTTCCATGTTTCAAAGTTGGCAGACCCAGTGATTTTGGTCTCTCTTCGCATGACTTATTGTCAGGCCGGGAACCTGATTGGTTGCTGTCCTTTGTATTCTCTCATTCTTGCTTGTATCCTTCACTCTGCGTGGGGACCATACCACTCGTGCATATTCTAGTCTTGGATGGATCAGGATTTCTGTTTTTTTTTTTTTTTTTTTTCATCATCTCTTCATCCATATCGTGAAAAAGCCATTCCTGCATCTGTCTGTACGCCTCTCCCACAATCTTGCCTATTTGTCTGTCAGGTTGTCTTTTGTCAGCACTTGCAAAAAAATTTCCTGTTCTGGTTTTAATAGATTCATTTCCCAAAAAAATGGGTTTTTATATTTTTTGTCTGTGGCACTCGTTATTCACTTCATTCTGGCTGACACGCGATGATTTCATTCAGCTGTTGGGGTTTGGAGTCTGGAGAGGAGGGTGGTGGTGAGGAGGGTGGTGGTGTGGGGGGAGGGGTGTGTGGGGTGATGGGTGGGGGGAGGGGTGTGGGTGTGTGTGTGTGTGTATGTGTGTATAGGGGGAGGTGACGTAGGGAGGAGTGTGTGTGTAGGGGTGTTGGGGAAGGGGGTGTAGAGGAAGGGGATATAGGAGGGTCTGTGTGGGGGGCGGGGTGTGTTGGGGAGAGGTGTGTGATGGGAGGAGTGAGTGGGTGTAGGGGAGAGGTGTGTGTAGGGGGTGTAGGGCAAGGGGATGTAGGAGGGGCTGTGTGGGGGAGAGGTGTGTGTGGGGGGAAGGAGTGCGGGGAAGAGGTGTGGGGGGGAGGGGTGTGCAGGGGGTGTAGAGGAAGGGGATGTAGGAGGGGCTGTGTGGGGGAGAGGTGTGTGTGGGGGGGGAAGGAGTGCGGGGAAGAGGTGTGGGGGGCGGGGTGTGCAGGGGAGGGGTGTGCAGGGGAGGGGTGTGCAGGGGGTGTAGAGGAAGGGGACGTAGGAGGGTCTGTGTGGAGGATAGTCTGTGTGGGGGAGGGGTGTGTAGGGGGAGGATGTGTGTAGGGGGTTGTAGGGGAAGGGGATGCAGAAGGGGCTGTGTGGAGGATAGTCTATGTGGGGGAGGGGTGTGCAGGGGGTGTAGAGGAAGGGGATGTAAGAGGGGCTGTGTGGAGGATAGTCTGTGTGGGGGAGGGGTGTGTAGGGGAGGGGGGTGTAGGGGGAGGGTGTGTATAGGGGGGTGTAGGGGAAGGGGATATAGGAGGGGCTGTGTGGAGGATAGTCTATGTGGGGGAGGGGTGTGTAGGGGGGGTGCGTGTAGGGGGAGGGTGTGTGTAGGGGGGTGTAGGAGAAGGGGATGTAGGAGGGGCTGTGTGGAGGATAGTCTATGTGGGGGAGGGGTGTGTAGGGGAAGGTGTGTGTAGGGGGAGGGTGTGTGTAGGGGGGTGCAGGGGAAGGGGATGTAGGAGGGGCTGTGTGGAGGATAGTCTATGTGGGAGAGGGGTGTGTAGGGGAGGTTGTGTGTAGGGGGAGGAAGTGTGTAGGGGGAGGGTGTGTGTAGGGGGAGGGTGTGTGTAGGGGAAGGGTGTGTGTAGGGGGAGGGTGTGTGTAGGGGGAGGGTGTGTGTAGGGGGAGGGTGTGTGTAGGGGGAGGGTGTGTGTAGGGGGAGGGTGTGTGTAGGGGGAGGGTGTGTGTAGGGGGAGGGTGTGTGTAGGGGGAGGGTGTGTGTAGGGGGTGTAGGGGAAGGGGATGTAGGAGGGGCTGTGTGGTGGTGTGAGGGAAGGGGTGTGTTGGGGAGGGGTGTGTTGGGGAGGGGTGTGTTGGGAAGGGGTGTGTTGGGGAGGGGTGTGTTGGGGAGGAGTGTGTTGGGGAGGGGTGTGTAGGGGAGGGGTGAGGGGGAGTGCGTGTGGGGAGGGTGTATGTAGGGGGAGGTGTGTGTAGGGGGTGAAGGGGAAGTGGTGTGAGGGGGAGGGTGTGTGGGGGGAGGTGTGTGAGTAGGGGGCGGAGGCGTGTGTGTATGGGTAGAGGGTGGGTGCGAGTAGGGGGAGGGGTGTGTGTGGGGGCAGGTGTGTTTGAGTAGGAACAGGGGAATGTGAGTAGGGGCAGAGGTATGTGTTGGGGTAGGGTGTGTGTGTATGTATGGGGGAGAAGGTAATACCCTGACAGATGGAGGAGGAGTAGGAGGAGGAGGAGGAGAAGGAGGGCGGCGGCATGCAGGCCTCCACGAGGTGGCAGGGCGGCGGCGCAAGCGTAGGTCAGCTTTAGTGGAGGAGGAGGAGAAGGAGGAGCCCTCGGGAGGGCTGGAGGTGGGACGCCCCTTCCGTTTAAAGCAGCAGTCATCGGACCCTTCCGTCGGCTCCTCGTCGCTCTCTTCCAGCATCCGCCCGCAAAGTTATGACGTCAACAACACTCCAAACCTTCCCCCCAACCATGCCCGATACTTCACTCTCAGAAAAAAATGCCCCCCACCCTCCTGGCCCCACTCCCCCCACCCCAAAGAAAAAAGTGAAAAAAAAGAAAAGAAAAGGACAATCCTCCCCCCTAAAAAGAAAAGAAAAGAAAAGAAAATTATGGGGACTTCTTATGAAATATAACTGCTGACGTTCTATCTTATATTGTCTTATGATCGTCGTTACCTTGTGCAATCGGCAACTCTCTATCTTGATTTGTATTTCCGACATCCTCGTATTCATTCGTCGACCTCTTATCTCGTATCGTCGTCACCATCTTAAATCTAGTAATCATACATACATATACCAAAAGTCCATTTCTCCCTTATTAGTGAAGTAGACACCCAAGGCATGCCCCCCATTCTTCACCATCCCAACACCCGTATGATTTCATCTCTATCTTAGCTCGTGTGAACGAAAGACCATCCCTGACTCCCGCCCACCCCCTAGATCAGAAGCAATGGAGCATGGCACATCAACTGTCGAGCAGGGCCTGGCAGCTGAAGCTGGTTTATCCCCATAGCTTCATTACGTGGCGACCCCCCTCCCTCTTCGTCCACTCACGAATAATTTGAGAAGACATGAAGAAGATCCTTCGGTTGTCATCCGTAGACAAACATTCTCTACTCACATCTATGTATTGCCCTCTTCCACGTTTCCAGATGCCCAAACTATTCTATTATTCTTTGATCAACCCTTTCTGACATCTCCCTTTCTAACCCCGTTCTCCATATCGTCTCGCTTCTCACATAAAGCTTCTGACTTTCCTTAACAACTTTCCCCTATTCCCACAATACCTTCATGTCCACCCTACCAACATCATTTCCATAAAGCCCCCACATCCCATACAAAAAAGAAAGAAAAAATCTTCCGCAAACTTCCAAAACTTTCCACACATCCTCTATCGACCCTGTCAACAGCATTTCCATAAAACCCGACCCCCCATACAAAAAAATCTTACCTTCCGCAAACTTCCAAAAGTATCCACATGTCCTCTATCTTTCCTAAATCCACACTCTTCCTTCCTAATTACTTCCTCTGTTCCCCTTCTAATCCTCTCAATCACCCTTTTCAACTACACTCAACAGACTGATCCCCCTCAAACTACTACATTCATATTCATCCTTTCCCTTTGTAAAGTGGAACTAAGCAAACACTCCTCCAGCCCTCCAGCACATATCAAACAACCTTACTAGTCAATCTACTACAACCGTACCTCCCTTTATCAAACACTCCACACGAAACCCATCCAACCCAGGTGCCTTACCAACTTTCACCACTCAGTTATCTTTCCACCTCATCTTTTCCTATAGCCTTGTCATTTTTTTCTTCCATCACAGTCAACTTCTTAGCATTCCCCATTCCTACAATCTCTCCCTCCATAACTTCCTCTACATTAAGCAATTGTATACTCATCCCTTACGTCCTTTATCGCCATTAACATTTGTCCATATACACATTTTATCTTTTTCTTCTCTGCCTGGGTCACTCCCAACTCTTTTCACTTCATTGCAAAATATTTACTATTATTTTCAAAATTCTCGGTCGAGCTCCTACCACATTTAACATCTGCCCTCTTCTTTGCCTCCCTCACCTTGAATTTTGCTTCTCTTCTTCTTCTTCTTCTACCTCTCATGTGCTTCCCTTGTTCTATCTTCCGTTTCTCTTCCACCATCGCCTTTATTTGTTCATCCCATCCTTCGATGCCTCTTCTTCTGTAGCACACTATCCTCTACGTCCCATGTATGTGAAACAATGTTTGAAAAGAATCGGAAGTATCTAGGCCCGTTTTCTCTAAAGACTTGAGTTTCCGGTTCAATATAAATCTTCCACACTTCAAAGGGAAACGGCAAGAAGAAATAAGTTTATAAAATTTTAAAGGGAATGAAGAAATAAATCTTTAAATATTCGACAAGTGAAATAAGGCAAAATCGTGGAAACGTTTTAACACTACGTGTAAACCGGACAGGAAGGAATAGGCAAAGGTTTTCAAGACACTAATTTCAATAATAACAATAATTTCACTAATAACAATAAAGAAATAGAATCAAATAAATAAATAAAATCCAACTGCATGGTCCATTAATGGTACGCGTTCCCTTCAAATAATGGTCTTAAATTTTAACATTCATTTAGTTACAAACCTAAACGCTGTATGGCAATCACAGCCCTTCCTCTCCCGCCCCGCCTTTTTCCTTTCTCTCTCATTCTCTCTCTCCATTGTCTCCTGTCGACATTTTTTCCCCATCGTCACCATCGACTTCCTCGTTGTCGTCCATTCATTTTGCATCGTTGTCGCACTTTTCCAAGTTTACTTTTTAGCCATTATCGACCTGTCTTGTCGACCTTTTTCCGGGAACCAGTCTCACCTACCGGCTTGGTTTTCCTCCCACCATACTTCTAAGTATAGATTTCCCCCTCGCTTCTCCACATTTCTACCCCATCCACATCCTCCACTTTCACTTACCTTCTACTCTTCCCACTTCCTCTCCACTTCCATCCTTTCCTCCCTCCTATTTACTCTCCTCCTCTCTTCTCTTCCCTTCTCCATTCTTCCAGTCTTCACCCACCACGTCTTTCCCTCCTCTCCCATCCTCTCTTCACCTCTCTCCTCTCTCTTCTCCACTCTTTTCCTAATTATTCCTCTGCTATCCCTCTCCCTCTCCTTCGTTGTTCCTCCTCCTTCCAATCACCTCTTCTCTTCATCTATCATATCCTCGACACTTCTTTCCCTCCTCCCTTACCCTCTCCTTCCCCTCGCCTCCTCTTCTTACTTACCTGCTGTGCACCACATCCCCACGCCTTTCTTCTCCCCTCCCCCCCAACCGGGTCTTGTTCCTTCAACTCCCCCTCCAGCGTCATTCTTGTTCTCGTCCTCCAGTTTCCGCTGTGTCACGCCTCGACGTTCTCCCATAGCTCGCCCGCCAAAGCTTCCCCTCGTTTCATCTCACCCTCGACCTCTTCTTCCTCCTCCTCCTCTTGGGTAATCCTCTTCTTGTCTCTTCCTGCCCTCAGTTAAGAGCCTTGCGACGACCCCACTCCTCCACCCTTCTCCACTTCCTCCACTTTCGTGGGGACACACAAACGCTTTCCGGTGTTCCTCTCTCTCTCTCTCTCTTCCCCCAGACTCCAACCGACGGACACTCGACTGCAGCAGCCATCGACACATACTTACTTGCCCCGCCCTAACTTCTCCTCCTCCTCCTCCTCCTCCACCTCCTCATCTCCTTCCTCTTCCTTCTCCCCCTCTTCCTCCTCTTCCTTCTCCCCCTCTTCCTCCTCTTCCTTCTCCTCCTCTTCTTCCTCTTCCTTCTCCTCCTCTTCTTCCCTCTCCACTTCCTTCTCCTCCTCTTCTTCTTCCTTCTCCCCCTCCTCCTCTTCTTCCTTCTCCCCTCCTCCTCTTCTTCCTTCTCCTCATCTTCTTCCTTCTCCTCCAACTCTTCTTCTTCCTTCTCCTCCTCTCCTTCCTCTTCCTCCTCCTCTTCTTCCTCATCCCTCTTCCCCTTTTTCCTCTTCCTTCTCCTCTTCTTCTCTTCTTCCTCCTCCTCTTCCCCCTCTTCTTCCTCTTCTCCCTCATCTTCTTCCTCCTCCTCTTCACCCTCTTCTTCCTCCTCCTCTTCCCCCTCTTCTTCCTCTTCTCTTCTCCCTCATCTTCTTCCCCCTCTTCTCCCTCATCTTCTTCCTCCTTCCTCCCCCTCTTTTTCCCTCTTTTCTTCCTCTTCCTCCTCTTCCACCACCATCCCCTCCATTATTTTCACCATCACCACCCCCCTACCCCAAACCCCGACCCCTCCCACCACGGCCCCCCATAATGCAGATGAGTCTCGTCGCTATGGCGGAGAGCGCGCAACCACGGACGGGGGGGGCCACTCTCGTGTCGCCACGAGCGGCGCCAGGCCAACACCACTTTAAAAATTTGGGTCCTTGGCACTCTCGCACTGCCGGAGTCACTGGGTCAGTTACTAGGTAATTTTCACTGCTGAACCGCGGTTACCCTAACCAGTAACCGGCAGGTTACGGCATCACCCTAGAAAGTCGACACTCGCCTTATCTATGCAATGGAAAGTGAGAAACCGATGAGAGGGTAAAGCTAAGTCAGTTGTGGCGAGCCGCTGTTTTGTTTTGTTTTTTCGTTAGGTCACCTTCTCCTTTTCTTCCTCCTTCTTCCTTCTCCTCCTCTTCTTCCTCCTGCTTCTTCTTCCCCTTCCTCTTCCTTCTCCTCTTCTTCCTCTTCCTTCTCCTCCTCTTCTTCCTCTTCCTTCTCCTCTTCTTCCTCTTCCTTCTCCTCTTCTTTCTCTTCCTTCTCCTCCTCTTCTTCCTCCTTCTCTTCCTTCCCCTCCTCTTCTTCCTCTTCCTCCTCCACTTCTTCATCCTCCCCTCTTCTTCCTCTTCTCCTTGTTCTTTAGCAATTAACGTTACCACGAAAACCCTCGTAGACAAACGTTTACAACTCACCATAAACTTTTTTTTTTTTTTTTTTTTTTTTTCTTTTTAGTGCTCTAACATTTCACACATCGAGTACTTCTACCACATGACTCCAGTGACGTGTACCAAGACGATCTCGTTAACGCAACTGATCAGCTCCTTGGTACGACTTCACCTCGAGTTTGGAGATCACCGTTCGACCCCCAAGAGATTCCCCCCATTTCCTAAACATTTCCATCGACCAAGCACTTCCTCCGCATCTTCATTTCCTCCAACACCTCTCTCACTTCCTTTACCTCCTCCTCCTCTTCTTCCTCCTCCTCCTCCACGTCCGTCTTTCCTCCTACCCTTTTACGCCTCCTCCTTAGCATTCCTCACCTCTTCTAACCATTTCCTGATTCCATTCATTTCCTCTCCTCTCTTCCTCTTCCTCTCCTTTCCTCTCTTCCTCTTCTTCTTCTTCTCTATTCGCGGGACTACTCCTGTCGCACACCATCTCATCTTCCTCCTCCTCTATCTACGAGTCTACTTCCCTCTACCTCTACCTCCTCCTCTTCGCTTTTTCATCCCTCGTTTTTTCCAATATCTATGCCTCCTCTTCCTCTGCTTTTCCTCCTCCTCCACCTCCTCCTCCCATCTCCTCCTCTACCTTTTCTCTCTCCTCCCCAACCTTTTCCTCCTCCTCCTCCTTCTCTTCTTCCTCCTCCTCCTACTCTTCTTCTTCCTCCCCTTCTCTTCTTCTTCCTCCTTCTCCACCTTCTCCATCTCCTCCTTCACCTTTTCCTCCTCAACCTTTTCATCCTCCTACTCTTCTTCCTCCTCCTCCTTCTCCTCCACTTTCTCCATCTCCTCCTTCACCTTTTCCTCTTCTTCCTGCTCCTTCTCTTCTTCCTCCTCCTCCTCCTTCTCTTCCTTCTTCTCCATATTCTCCATCTCCTCCTCCTTAACCTTTTCCTCCTACTCCTGCGCCTTCTCCTCCTCCTCCTTCTCTTCCTCCTCCTCCTCCTTCCTCAGATACTTTATGACCTTTCCCGTGTCGCACCTCGACAGGTCCCCATGCCGTCCACTGACTCATTATCCCCCCCTCCCCCCGACCTCAGTCTCCCCCAACCTCAGCCCTCCCCACACACACCCTCAACCTCGCAACCTGCGCAATGGCTGCCAGGCACTGGCACTGGCACTGGGGGGAGGGGGGGCACTTTGGACCTAAAGGCGACCCACAACGACGACGCAACACGAACCTTCGACACTCGACATCAAGATTCGACGACCCGAGAAAACCCACTGCTCTCGGTGTGCTCTCTTTGCATGCACGAGGGGGAGAGAGAGAGAGAGAGAGAGAGAGAGAGAGAGAGAGAGAGAGAGAGAGAGAGAGAGAGAGAGGGGGGGAAGGTGAGACAGACAAGGGGAGAGATAGAGGAAGAGAGACAGAGAAAAGGGGAGAGAAAGAGGGAGGGGGAGAGAGAAAAAGGAGAGGGGAGAAAGGGGAGAGAGAGGAGAGAGGGGATAGAGAGGAGAAACGGGAGAAAGGGGAAAGAAGGTGGAGAAGGGGGAGAAAGGGGAGAGAAAGGGGGGAGAAAGGGAAGAGAGGGGAAATAGAAAGTGAGGAAGGGGAGAGGAAGGGGAGAGGAAGGAGAGAGGAAGGGGAGAGGAAGGAGAGAGGAAGGGGAGAAAAAGTGAGGAAGGAGAGAGGAAGGGGAGAAAAAGTGAGGAAGGGGAGAGGAAGGAGAAAGTGAGGAAGGAGAGAGGAGAAAGGGGAGAGAAAGGAGAGAGAAAGAGAGAAAAGAGAGAGAGAAAGAGAGGAAAGAGAGAGAGAGAGAGAGAGAGAGAGAGAGAGAGAGAGAGAGAGAGAGGAAGTAGAGAGAGAGGAAGGAGAGAGAGAGGAAGTAGAGAGAGGAAGTAAAGAGAGGAAGTAGAGAGAGAGAGAGAGAGAGAGAGAGAGAGAGAGAGAGAGAGAGAGAGAGAGAGAGAAAGGAGGGGGCGGGGGACAGACAGAGACGGGTGAGGGAGAGGGAAGAGAGTGAGAGAGGGGAGAGAGAGGGAAGATTGAGAGGTAGAGAGGGGAAAGTGAGTGAGTGAGTGGGTGAGTGAGGAAGAGATAGAAAGAGGTAGGTAGGTTGTGGTGGAGGGTAGGGATATATGGATGGATGGATGGATGGAAGAGAAAGATTATGATGAAAAAAGTGGGTGGGGAGGGTGGCGACGTGGGCAAACAGCCATCGGCATGTCTCCTACTCTACTTCTTCCCTTGCGTCTTCCTTTACGATCGATTCTCCACTCAGAAAGAGCACAATACAGCAAACACGCACCCTTTTTCTTCTCAACGTGGAGAAGGACGAACGTGTCTGTCATAAATGACGGTACATAAAACCTCAGAAAAATGTTCTGTCTCTCTCCTCCTCCTCCCTCCCGCCCCCTCCCATCACCAACGACACCTATCATTGGCCCCAAAGCCTACGTTTACTTCAACTTTGCACATAAGCTCCGCCCACTCCTTATACAGGAAGCCAATGATACTTAGGCTAACTTGTCTCATATTTGTTTTTTGCACACAATCGTTTATGGGAAATGAAGTAGACGGGTTGTGCAGTCATCTTTGACAGATTTCGGCTCGGCCAATCAGAATGCGAGGATCACCGACGTCACCAAATGGGCGGGGCTTAAAAGCTAGACTGGTATGATCTGACGATCGCATATAGATGCGTACAAAAGTACTTTAGCAACTAGTTTCACAATACATGTGGAATTTTTTTATCAATCTTGGTGTATTATCTGTACACATGAAAACCCATTAAACTGTAAATAACATCCATGAAATACTAAAAAACATAATAACTATAAAAAAAAACGTTACACACAAAAAACTATCAATAATTGAATAAAAAATAATAGTAAAATAAGATATACCAACTAATTTGGAGGTACTGACATATTGAACAAAATCTAACCTTTTCACTTCGACTCAAAACTTTCCCACCATATCAGGCTGCCGCCAGTTCATTCTACTCAAAATCAGACATCTCTTCTGGCTGTCCACAGGCAGTTTTATTCAGTCGAAGGAGAGCCCCCCTTCCCCCCGCCTCCCCCCCCCCAAATTCAAAGGAACACAAAGGAAGAACAACAGGAGGCCTACTGGCTCTAACGAGGCTGTTTGTGTTTACTAAGCTACAGTTAAGAAAACAGGCCAAGTAGGCGATAGAAGATGAACTAACACTACTGCTACCACTATTCTATCCAATTACAATTAAATGCCGGGCTGTCATATCTTTTATTGCAAGGGATAATTGCGAATACGACGCAAGACTGATACAAATATCAAGGCACACAATTCTTGTGTTCTACAACGAATTATTCTGAAAGTAGTTTCTAACTTTTGACTCAGATTTCCAGTTAAAGGAGGTCAATTGATTGTCTGTTGACCTTGTTACAATGTAAGATCAATAGGCCAGGTCCTGATCTTGTTTGGAGCAAGGTCATTACGCTTGTTAGAGGCAAGTTGACCTTTCCGATCGCGGTCCATCTATATGACCTGAGACAGGCGATTGACAAGGGTAATTATTGGAAAATAGAAGGACAGACGAGGGGAAGGGGAGAGAGAGAGAGAGAGAGAGAGAGAGAGAGAGAGAGAGAGAGAGAGGAGGGAGGGGCAGGCAGACACATTGACACAGAATGAAAAATCCTAACCCATACACATATGTCCCTGGAAATACACAAACCACACAAGGACGCATGCACACACAAACGCACATGCACGTGCAAGTGCGCGCGCGCACACACACACATACACACACACACACACACACACACACACACACACACACACACACACACACAAAGTATTGGAAATGGACTACACCAGGATAATAGGAACGTTCTCTTCGAGATATAAATGTCTGCCTTGGTGCTTGCACACACACACACGCCTTCTCACAAGCAATTACTTGTGTAAATATGCAACTTTTTTGCAAAATGCAGATGTGCATCAGTTGCACACACAGTGCCGGGTTGGGGCAAGCAATTTTTACCAGATTATTCTTCTTCTTTGCATGCTGCACGTTTCATCTTTTTGTTTTGTTTCCTTGCATTGGTGCACCGGTGGCGCCATCGTAAGCGTGCTGGGCCTCGCTTCAGATGAATAAAGTTGACCTGACACTGACCGGAATAGAATATACAAAAGGTGCCACCGGCTGCCCTCAAGTGATATCATTTCATGCAGCGAGAAGGTAAACCCCACCGTTGCCATTCTCATGAAGGTGTTCTGACCATCACTAGATGTGGATCAGCTGAGGGAGACACACCCCCGCAGAGTAGCTGGAAGAAGTGTTGATAAAGTGTGACTTCGCTCGCTGGGTGCTCCTCGTCCTTTTCAGTAAAAAAAAAAAAAAAAAAAAAAAAAAAAAAAAAAAAAAAAAAAAAAGTGTAAATAAAATAACATTATAATAATAATAATAAATATCAATGATAATAAATAATTATAATGTAGGCACGAAAAGAAAAAAGACAAGAAAAAGCAGTAGGTAATACATACACTTTCTTTTTTTTTGGGGGGGGGGAGAGAAGCTTTCGAACGACTTCGCCTCTACGGACATCTACGATGTACGAACAACAGCCAACGACGAATGACCTCGGCGCCCTCAGGACGTCCAGATGTCCACTCCATGCCCTTGCTCATTAACGCTCCGTTAAGCGACATTGTCAAGGACGTGCGAGTCCTTAGGCAGGAGTGGTGGAGACTGGTTCGACACCAGACTCCCCTGGAGGAGCAAAACCACCTCCTTAAGGCCAAGCTGGAGACTGAACGTCTTCAGCGGGAGGAGCTCCTCCAGAAGATCGAGGAGGAGCGGCTGGCCGAGGCCGAGCTCCACAGGGCAATGATTCTTCAACGAGACGCCAAGATCGCTCAGCTCGAGAAGAAACATCGGCGAAGAGCTGCGGCTTGGAAAAAGGAGAAAGCCTTTCTCCTAAGTCGAATCAACGCCCAAAGGAATCAGCTGGAACAGCCCATTAACAAGATACTCCAGCGATTCCAAGGCACGGTAGAAGAAAAATTTGAGGCACTTTCGAAGGAAAACATTGACCTCAAGGATAAGGTCAAATTCCTTATGGGGAAACTGGAACAGCACGAGGAGATTCTCGAGAGGCTAAGACTGGAACGTCCGAAGAACGAAAACGAGCCATACGGCGTTCCAGCCTCAGTAGGGCCAAAACAGCCCTCTTCGGCGCCTTCACCTCCTCCCGTGCCTAGAGTTCCACCCCCACCGCCTCTTCCAGTGCCACGAATTCCACCGCCACCGCCTCTTCCATCATCAAGGAATAAAGCGACGGAAAAAGGCGGAGCAAAGGAAAGTGGGTCTAAGAGCGTCGTCGACCCACGGGCAGAGCTGATGGCCCATATCAGGAAGGGGGTCAAACTGAGGCCCACAGTTCCCTTCCACAAGGACCATCAAGAGGAAGCCGAAGGATCGTCAGGAGGTAAGGACGTCCCTCCGCCACCACCTCCTCCTCCACTGCCGAGTACGCCCTTCGACAGTTCGGCGACAGACGAAGAAGGAGTGACAAAGGGCGTCACTCCTACCAACAAGAGCCCAAAGGGCGCCCACGCCCTCTTGATGGAAGAGGTCCGCAGAGGGTTCAAACTCAGACCCTGCGATCCTTCCAAAACAGTGGGCACCAGAGACCCTCCCAAGGACGACCTCGCGAACGCCCTGTCGGTCGCACTCGAACGTCGAGCGGTCTTCATCCAGGACGATTCCGAGGACGACGGGCCCGTTTCGGACGACGAAACCTGGGAGTGAACGTCTCGTCCATCATCTGCCCACAAAGAAACAAAGTATACGATGGGATGTCACCAATACGAGGATTCCATTGAGTATTCAAAGTGACAGACCCATCTATACTCGGCCCAGAGAGAGAGAGTCTACGATGAGATCTCATCAGTACGAGGATTCTATTGAGTGCTGGAAGTTCCCTAGACCACTTATAGCCAAGAAAGAGTCTGTGATGGGACGTCATCAATACGAGGATTCAATTGAGTACTGAAAGTACCCTAGACTATTTACACTCAGCCCAGAAAGTATACGATGGAACATCAACAATACGAGGATTTTATTGAGTATTGCGTTCCCTAGACCATTTACACAGCCCACAAAATATATAATGGGACATCATCAATACGAGGATTTTATTGAGTATTGCAAGGTCCCTAGACAATTTACACTTAACTCAGAAAAGAGAGTCTACGATGGGATCTCACCAATACGAGGATTTTATTGAATATAGAAAGTTACCTAGATCAATTGTAATCAGCCCAGAAAAAGTGTGATGGGACGTCATCAATACAAGGATTCAATTGAGTATTCAAAGTCCTACATATCACTCACACTCAGCCCAGAAAGTATATGATGGGACATCAAGAATACGAGGATTTCATTGAGTATTGAAAGTTCCACAGACCACTTACACTTAGCCCTAAAAGGGTATAATGGGACGTCAGAAATACGAGGATTTTATTGAGTATTGAAAGTTCCATGGGCCATTTACACTCGGCCCAGAAGAAAGTACATGACAGGATCGTCAATACGATAATTGCACTGAATAATCAAAGTTACGGTACAAAATATTTGCAGCCCTCAAGCTTCTTGCCCTATGAAGCCAAGCACATTTATTTGTGTGTGTGTGTGTGTGTTTTAATTACATATTCATTCCCCCACATGTGTTTATTTGGTTACGTTGAGCTGGATGTGCTCACATAGAAGTGTTTCGCAGCAAAAGTCGTGCTCGTTGAATCCCGACTCCTTTTGAGACAACTTGGAGATATTTATTCTGGCTAACAATGGATGATTTTTACTTCTTTCTCAACCGATTTCCGACAGTCACCTCGGGGCTCGAACCGAGGCCTCGCTTGACGCAAGGGGCCGAATTTATAAAAGATCCTAACCCCTAGGTCTAGACATAAATCTTCAAAATGACGGAGATTTGACCTGAATCAGCTGTCCATAATGTCAAGGTTATGTCTAGACATAAACATTTAGGTCGCCAACATAATAGGGATTTTGGTCAAGTCTCCGCCATGAGGGTTAGGATTTTAATTCAGCTCCGAGGTACCCGAAGCCCCCGAGTCCCCCGAGGCCCCGAGGCCCCCGAGGTCCCCGAGTTCCCCGAGTCACCCAGGCCCCCCGAGGCCCCCCAGGCCCCGAGGTCCCCGAGGCCTCGCTGTCGGAAATCATTTGACCGTGATCTCCCCCGTCACTGGCGATTCTCTTCAGTCGTTCATCTTTGTACAGGGGCTCCCCTCAGCTGACTGAGGTCGCCTGGTGTCTACCAGGATAACATAAATGACGTCATCAGACCGGAGGGCTCAGCCACATCCATATATACAAGGCCGTGGCTGGTCACGCCTTCGCTTATTTGTGGGTTCCATTCCCGCACGCCTCCCCTATTCCCAACAGTCATCACCTGCCCCAGTTGTCCCATCAGAGCATCATAAGGCAAAGGCTAAGGACGCAACGACTCAGCTCCTCCTGGCGTAGGCTCATCACCATAATGAACGATTCATTTGTTTTTTCATTGTAATATACTCCCACCGGGCCAACAGTGAGTTCGTTAGACTAAAAACGACTTCTGTTACATTTTTTTTTTTTTTTTTTTTTTTTTTTTTGAATATCCAAATGTCAAATTACCTTCGCGTCGTATACCGAGCTTACCGTTCTTATTTTGCCATCATTCAGTTTCTCGGTATTATATGTCGCAATTCGACATTTGGAGAGTCGAAGAGTTGTCGATTGTAACAAAAGTCGTTTCTGCTCAAACGAACTGATGACTGCTGGCGAGAATCGGCCAAGTGTCATCCCGGGTTCCTCTCAGCCGCCGAGCGATTTTATTCACACAAGAGGGGTCAAAGTCCTCTTTCTTAAAGGGGAGAGAAAGGGAAACGGAAGAGAGGGGAAATAGAAAGTGAGGAAGGGGAGAGGAAGGGGAGAGGAAGGAGAGAGGAAGGGGAGAGGAAGGAGAGAGGAAGGGGAGAAAAAGTGAGGAAGGGGAGAGGAAGGAGAAAGTGAGGAGGGAGAGAGGAGAAAGGGGAAGGGGAGAGAAAGAGAGGAAAGAGAGAGCGAGAGAGAGAGAGAGAGAGAGAGAGAGAGAGAGAGAGGGTGAGAGAGAAAGAGAGGAAGGAGAGAGAGAGAGGAAGGAGAGAAAGACAAAGAGAGAGAGAGAGAGAAAGGAGTGAGGGAGGGAGGGGGAACAGAGAGAGGGGAGAGAGGGAGAGGGAAGAGAGTGAGAGAGGGGAGAGAGAGGGAAGATTGAGAGGTAAAGAGAGGAAAGTGAGTGAGTGAGGAAGAGATAGAAAGAGGTAGGTAGGTTGTGGTGGAGGGTAGGGATATATGGATGGGTGGATGGATGGATGGAAGAGAAAGATTATGATGAAAAAAGTGGGTGGGGAAGGTGGCGACGTGGGTAAACAGCCATCGGCATGTCTCCAACCTCTACTTCTTCCCTTGCGTCTTCCTGTACGATCCATTCTCCACTCAGAAAGAGCACAATACACCAAACACGCACCCTTTTTCTTCTCAACGTGGAGAAGGACGAACGTGTCTGTCATAAATGACGTTACATAAAACCTCAGAAAAATGTTCTGTCTCTCTTCTCCTCCTCCTCCTCCCTCCCGCCCCCTCCCATCACCAACGACACCTATCATTGGCCCCAAAGCCTACGTTTATTTCAACTTTGCACATATGCTCCGCCCACTCCTTATACAGGAAGCCAATGATACTTAGGCTAACTTGTCTCATATTTGTTTTTTGCACACAATCGTTTATGGGAAATGAAGTAGACGGGTTGTGCAGTCATCTTTGACAGATTTCGGCTCGGCCAATCAGAATGCGAGGATCACCGATGTCACCAAATGGGCGGGGCTTAAAAGCTAGACTGGTATGATCTGACGATCGCATATAGATGCGTACAAAAGTACTTTAGCAACTAGTTTCACAATACATGTGGAATATTTTTTTTATCAATCTTGGTGTATTTCTGTACACAAAAAAAAACATTAAACTGTAAATAACATCCATGAAATACTAAAAAACATGATAACTATAAAAAAACGTTACACATAAAGACTATCAATAATTGAATAAAAAATAATAGTAAAATAAGATATACCAACTAATTTGGTAGGTACTGACATATTGAACAAAATCTAACCTTTTCACTTCGACTCAAAACTTTCCCACCATATCAGGCTGCCGCCATTTGATTTTATTCAAAATCAGACATCTGTTCTGGCTGTCCACAGGCAGTTTTATTCAGTCGAAGGAGAACCCCCCTCCCCCCGCCTCTTCCCCCCAAATACAAAGGAACACAAAGGAAGAACAAACAACAGCAAGCCTACTGGCCCTAACGAGGCTGTTTGTGTTTACTATATACTAAGCTACAGTTAAGAAGACAGGGCAACTAGGCGATAGAGGACGAACTAAGACTACTGCTACCACTATTCTATCCAATTACAATTAAATGCCGGGCTGTCAGATTTTTTATTGCAAGGGATAATAGCGAATAGGACACAAGACTGATACTCAAGACACTCAATTCTTGTGTTGTATAACGAATTATTCTGAAAGTAGTTTCTAACTTTTGACTCAGATTTCCAGTTAAAGGAGGTCAATTGATTGTCTGTTGACCTTGTTACAATGTAAGATCAATAGGCCAGGTCCTGATATTGTTTGGAGCAAGGTCATTACGCTTGTTAGTGGGAAGTTGACCTTTCCGATCGCGGTCCAGCTTATGACCTGAGACAGGCGACTGGCAAGGGTGATTATTGGAAAATAGAAGGACAGACGAGGGGAAGGGGAGAGGGAGAGAGGGAGAGAGAGAGAGAGAAAAAGAGAGAGGGAGAAAAAGAGAGAGGAGAAAGAGAGAGAGAGGAGAAAGAGAGAGAGAGAGAGAGAGAGAGAGAGAGAGAGAGAGAGAGAGAGAGAGAGAGAGAGAGAGAGAGAGAGAGAGAGAGAGAGAGAGAGAGAGAGAGAGAGGATGGGGGCAGGCAGACACATTGACAAAGAATGAAAAATCCCCACCCGCGGTTGGTAGAGTCTCAGACTGTCAGCACGGGGGTGACGGCGGTACCTTGTTCGAATCCTCCGCAGGGCTGAAATTATTTCAGTACCGCTGCGCTTCGAGTCGTTATTCCAACTCTCGTGGGTGGGGAGTTGGGGGTGTGTGCGCGTGCCAGGTCACAGTATTACCCATAGATCGGTCATACGAGCTCTGAGCTCTCTTCCGAGAGGGAAATAGCTGTCGATCACGAATCCAACACGTGATCAAAAAGACCAAGGTGAATACATATGTCCCTGGAAATACATACACAAACCACACAAGGACGCATGCACACAAACGCACATGCACGTACGCACGTGCAAGTGCGCGCACACATACACACACACACACACACACACACACACACACACACACATACGCACACACACACACGCACACAAAGTATTGGAAATGGACTACACCTGAATAATAGGAACGTTCTCTTCGAGATATAAATGTCTGCCTTAGTGCTTGCACACACACACACACACACACACACACACACACACACACACACACACACACACACACACACACACACACACACACACACGCCACCTTCTCACAAGCAATTACTTGTGTAAATATGCAACTTTCTTGCAATATACAGATGTGCATCAGTTGCACACAGAGTGCCGGGTTGGGGCAAGCAAGTTTTACCATATTATTCTTCTTCTTTGCATGCTGCACGTTTCATCTTTTTGCAATGTTTCTGGGCCTCGCTTCAGATGAATAAAGTTGACCTGACACTAACCGGAATAAAATATACAAAGGGTGCCACCGGCTGCCGTCAAGTGATATCATTTCACGCAGCGAGAAGGTTAACACCACCGTTGCCATTCTCATGAAGGTGTTCTGAACATCAATAGATGTGGATCAGCTGAGGGAGACAAGACCCGCCGAGTAGCTGGATGAAGTGTTGATAAAGTGCGACTTTGTTGTTCGCTGGGTACTCCTCGTCCTTTTCAGTTAATACGAGCAAAAAAAAAAAAAAAAAAAAAAAAAGTGTAAATAAGATAAAATTATAATAATAATAATAAATATCAATGATAACAAATAATTATAATGTAGCCACGAAAAGAAAAAAGACAAGAAAAAGCAGTAGGTAACACATATTTTCTTTTTTTTTGGGGGGGAGAGAAGCTTTCGAACGACTTCGCCTCTACGGACATCTACGATGTACGAACAACAGACAACGACGAACGACCTCGGCGCCCTCAGGACGTCCAGATGTCCACTCCATGCCCTTGCTTATCAACGCTCCGTTAAGCGACATTGTCAAGGACGTGCGAGTCCTTAGACAGGAGTGGTGGAGGCTGGTTCGACACCAGACTCCCCTGGAGGAGCAAAACCACCTCCTTAAGGCCAAGCTGGAGGCCGAACGTCTTCAGCGGGAGGAGCTCCTCCAGCAGATCGAGGAGGAGCGGGTGGCCGAGGCCGAGCTCCGTACGCAAATGATTCTTCAGCGAGACGCCAAGATCGCTCAGCTGAAGAAGAGACATCGGCGAAGTGCTGCGGCATGGAAAAAGGAGAAAGCCTTTCTCCTCAGTCGAATCAATGCCCAAAGGAATCAGCTGGAACAGCCCATCAACGAGACACTCCAGCGATTCCAAGGCACGGTAGAAGAAAAATTTGAGGCACTATCGAAGGAAAACATTGACCTCAAGGATAAGGTCAAATTCCTTATGGGGAAACTGGAACAGCACGAGGAGATTCTCGAGAGGCTAAGACTGGAACGTCCGAAGAACGAAAACGAGCCCAACGGCGTTCCAGCTTCAGCAGGGCCGAAACAGCCCTCTTCGGCGCCTTCACCTCCTCCCGTGCCTCGAGTTCCACCCCCACCGCCTCTTCCAGTGCCTTGCATTCCACCGCCACCGCCTCTTCCATCATCAACGAATAAAGTGACGGAAAAAGGCGGAGCAAAGGAAAGTGGGTCTAAGAGCGTCGTCGACCCACGGGCGGAGCTGATGGCCAAAATCAGGAAGGGGGTCAAACTAAGGCCCACAGTTCCCTTCCACAAGGACCATCAAGCTGAAGTTGAAGGATCGTCAGGAGCTAAGGACGTCCCTCCGCCACCACCTCCTCCTCCACTGCCGACTACGCCCTTGGGCAGTTCGGCGACAGACGAAGGAGGAGTGACAAAGGGCGTTACTCCTACCAACAAGAGCCCAAAGGACGCCCACGCCCTCTTAATGGAAGAGGTCCGCAGAGGATTCAAACTCAGACCCTGCGATCCTTCCAGTACAAAGGGCACTAAGGACCCTCCCAAAGACGATCTCGCGAACGCCCTGTCGCTCGCACTCGAACGTCGAGCGGTCTTCATCCAGGACGATTCCGAGGACGACGAGCCCGTTTCGGACGAGGAAACCTGGGAGTGAACGTCTCGTCCATCATCTGCCCAGAAAGAAACAAAGTATATGATGGGATGTCACCAATACGAGGATTCCATTGAGTATTCAAAGTGACAGACCCATCTATACTCGGCCCAGAAAGAGCGTCTACGATGGAATCTCACCAGTACGTGGATTCTATTGAGTACTGAAAGTTCCCTAGACCATCCATAATCAGCCAAGAAAGAGTCTGTGATGGGACGTCACCAATACGAGGATTCAATTGAGTATTTAAAGTTCCCTAGACTATTTACACACAGCCCAGAAAGTATATGATGGGACATCATCAATACGAGGATTTTATTGAGGATTCAGAGTTCCCTAGACCATTTACACAGCCCACAAAATATATAATGGGACATCATCAATACGAGGATTTTATTGGGTATTGCAAGGTCCCTAGACAATTTACACTTTACTCAGAAAAGAGAGTCTCCGATGTGATCTCACCAATACGAGGGTTTTATTGAGTATAGAAAGTTACCTAGACCATTTGTAAACAGCCCAGAAAGAGAGTGTGATGGGACGTCATCAATACAAGGATTCAATTGAGTATTCAAAGATCCATAGACCACTCACACTCAGCCCAGAAAATATATGATGGGACATCAAGAATACGAGGATTTCATTGAGTATTCAAAGTTCCACAGACCACTTACACTTAGCACAAAAAGTGTATAATGGGACGTCAGAAATACCAGGATTTTATTGAGTATTGAAAGTTCCATGGGCCATTTACACTCAGCCCAGACGAAAGTACATGACAGGATATCGTCAATTGCACTGAATAATCAAAGTTACGGTACAAAATACTTACAGCCCTCAAGCTTTTTGCCCTATGAAGCCAAGCACATTTATTTGTGTGTGTGTGTGTGTGTGTGTTCTAATTATATATTTATTCCCCCACATGTGTTTATTTGGTTACGTTGAGCTGGATGTGCTCACATACAAGTGTTTCGCAG
Source organism: Oratosquilla oratoria (assembly GCF_046742065.1). NCBI lineage: Eukaryota > Metazoa > Arthropoda > Malacostraca > Stomatopoda > Squillidae > Oratosquilla > Oratosquilla oratoria. The sequence goes on along the minus strand of NC_134781.1, from coordinate 78,088,028 downwards.
CAGAAGTCGTGCTCGTTGAATCCCGACTCCTTTTGAGATAACTTGAGATATTTATTCTGGCTAACAATGAATGATTTTTACTTCTTTCTCAACCGATTTCCGACAGTCACCTTGGGGCTCGAACCGAGGCCTCGCTTGACGAAAGGGGCCGAATTTATAAAAGATCCTAATCCCTAGGTCTAGACATAAATCTTCAAAATGACGGAGATTTGACCTGAATCAGCTGTCCATAATGTCAAGGTTATGTCTAGACATAAACATTTAGGTCGCCAACATAATAGGGATTTTGGTCAAGTCTCCGCCATGAGGGTTAGGATTTTAATTCGGCCACGAGGTCCCCGAGGCCCCGAGGTCCCCGAGTTCCCCGAGTCACCTAGGCCCCCTGAGGCCCAGAGGCACCCGAGGCCCCCCAGGCCCCAAGGTCCCCGAGGCCTCGCTATCGGAAATCATTTGACCATCATCTCCCCCGTCACTACCGATTCTCTTCAGTCGTTCATCTTTGTCCAGGGGTTCCCCTCAGCTGACTGAGGTCGCCTGGTGTCTACCAGGATAACATAAATGACGTCATCAGACCGGAGGGCTCAGCCACATTCATATATAAAAGGCCGTGGCTGGTCACGCCTTCGCTTATTTGTGGGTCCCATTCCCGCACGCCTCCCCTATTCCCAACAGTCATCACCTGCCCCAGTTGTCCCATCAGAGCATCATAAGGCAAAGGCTTCGGACGCAACGACTCAGCTCCTCCTGGCGTAGGCTCATCACCATAATGAACGATTCATTTTTTTTCATTGTAATATACTCCCACCGGGCCAACAGTGAGTTCGTTAGACTAAAAACGACTTCTGTTACATTTTTTTTTTTTTTTTTTTTTTTGAATATCCAAATGTCAAATTACCTTCGCGTCGTATACCGAGCTTACCGTTCTTATTTTGCCATCATTCAGTTTCTCGGTATTATATGTCGCAATTCGACATTTGGAGAGTCGAAGAGCTGTCGATTGTAACAAAAGTCGTTTCTGCTCAAACGAACTGATGACTGCTGGCGAGAATCGGCCAAGTGTCATCCCGGGTTCCTCTCAGCCGCCGAGCGATTTTATTCACACAAGAGGGGTCAAAGTCCTCTTTGTTAGAGGGGAGAGAAAGGGGGGAGAAAGGGAAACGGAAGAGAGGGGAAATAGAAAGTGAGGAAGGGGAGAGGAAGGGGAGAGGAAGGGGAGAGGAAGGAGAGAGGAAGGGGAGAGGAAGGAGAGAGGAAGGGGAGAGAGGAAGGAGAAAGTGAGGAAGGAGAGAGGAGAAAGGGAAGGAGAGGAGAAAGGGAAAGGGGAAGGGGAGAGAAAGAGAGGAAAGAGAGAAGAAAGAGAGAGGGGGAGAGAAAGAGAGGAAGGAGAGAGAGAGGAAGGAGAGAGAGACAGAGAGAGAGAGAAAGGAGAGAGGGAGGAAGGGGGAGGGGGAAAAGGGGGAGGGGGAACAGAGAGAGGGGAGAGAGGGAGAGGGAAGAGAGTGAGAGAGGGGAGAGAGAGGGAAGATTGAGAGGTAAAGAGAGGAAAGTGAGTGAGTGAGGAAGAGATAGAAAGAGGTAGGTAGGTTGTGGTGGAGGGTAGGGATATATGGATGGATGGATGGATGGATGGAAGAGAAAGATTATGATGAAAAAAGTGGGTGGGGAAGGTGGCGACGTGGGTAAACAGCCATCGGCATGTCTCCTCCTCCTCCTCTTCTTCCCTTGCGTCTTCCTGTACGATCCATTCTCCACTCAGAAAGAGCACAATACAGCAAGCACGCACCCTTTCTCTTCTCAACGTGGAGAAGGACGAACGTGCCTGTGATAAATGATGGTACATAAAAGCTCAGAAAAATGTTCTGTCCCTCTCCTCCACCTCCTCCTCCCTCCCGCCCCCTCCCATCAACAACGACACCCGTGATTGGACCCAAAGCCTACGTTTATTTCAACTTTGCACATAAGCTCCGCCCACTCCTTATACAGGAAGCCAATGATACTTAGGCTAACTTGTCTCATATTTGTTTTATGCACACAATCGTTTATGGGAAATGAAGAAGACGGGTTGTGCAGTCATCTTTGACAGATTTCGGCTCGGCCAATCACAATGCGAGGATCACCGACGTCACCAAATGGGTGGGGCTTAAGGGGACCCCCCGCCCCCAGATTTAAGAAAAATTCATTTTTTTTATTGCATAAATACATAGTAGGGATCTTGCTCTAGATGCTGGTAAAGTGTTTTTATCGTACCACCATTTTTAAAGGGTTTAAAGGGCCTACCCTCCTCCCCCCCGGCAGCCACATGCTGCGCACGACCATTGTTTACATACGTTTTGACCATATTTTACTCTATTTTTTTGCGTTTGATGCACTCATAAAGTTTTCTCTTACGTCCGGCATGCACGTGAGTATGTGGTGTGAGGAAGTTCAGCCTGCACGACTGGCAGTGGCCTGAGCCTTACAAAGTAAAGGACATGTACACGTTAGCTTGCCACATTCACTAATTTGCCGTGTGAAATTCGCATCTATTTTTCAGTGAAGAGATATTTGAAGATATTAGCCATGCCTAAGCTATCCAAACAAAAGGCACACTTGCAGAAGATAAGAACGTCTACATTAGCAACTCAAGGGGAGAAAGAAAGAACCCCAGCATCAACTTTGTTATCATCACCTCCGCCACCACCACTAGTACTCCCTCCAGCAGCTCTCTCCCTTCCATCTACATCCACATCCTCAGCACCTGATCCTCTGTCCTCTACACCTATATCAGACAAGTTGTCTCTACGCAAACAACTGTTTGCTAACAAGTGGCTACAAGGATGCCTCCTTGTTGCAACACCTTGGGTTTAGAGTCTCAAACCTCACAGTGATGTCCCTGATGCAGCAAGAGCCTGTTCCAACACCAGAAAGGAAACACAAGAAAAGAAAGAGAGCTGAATCCCAGCAATCAGACTACCTTGCTGGGTCATTCTAGACCAAGAACTCAAACTTTGCGACAAAGAGTGAGGTGGCGGCTTATGAGACCCTCACTTTGAGTGAATAATATCCTACACTGTAGGAGGGTACAAAGTGCCTGAGTTACTTGAAAGATGCAAAATCATCATGAAAATACAATGGAACCTGTTTTCAATGGGTCTTAGGAGGTCCAATGTAAAATTTAGTTAAACTAAGGAAAAAAATAATTTAACACTCATTTCTGAAAAATGTAAGTTTTTGATACTCAAAATCTATCTCCTCCCTCAATTTTCAACCGATTTTTGCATATGAGGTCTCTATTAATAGCTAGATAAATGAAAAAAAATAAAAGTTTTTTTTTTGCATATGTTAAATAATTTTTTTTAATAACGTGTCAGTCAATTTTTTTTTTTTATAACTTTTTTATATTTTTTTTCCTCAGCGTTAAACAAAGATATTAAAAAAAGCTTTCTATTTTGTTTTTTTATATATGTAGAAGATTCTTTTGCTGTAAAATGAAAGACATCGAATAAAAATTGTAAGAGGAGATAGGATTTGAAAGAAGCCCAAAAATATGGTATTTTTTACGTTTTTTATTAAAAAATAAAAAACTACTTGTCAGATCTGAATAAAACTCATGCTGTGAAGGTTTCCTCAGACCTAGATATCACACAGAAAAAATCAGCAAGATCCTTAAAAAAAAAAAGATTTTGGGCGGGGGGTCCCCTTAAATGCCAGTCTGGTGTGGACTGAAGATCATGTACAGATGCGTACAAAAGTACATTAGCAACAAGTTTCACAATACATGTGGAATATTTTTTTTATCAATCTTGGTGTATTTCTGTACACAAAAAAAAACATTAAACTGTAAATAACATCCATGAAATACTAAAAAACATGATACATAACTATACAAAAACGCTAAACACAAAGACTATCGATAATTGGATAAAGAATAATAGTAAACAAAGATATACCAACTAATTTGGTAGGTACGGACATATTGAACAAAATATAACCTTTTCACTTCGACTAAAAAAATTCCCACCATATCAGGCTGCCGCCATTTGATTTTACTCAGAATCAGACATCTCTTCTGGCTGTCCGCAGGCAGTTTTATTCAGTCGAAAGAGAACCCCCCTCCCCCGCCTCTTTCCCCCAAATACAAAGGAACACAAAGGAAGAACAAACAACAGCAAGTCTACTGGGCCCTAACGAGGCTGTTTGTGTTTACTATACTAAGATACAGTTAAGAAAACAGGGCAACTAGGCGATAGAAGATGAACTAACACTACTGCTACCACTGTCCTATTTAATTACAATTAAATGCCGGGCTGTCATATCTTTTATTGCAAGGGATAATTGCGAATAGGACGCAAGACTGATACAAATCTCAAGGCACACAATTCTTGTGTTCTACAACGAATTATTCTGAAAGTAGTTCCTAACTTTTGACTCAGATTTCCATTTAAAGGAGGTCAATTGATTGTCTGTTGACCTTGTTACAATGTAAGCTCCATAGGCCAGGTCCTGATCTTGTTTGGAGCAAGGTCATTACGCTTGTTAGAGGGAAGTTGACCTTTCCGATCGCGGTCCAGCTATATGACCTGAGACAGGCGACTGACAAGGGTAATTATTGGAAAATAGAAGGACAGACGAGGGGAAGGAGGGAAGGAGGGAAGGAGGGAAGGAGAGAGAGAGAGAGAGAGATGGAGAGAGAGATGGAGAGAGAGAAAGAGAAAGAAAGAAAGAGAAAGAGAAAGAGAGAGAGGGGGGGGGCAGGCAGACACGTTGACACAGAATGAAAAATCCCCACCCGCGGTTGGTAGAGTCTCAGACTGTCAGCACAGGTGTGACGGCGGTACCTTGTTCGAATCCTCCCCAGGGCTGAAATTATTTCAGTACCGCTGCGCTGCGAGCCGTTACTCCAACTATCGTGGGTGGGGAGTTGGGGGGCGCGTGTAAGGTCATAGCATTACCCATAGATCGGTCATACGAGCTCTGAGCTCTCTTCCTAGAGGGAAATAGCTGTCGATCACGAGTCCAACACGTGATCCAAAAAGACCAAGGTGAATACATACGTCCCTGGAAATACATACACAAGCCACACAAGGACGCACGCACACAAACGCACATGCACGTACGCACGTGCAAGTGCACACACACACACACACACACACACACACACACACACACACACACACATACGCACACACACGGACGCCCGCACGCGCGCGCACACGCACACAAAGTATTGGAAATGGACTACACCAGGATAATAGGAACCTTCTCTTCGAGATATAAATGTCTGACTTAGGGCTTGCACACACACGCACACACACACACGCACACACACACACACACACACACACACACACACACACACACACACACGCCACCTTCTCACAAGCAATTACTTGTGTAAATATGCAGCTTTCTTGCAAAATGCAGATGTGCATCAGTTGCACACAGAGTGCCGGGTTGGGGCAAGCAAGTTTTACCAGATTATTCTTCTTTGCATGCTGCACGTTTCATCTTTTTGTTTTGTTTCCTTGCATTGGTGCACCGGCGGCGCCATCGGAAGCGTGCTGGGCCTCGCTTCAGATGAATAAAGTTGACCTGACACTAACCGGAATAAAATATACAAAGGGTGCCACCGGCTGCCGTAAGGTGATATTATTTCACGCAGCGAGAAGGTTAACCCCACCGCTGCCATTCTCATGTCGCGTTCTGACCATCACTAGATGTGGATCAGCTGAGGGAGACAAGCCCCCGCCGAGTAGCTGGAAGAAGTGTTGATAAAATGCGACTTTGTTGTTCGCTGGGTACTCCTCGTCCTTTTCAGTTAATACGAGAAAAAAAAAAAAAAAAAAAAAAAAAAAAAAAAAAAAATGTAAATAAAATAAAATTATAATAATAATAATAAATATCAATGATAATAAATAATTATAATGTAGGCACGAAAAGATAAAAGACAAGAAAAAGCAGTAGGTAATACATATTTTTTTTTTTTTTTTTTGGGGGGGGAGAGAAGCTTTCGAACGACTTCGCCTCTACGGACATCTACGATGTACGAACAACAGACAACGACGAACGACCTCGGCGCCCTCAGGTTGTCCAGATGTCCACTCCATGCCCTTGCTTATCAACGCTCCGTTCAGCGACATTGTCAAGGACGTGCGAGTCCTTAGGCAGGAGTGGTGGAGGCTGGTTCGACACCAGACTCCACTGGAGGAGCAAAACCACCTCCTTAAGGCCAAGCTGGAGACTGTACGTCTTCAGCGGGAGGAGCTCCTCCAGGAGATCGAGGTGGAGCGGCTGGCCGATGCCGAGTTCCACAGGGCAATGATTCTTCAACGAGACGCCAAGATCGCTCAGCTCAAAAAGAATCATCGGCGAAGAGCTGCGGCTTGGAAAAAGGAGAGAGCCTTTCTCCTTAGTCGAATTAACGCCCAAAGGAATCAGCTGGAACAGCCCATCAACGAGACACTCCAGCGATTCCAAGGCACGGTCGAAGAAAAGTTTGAGGCACTTTCGAAGGAAAATGTTGACCTCAAGGATAAGGTCAAATTCCTTATGGGGAAACTGGAACAGCACGAGGAGATTCTCGAGAGGCTAAGACTGGAACGTCCGAAGAACGAGAACGAGCCCAACGGCGTTCCAGCCTCAGAAGGGACGAAAGAGCCCTCTTCGGCGCCTTCACCTCCTCCCGTGCCTCGAGTTCCACCCCCACCGCCTCTTCCAGTGCCACGAATTCCACCGCCACCGCCTCTTCCATCATCAAGGAATAAAGCGACGGAAAAAGGCGGAGCAAAGGAAAGTGGGTCTAAAAACGTCGTCGACCAACGGGCAGAGCTGATGGCCAATATCAGGAAGGGGGTCAAACTGAGGCCCACAGTTCCCTTCCACAAGGACCATCAAGAGGAAGCCGAAGGATCGTCAGGAGGTAAGGACGTCCCTCCACCACCACCTCCTCCTCCACTGCCGACTACGCCCTTGGGCAGTTCGGCGACAGACGAAGAAGGAGTGACAAAGGGCGTCACTCCTACCAACAAGAGCCCAAAGGGCGCCCACGCCCTCTTGATGGAAGAGGTCCGCAGAGGGTTCAAACTCAGACCCTGCCATCCTTCCAAAACAGTGGCCACCAGAGACCCTCCCAAGGACGTCCTCGCGAACGCCCTGTCGCTCGCACTCGAACGTCGAGCGGTCTTCATCCAGGACGATTCCGAGGACGACGAGCCCGTTTCGGACGACGAAACCTGGGAGTGAACGTCTCGTCCATCATCTGCCCACAAAGAAACAAAGTATACGATGGGATGTCACCAATACGAGGATTCCATTGAGTATTCAAAGTGACAGACCCATCTATACTCGGCCCAGAGAGAGAGCGTCTACCATGGGATCTCACCAGTACTAAGATTCTATTGAGTACTGAAAGTTCCCTAGACCATTTATAGCCAAGAAAGAGTCTGTGATGGGACGTCATCAATACGAGGATTCAATTGAATATTGAAAGTTCCCTAGACTATTTACACAGCCCAGATAGTATACGATGGGACATCAACAATACGAGGATTTCATTGAGTATTGCGTTCCCTAGACCATTTACACAGCCCAGAAAATATATAATGGGACATCATCAATACGAGGATTTTATTGAGTATTGCAAGGTCCCTAGACAATTTACACTTAACTCAGAAAAGAGAGTCTACGATGGGATCTCACCAATACGACGATTTTATTGAGTATAGAAAGTTACCTAGATCAATTGTAATCAGCCCAGAAAAAGTGTGATGGGACGTCATCAATACAAGGATTCAATTGAGTATTCAAAGTTCCATAGACCACTCACACTCAGCCCAGAAAGTATATGATGGGACATCAAGAATACGAGGATTTCATTGAGTATTCAAAGTTCCACAGACCACTTACACTTAGCCCAAAAAGTGTATAATGGGACGTCAGCAATACGAGGATTTTATTGAGTATTGAAAGTTCCATGGGCCATTTACACTCAGCCCAGAAGAAAGTACATGACAGGATATCGTCAATTGCACTGAATAATCAAAGTTACGGTGCAAAATACTTACAGCCCTCAAGCTTCTTGCCCTATGAAGCCAAGCACATTTATTTGTGTGTGTGTGTGTGTGTTTTAATTACATATTCATTCCCCCACATGTGTTTATTTGGTTACGTTGAGCTGGATGTGCTCACATAGAAGTGTTTCGCAGCAAAAGTCGTGCTCGTTGAATCCCGACTCCTTTTGAGACAACTTGGAGATATTTATTCTGGCTAACAATGGATGATTTTTACTCTTTCTCAACCGATTTCCGACAGTCACCTTGGGGCTCGAACCGAGGCCTCGCTTGACGCAAGGGGCCGAATTTATAAAAGATCCTAACCCCTACGTCTAGACATAAATCTTCAAAATGACGGAGATTTGACCTGAATCAGCTGTCCATAATGTCAAGGTTATGTCTAGACATAAACATTTAGGTCGCCAACATAATAGGGATTTTGGTCAAGTCTCCGCATGAGGGTTGGGATTTTAATTCGGCCCCGAGGCCCCGAGGTCCCCGAAGCCCCCACGGTCCCCGAAGCCCCCGAGTCCCCCGAGGCCCCGAGTCCCCCGAGTTCCCCGAGTCACCCAGGCCCCCCAGGCCCCGAGGTCCCCGAGGCCTCGCTGTCGGAAATCATTTGACCATCATCTCCCCCGTCACTGGCGATTCTCTTCAGTCGTTCATCTTTGTCCAGGGGCTCCCCTCAGCTGACTGAGGTCGCCTGGTGTCTACCAGGATAACATAAATGACGTCATCAGACCGGAGGGCTCAGCCACATCCATATATACAAGGCCGTGGCTGGTCACGCCTTCGCTTATTTGTGGGTTCCATTCCCGCACGCCTCCCCTATTCCCAACAGTCATCACCTGCCCCAGTTGTCCCATCAGAGCATCATAAGGCAAAGGCTTCGGACGCAACGACTCAGCTCCTCCTGGCGTAGGCTCATCACCATAATGAACGATTTTTTTTTTTTCATTGTAATATACTCCCACCGGGCCAACAGTCAGTTCGTTAGACTAAAAACGACTTCTGTTACATTTTTTTTTTCTTTTTTTAATATCCAAATGTCAAATTACCTTCGCGTCGTATACCGAGCTTACCGTTCTTATTTTGCCATCATTCAGTTTCTCGGTATTATATGTCGCAATTCGACATTTGGAGAGTCGAAGAGTTGTCGATTGTAACAAAAGTCGTTTCTGCTCAAACGAACTGATGACTGCTGGCGAGAATCGGCCAAGTGTCATCCCGGGTTCCTCTCAGCCGCCGAGCGATTTTATTCACACAAGAGGGGTCAAAGTCCTCTTTGTTAAAGGGGAGAGAAAGGGGGGAGAAAGGGAAACGGAAGAGAGGGGAAATAGAAAGTGAGGAAGGGGAGAGGAAGGGGAGAGGAAGGAGAGAGGAAGGGGAGAGGAAGGGGAGAGGAAGGAAAAGTGAGGAAGGAGAGAGGAAGGAGAGAGGAAGGAGAAAGTGAGGAAGGAGAGAGGAGAAAGGGGAAGGGGAGAGAAAGAGAGGAAAGAGAGAGGAAAGAGAGAGAGAAAGAGAGGAAAGACAGAGAGAGAGAGAGAGAGAGAGAGAGAGAGAGAGAGAGAGAGAGGAAGTAGAGAGAGAGAGAGGAAGGAGAGAGAGAGGAAGGAGAGAGAGACAGAGAGAGAGAGAAAGGAGAGAGGGAGGAAGGGGGAGGGGGAAAAGGGGGAGGGGGAACAGAGAGAGGGGAGAGAGGGAGAGGGAAGAGAGTGAGAGAGGGGAGAGAGAGGGAAGATTGAGAGGTAAAGAGAGGAAAGTGAGTGAGTGAGGAAGAGATAGAAAGAGAGAGGTAGGTAGGTTGTGGTGGAGGGTAGGGATATATGGATATATGGATGGGTGGATGGATGGATGGAAGAGAAAGATTATGATGAAAAAAGTGGGTGGGGAAGGTGGCGACGTGGGTAAACAGCCATCGGCATGTCTCCAACCTCTACTTCTTCCCTTGCGTCTTCCTGTACGATCCATTCTCCACTCAGAAAGAGCACAATACACCAAACACGCACCCTTTTTCTTCTCAACGTGGAGAAGGACGAACGTGTCTGTCATAAATGACGTTACATAAAACCTCAGAAAAATGTTCTGTCTCTCTTCTCCTCCTCCTCCTCCTCCTCCTCCTCCTCCCTTCCGCCCCCTCCCATCACCAACGACACCTATCATTGGCCCCAAAGCCTACGTTTATTTCAACTTTGCACATAAGCTCCGCCCACTCCTTATACAGGAAGCCAATGATACTTAGGCTAACTTGTCTCATATTTGTTTTTTGCACACAATCGTTTATGGGAAATGAAGTAGACGGGTTGTGCAGTCATCTTTGACAGATTTCGGCTCGGCCAATCAGAATGCGAGGATCACCGACGTCACCAAATGGGTGGGGCTTAAAAGCTAGACTGGTATGATCTGAAGATCGTATAAACATGAGTACAAAAGTACTTTAGCAACAAGTTTCACAATACATGTGGAAGATTTTTTATCAATCTTGGTGTATTTCTGTACACAAGAAAACCCATTAAACTGTAAATAACATCCATGAAATACTAAAAAACATGATACATAACTATACAAAAACGCTAAACACAAAGACTATCGATAATTAATTGAATAAAAAATAATAGTAAAATAAGATATACCAACTAATTTGGAGGTACTGACATATTGAACAAAATCTAACCTTTTCACTTCGACTCAAAACTTTCCCACCATATCAGGCTGCCGCCAGTTCATTCTACTCAAAATCAGACATCTCTTCTGGCTGTCCACAGGCAGTTTTATTCAGTCGAAGGAGAACCCTCCTTCCTCCCCGCCTCTCCCCCCAAATAAAAAAGGAACACAAAGGAAAAACAAACAACAGCAGGCCTACTGGCCCTAACGAGGCTGTTTATGTTTATTAAGCTACAGTTAAGAAAACAGGGCAACAAGGCGATAGATGATGAACTAACACTACTGCTACCACTATCCTATCCAATTACAATTAAATGCAGGGCTGTCAGATATTTTATTCAAAGGATAATAGCGAATAGGACACAAGACTGACACTCCTCTGAAGACACACAATTCTTGTGTTCTACAACGAATTATTCTGAAAGTAGTTTCTAACTTTTGACTCAAGATTTCCAGTTAAAGGAGGTCAATTGATTGTCTGTTGACCTTGTTACAATGTAAGATCAATAGGCCAGTTCCTGATCTTGTTTGGAGCAAGGTCATTACGCTTGTTAGAGGGAAGTTGACCTTTCCGATCGCGGTCCAGCTATATGACCTGAGACAGGCGACTGACAAGGGTAATTATTGGAAAATAGAAGGACAGACGAGGGGAAGGGGAGAGAGAGAGAGAGAGAGAGAGAGAGAGAGAGAGAGAGAGAGAGAGAGAGAGAGAGAGAGAGAGAGAGAGAGAGAGAGAGAGAGAGAGAGAGAGAGAGAGAGAGGCAGACACATTGACAAAGAATGAAACATCCCCACACTTACACATATGTCCCTGGAAATACATACACAAACCACACAAGGACGCATGCACACACAAACGCACATGCACGTGCAAGTGCGCGCGCGCACACACACACACACGCACACAAAGTATTGGAAATGGACTACACCTGAATAATAGGAACTTTCTCTTCGAGATATAAATGTCTGCCTTAGTGCTTGCACACACACCCACACGCACACACACGCCACCTTCTCACAAGCAATTACTTGTGTAAATATGCAACTTTCTTGCAAAATGCAGATGTGCATCAGTTGCACACAGAGTGCCGGGTTGGGGCAAGCAAGTTTTACCAGATTATTCTTCTTCTTTGCATGCTGCACGTTTCATCTTTTTGTTTTGTTTCCTTGCATTGGTGCACCGGCGGCGCCATCAGAAGCGTGCTGGGCCTCGCTTCAGATGAATAAAGTTGACCTGACACTAACCGGAATAAAATATACAAAGGGTGCCACCGGCTGCCGTCAAGTGATATCATTTCACGCAGCGAGAAGGTTAACACCACCGTTGCCATTCTCATGAAGGTGTTCTGATCATCACTAGATGTGGATCAGCTGAGGGAGACACGCCCCCGCAGAGTAGCTGGATGAAGTGTTGATAAAGTGCGACTTTCTTGTTCGCTGGGTTCTCCTCGTCCTTTTCAGTTAATACGAGCAAAAAAAAAAAAAAAGTGTAAATAAAATAAAATTATAATAATAATAATAAATATCAATGATAATAAATAATTATAATGTAGGCACGAAAAGATAAAAGACAAGAAAAAGCAGTAGGTAATACATTTTTTTTTGAGGGGGAGAGAAGCTTTCGAACGACTTCGCCTCTACGGACATCTACGATGTACGAGCAACAGACAACGACGAACGACCTCGGCGCCCTCAGGTTGTCCAGACGTGCACTCCATGCCCTTGCTTATTAACGCTCCGTTAAGCGACATTGTCAAGGACGTGCGAGTCCTTAGACAGGAGTGGTGGAGACTGGTTCGACACCAGACTCCCCTGGAGGAGCAAAACCACCTCCTTAAGGCCAAGCTGGAGACCGAACGTCTTCAGCGGGAGGAGCTCCGCCAGAAGATCGAGGAGGAGCGGCTGGCCGAGGCCGAGCTCCATAGGGCAATCATTCTTCAACGAGACGCCAAGATCGCTCAGCTCGAGAAGAAACATCGGCGAAGAGCTGCGGCTTGGAAAAAGGAGAGAGCCTTTCTCCTCAGTCGAATCAACGCCCAAAGGAATCAGCTGGAACAGCCCATCAACGAGACACTCCAGCGATTCCAAGGCACGGTCGAAGGAAAATTTGAGGCACTATCGAAGGAAAACGTCGACCTCAAGGATAAGGTCAAATTCCTTATGGGGAAACTGGAACAGCACGAGGAGATCCTCGAGAGGCTCAGACTGGAACGTCCGAAGAACGAGAACGAGCCCAACGGCGTTCCAGCCTCAGTAGGGCCGAAACAGCCCTCTTCGGCGCCTTCACCTCCTCCTGTGCCTCGAGTTCCACCCCCACCGCCTCTTCCAGTGCCTTGCATTCCACCGCCACCGCCTCTTCCATCATCAAGGAATAAAGCGATGGAAAAAGGCGGAACAAAGGAAAGTGGGTCTAAGAGCGTCGTCGACCCACGGGCGGAGCTGATGGCCAAAATCAGGAATGGGGTCAAACTGAGGCCCACAGTTCCCTTCCACAAGGACCATCAAGAAGAAGCCGAAGGATCGTCAGGAGCTAAGGACGTCCCTCCGCCACCACCTCCTCCTCCACTGCCGACTACACCCTTGGGCAGTTCGGCGACAGATGAAGGAGTGACAAAGGGCGTCACTCCTACCAACAAGAGCCCAAAGGACGCCCACGCCCTCTTGATGGAAGAGGTCCGCAGAGGGTTCAAACTCAGACCCTGCGATCCTTCCAAAACAGTGGGCACCAGAGACCCTCCCAAGGACGACCTCACGAACGCCCTGTCGCTCGCACTCGAACGTCGAGCTGTGTTCATCCAGGACGATTCCGAGGACGACGAGCCCGTTTCGGACGACGAAACCTGGGAGTGAACGTCTCGTCCATCATCTGCCCAGAAAAAAACAAAGTATACGATGGGATGTCACCAATACGAGGATTCCATTGAGTATTCAAAGTGACAGACCCATCTATACTCCGCCCATAAGAATCGTCTACGATGGGATCTCACCAGTACGAGGATTCTATTGAGTACTGAAAGTTCCCTAGACCATCTATAATTAATTAATCAGCCAAGAAAGAGTCTGTGATGGGACGTCATCAATACGAGGATTCAATTGAGTACTGAAAGTTCCCTAGACTATTTACACTCAGCCCAGAAAGTATACGATGGAACATCAACAATACAGTACGAGGATCTTATTGAGTATTGTGTTCCCTAGACCATTTACACAGCCCAGAAAATATATGATGGAACATCATCAATACGAGGATTTTATTGAGTATTGCAAGGTCCCTAGACAATTTACACTTAACTCAGAAAAGAGAGTCTACGATGTGATCTCACCAATACGAGGATTTTATTGAGTATAGAAAGTTACCTAGATCAATTGTAATCAGCCCAGAAAAAGTGTGATGGGACGTCATCAATACAAGGATTCAATTGAGTATTCAAAGTTCCATATATCACTCACACTCACCCCAGAAAGTATATGATGGGACATCAAGAATATGAGGATTTCATTGAGTATTGAAAGTTCCACAGACCAATTACACTTACCCCAAAAAGTGTATAATGGGACGTCAGAAATACGAGGATTTTATTGAGTATTCAAAGTTCCATGGGCCATTTACACTCAGCCCAGAAGAAAGTACATGACAGGATATCGTCAATTGCACTGAATAATCAAAGTTACGGTACAAAATACTTACAGCCCTCAAGCTTCTTGCCCTATGAAGCCAAGCACATTTAATTGTGTGTGTGTGTGTGTGTGTGTGTGTTTTAATTACATATTCATTCCCCCACATGTGTTTATTTGGTTACGTTGAGCTGGATGTGCTCACATACAAGTGTTTCGCAGCAAAAGTCGTGCTCGTTGAATCCCGACTCCTTTTGAGACAACTTGGAGATATTTATTCTGGCTAACAATGGATGATTTTTACTTCTTTCTCAACCCATTTCCGACAGTCACCTTGGGGATCGAACCGAGGCCTCGCTTCACGCAAGGGGCCGAATTTATAAAAAATCCTAACCCCTAGGTCTAAACATAAATCTTCAAAATGACGGAGATTTGACCTGAATCAGCTGTCCATAATGTCAAGGTTATGTCTAGACATAAACATTTAGGTCCCCGAAGCCCCCGAGTCCCCCGAGGCCCCGAGTCCCCCGAGTTCCCCGAGTCACCCAGGCCCCCCAGGCCCCGAGGTCCCCGAGGCCTCGCTGTCGGAAATCATTTGACCATCATCTCCCCCGTCACTGGCGATTCTCTTCAGTCGTTCATCTTTGTCCAGGGGCTCCCCTCAGCTGACTGAGGTCGCCTGGTGTCTACCAGGATAACATAAATGACGTCATCAGACCGGAGGGCTCAGCCACATCCTCATATAGAAGGCCGTGGCTGGTCACGCCTTTGCTTATTTGTGGGTTCCATTCCCGCACGCCTCCACTATTCCCAACAGTCATCACCTGCCCCAGTTGTCCCATCAGAGCATCATAAGGCAAAGGCTAAGGACGCTCCTCCTGGCGTAGGGTCATCACCATAATAAACGATTCATTTTTTTTTTTCATTGTAATATACTCCCACCGGGCCAACAGTGAGTTCGTTAGACTAAAAACGACTTCCGTTACATTTTTTTTTTCTTTTTTTAATATCCAAATGTCAAATTACCTTCGCGTCGTATACCGAGCTTACCGTTCTTATTTTGCCATCATTCAGTTTCTCGGTATTATATGTCGCAATTCGACATTTGGAGAGTCGAAGAGCTGTCGATTGTAACAAAAGTCGTTTCTGCTCAAACGAACTGATGACTGCTGGCGAGAATCGGCCAAGTGTCATCCCGGGTTCCTCTCAGCCGCCGAGCGATTTTATTCACACAAGATGTAATGTCATAGGACAAAATGTCGCAATGGGATATAATGACAGTGGAGGACAAAAGATCACGATGGGAAGTAATGATAGTGGAGAACAAAATATCACAATAGGATGTAATGATAATGGAGGAGAAAATATCACGGTAGGATATGTCAGTGATAGTGAAGAACATAATATCACGATAGGATGTAATGATAATAGAGGAGAAAATATCACGGTAGGATATAATGTCAGTGAAGGACAAAATATAATTTTAGGAAGGGATACCGGACAGAATGTCAATGAAGGCCAAAATATCATGATAGGATGTAATGTCGCTAGAGGACGAAATGTCACATTAGGATGTAATGTCATAGGACATATTGTCGCAATGGGATGTAATGACATTGGAGGACAAAAGATCACGATGGGAAGTAATGATAGTAGAGAACAAAATATCACGATAGGATGTAATGATAATGGAGGAGAAAATATCACGGTAGGATATAATGTCAGTGAAGGACAAAATATAATTTTAGGAAGGGATACCGGACTGAATGTGAATGAAGGCAAAAATATCAAGATAGGATGTAATGTCAGTGGAAGACAAAAGATCACGATGGGATGTAATTATAGTGGAGGAAAAAATATCATGTACTTTAATGCTCGTAGTATTAGGAACAAATTTCAAGAAATACAGGCGTATGTCAAAAGCGAAAATCCCGATATGATAGGAATAACTGAGACATGGTTAAATGGTACAGAGTTCGAAGCTGAATTTAATATTGCGGGATTTAAACACTTTCATCAGGATAGGAACCACAAGAAAGGTGGGGGTGTTCTGTTGTACGTTAAAAGCAATGTCCATGCTTGTGTCTTAGAAAAAATGAAACAGGATGCATATGATAGTTTGTGGGTTGAGTTAATCCAAACAAATGATCAAAAAATGAATGTAGGTGTAATATATAGGACAAAGACATTATCTTTAGCAGACGACAACATGTTATTTTAAGAGCTGTCTAGTTTCTGCAACCGGGATTTATTGATAATGGGAGATTTAAATTTTTCTGACATTGATTGGATGACCCTTGAACATGGCCATATAGGTAGTCGCTTGATTGATTTTCTTGGTGACAATTACTTAATTCAGCATGTAAAAGAGCCCACAAGATATGGAAACTTACTCGATCTTTTGATCACTAGCCGCGAAAGCATGGTAACTGATGTAGAAGTCGGTGAATCTGTTGTAAATAGCGATCACAACTTAGTTAGATTCAAACTCCTAAACAATTTTAGAATAGATACTTGTGTTTCTAAAATACCCGATTTCAGTAAAGCTCAGTTCATAGGACTACGTCAGGAGCTTCAGCTTACAGATTGGGAGGCAAAATTAAACGAAAAACCTGTAGATCAGATGTGGGAAATATTTCAAAATACGCTCACTAAGATGATTCAAACTTACATTCCTTTTAAAGACAGACGTCCCCCAAATCAGGCTCGCCCAAAGTGGCTCGACAAAGAAACTGAAAAAAGTATTGCTAAAAAGAGACAGGCTTATAAGAAATATAAGTGCTCGGGTGCATCTAATGACTATGAAAATTATGTATCACAGAGATTTAAAAAATAAAAAAAGTAAAACAACACGACAGTACGAAATGAACATCGCTGATAAATCCAAAGAGAATCCCAAAGAATTTTATAGTTACATTAGAGATAAAAAGGTTGTTGGGAATCACATTGGTCCACTATTATCTGCTGACGGTCAACTTGAATATTCAAATGAAGGAATGTGTAATATCTTAAACAATTATTTTAGCTCGGTATTCGTAAACGAAACACCTCAAAGTGAATTCCAAACTGAAACCTGTGAAAAGTCTGGGGTAAACTTACTCACTACGGTAAATATAACAAAAGAAAAAATTAAAAGGTGTATAGACAAACTCAAAGTTAATAAAACACCAGGGCCTGACGGTTGGCATCCAAGAATCTTAAAGGAAATGAAAAATGAGATTGTTGTTCCATTAGAAATTATTTTCAAGAAATCCATCATATCCGGAGATGTCCCAAGTGAATGGAAGCTAATTAACGTTACTCCCATATTCAAAAAAGGTGACAAAAAGAAACCAAATAACTATAGGCCTATAAGTTTGACATCAATCGTAGGAAAAATAATGAAACTATCATCAGAGATGCTATCGAACATCATTTAGAAAGTAACCGTTTGATAAATGATAGCCAGCATGGTTTCAGACGGAAACGTTCTTGCGTAACTAACTTACTCGAATTCTACAACACAGTTATCTCGAATTATGACAAAAGAAACAATATAGATTTAATATATCTAGATTTTGCAAAAGCTTTTGATACCGTCCCACACGAAAGACTACTTACTAAATTAGCTTTGCATGGAATAAGTGGTAGCCTATTAGGTTGGACTAGTAATTGGTTGAAGGGTCGAAAAAAAAAGTTGTTTTAAATGGGAAAACTTCTGGATGGAAAAGTGTTGCAAGTAGAGTTCCTCAGGGTTCCGTTCTTGGGCCACTTCTATTCATAGTATATATGAATGGACTAAAATCTACTGTTTCCAAATTTCCTGATGATACAAAACTGTGCGGAGTGGCAAATTATCACTCAAACCAATTAGATATTCAAGAAGATTTAGATAAATTACAGCAATGGTCTGAAAAGTGGCTAATGAAATTTAACACAAGTAAATGCAAGGTAATGCACATAGGTAAAAATAACAGTAAGTACGATTACAAGTTATTTGGTAATTCGTTAACAAAAGTGGATAGTGAAAAAGATCTCGGCGTAATTATCAGTAACAACCTCAAATCATCCAAGCAGTGTATTTCAGCCTCTGAGAAAGCAAATAAGATTCTGGGACTGATTGCGCGATCTTTTGATTTCAAAAGTCCATCACTCATTAACAAGCTATATAAATCGTTAGTTCGTCCACATTTGGAATATGCTGTTTCTGTATGGTCACCGAATCTCATTAAAGACATTGACAGACTGGAAAAAGTACAACGGCGAGCCACAAAACTGATTCCAAATATCAAAAATAAATCATACGAAAATCGACTAAAACACATGAATCTGTTTTCCCTAAAAAAGCGTAGACTCAGAGGTGACTTGATACAGGTCTTTCAGATTTTAAAGGGAATTGACAACATCAAAAGTGACCAAATTTTCACATTGAATGAGAATCAGACAAGAAACAATGGTCTCAAACTATCCGGAAATAGATTCAATTTAGAAGTAGGTAGAAACAACTTTGCCAACCGTGTAGTAAATGAATGGAATAAACTTCCTGCACAGGTAGTGCAATGTAGTTCAGTTCGAAGCTTTAAGAATCAGTTAGATAAATACCTAAGTAAGATGCTGTAATGATTATAATTTATCTTATATTATTTGTTTTTGTTTTGTTATCATTTGTCTGTCTGATTTTCATTTATTATTAGTTATATGTCAATTCATTATTATTTACTATTTACCTGTTTGTTTATTATTTAACTATACCTATGCATTTATTTATGTATTTTATTTGTTATTTACATTATCATAGTTTTTAATTTATTGTTTTATTATTAATATGATTTCTTTTTCGCATCCGAACTAGATATGGATCAAAAAGGCTCCTGTCGGTGTGCTCCGCCTCTGTAATCCTTTGTTAAAGGGGAGAGAAAGGGGAACGGAAGAGAGGGGAAATAGAAAGTGAGGAAGGGGAGAGGAAGGGGAGAGGAAGGAGAGAGGAAGGGGAGAGGAAGGAGTTGGAGGAAGGGGAGAGGAAGGGGAGAGGAAGGAGAGAGGAGAAAGGGGAAGGGGAGAGAAAGAGAGGAAAGAGAGAGAGAGAGAGAGAGAGAGAGAGAGAGAGAGAGAGAGAGAGAGAGAGAGAGAGAGAGAGAGAGAGAGAGAGAAAGAGAGAGAGAGGGAGAGAGAAAGAGAGGAAGGAGAGAGAAAGAGAGGAAGGAGAGAGAGAGAGAGAGAGAGAGAGAGAGAGAGAGAGAGAGAAAGGAGAGAGGGAGGGAGGGGGAGGGGGAACAGAGAGGGGAGAGAGGGAGAGGGAAGAGAGTGAGAGAGGGGAGAGAGAGGGAAGATTGAGAGGTAAAGAGAGGAAAGTGAGTGAGTGAGGAAGAGATAGAAAGAGGTAGGTAGGTTGTGGTGGAGGGTAGGGATATATGGATGGATGGATGGATGGATGGAAGAGAAAGATTATGATGAAAAAAGTGGGTGGGGAAGGTGGCGACGTGGGTAAAATGCCATCGGCATATCTCCTCCTCTACTTCTTCCCTTGCGTCTTCCTGTACGATCCATTCTCCACTCAGAAAGAGCACAATACAGCAAACACGCACCCTTTTTCTTCTGAACGTGGAGAAGGACGAAAGTGTCTGTGATAAATGACGGTACATAAAACCTCAGAAAAATGTTCTGTCTCTCTTCTCCTCCTCCTCCCTCCCGCCCCCTCCCATCAACAACGACACCCGTGATTGGACCCAAAGCCTATGTTTACTTCAACTCTGCACATAAGCTCCGCCCACTCCTTATACAGGAAGCCAATGATACTTAGGCTAACTTGTCTCATATTTGTTTTTTGCACACAATCGTTTATGGGAAATGAAGAAGACGGGTTGTGCAGTCATCTTTGACAGATTTCGGCTCGGCCAATCACAATGCGAGGATCACCGACGTCACCAAATGGGTGGGGCTTAAATGCCAGATTCGTACAAAAGTACTTTAGCAACAAGTTTCACAATACTTGTGGAATATTTTTTATCAATCTTGGTGTATTTCTGTACACAAGAAAACCCATTAAACTCTAAATAATATCCATGAAATACTAAAAAACATGATTAACTATACAAAAACGCTAAACACAAAGACTATCAATAATTGAATAAAAAATAATAGGAAAATAAGATATACCAACTAATTTGGAGGTACTGACATATTGAACAAAATCTAACCTTTTCACTTCGACTCAAAACTTTCCCACCATATCAGGCTGCCGCCAGTTCATTCTACTCAAAATCAGACATCTCTTCTGGCTGTCCACAGGCAGTTTTATTCAGTCGAAGGAGAGCCCCCGTCCCCCCCCCGCCCCCCCCCCAAATTCAAAGCTACAGTTAAGAAAACAGGCCAAGTAGGCGATAGAAGATGAACTAACACTACTGCTACCACTATTCTATCCAATTACAATTAAATGCCGGGCTGTCATATCTTTTATTGCAAGGGATAATTGCGAATAGGACGCAAGACTGATACAAATCTCAAGGCACACAATTCTTGTGTTCTACAACGAATTATTCTGAAAGTAGTTTCTAACTTTTGACTCAGATTTCCAGTTAAAGGAGGTCAATTGATTGTCTGTTGACCTTGTTACAATGTAAGATCAATAGGCCAGGTTATGATCGTGTTTGGAGCAAGGTCATTACGCTTGTTAGAGGGAAGTTGACCTTTCCGATCGCGGTCCAGCTATATGACCTGAGACAGGCGACTGACAAGGGTAATTATTGGAAAATAGAAGGACAGACGAGGGGAAGGGGGGAGAGAGAGGGAGAGAGAGAGAGAGAGAGATGTCCGGAGATGTCCCAAGAGAATGGAAGCTAGCTAACGTTACTCCCATATTCAAAAAAGGTGACAAAAAGAAACCATATAACTATAGGCCTATAAGTTTGACTTCAATCGTAGGAAAAATAATGGAAACTATCATCAGAGATGCTATCGATCATCATTTAGAAAGTAACCGTTTGATAAATGATAGCCAGCATGGTTTCAGACGGAAACGTTCTTGCGTGACTAACTTACTCGAATTCTACAACACAGATATCTCGAATTATGACAAAAGAAACAATATTGATTTAATATATCTAGACTTTGCAAAAGCTTTTGATACCGTCCCACACGAAAGACTACTTACTAAACTAGCTTTGCATGGAATAAGAGGTAACCTATTAGGTTGGACTAGTAATTGGTTGAATGGTCGAAAACAGAGAGTTGTTTTAAATGGAAAAAATAATGGATGGAAAAGTGTAGCAAGTGGAGTTCCTAAGGGTTCCGTTAATGGGCCACATCAATTCAAAGTAAATATAAATGATAAAGACCATGGACTAAAATCTACTGTTTCCAAATTTGCTGATGATACAAAACTGTGCGGAGTGACAAATGATCACTCAAACCAATTAGATATTCAAGTAGATTTAGATAAATTACAGCAATGGTCTGAAAAGTGGCTAATGAAATTTAACACAAGTAAATGCAAGGTAATGCACATAGGTAAAAATAACAGTAAGTACGATTACAAGTTATTTGGAAATTCGTTAACAAAAGTGGATAGTGAAAAAGATCTCGGCGTAATTATCAGTAACAACCTCAAATCATCCAAGCAGTGTATTTCAGCCTCTGAGAAAGCAAATAAGATTCTGGGACTGATTGCGCGATCTTTTGATTTCAAAAGTCCATTTCTCATTAACAAGGTGTATAAATCATTAGTTTGTCCACATTTGGAATATATTTCCGTATGGTCACTGAATCTCATTAAAGACACTGACAGATTGAAAAAAAGTAGAATGGCGAGCCACAAAAGGGATTCCAAATATCAAAAATAACTTGTACGAAAATAAACTAAAACATGAATCTGTTTTTCCTAAAAAAGTGTAGACTTGGAGGTGACTTGATACAGGTCTTTAAGATTATGAAGGGAATTTACATCGTGACAAAATTTTCACATTGAATGAGAATCAGACAAGAAACAATGGTCTCAAACTGTCCGGAAATAGATTCAATTTGGAAGTAGGTAGAAACAACTTTGCCAACCGTGTAGTAAATGAATGGAATAAACTTCCTGCACAGGTAGTGCAATGTAGTTCAGTTCGAAGCTTTAAGAATCAGTTAGATAAATACCTAAGTAAGATGCTGTAATGATTATAATTTATCTTATATTATTTGTTTTTGTTTTGTTATCATTTGTCTGTCTGATTTTCATTTATTATTAGTTATATGTCAATTCATTATTATTTACTATTTACCTGTTTGTTTATTATTTAACTATACCTATGCATTTATCTATGTATTTTGTTATTTACATTATTATAGTTTTTATTTATTGTTTTATTATTAATATGATTTTTTTTTCGCATCCGACCTAGATATGGATCAAAAGGTCTCCTGTCGGCATGCTCCGCCTTTGTAATCCTTTGAGAGAGAGAGAGGGGGGGGAAGGCAGGCAGACACATTGACACAGAATGAAAAATCCCCACACATACACATATGTCCCTGGAAATACATACACAAACCAAACAAGGACGCATGCACACACAAACGCACATGCACGTGCAAGTGCAGGCGCGCACACACACACACACACGCACACAAACTATTGGAAATGGACTACACCTGAATAATGGGAACTTTCTCTTCGAGATATAAATGTCTGCCTTAGTGCTTGCACACACACACGCACACACACGCCACCTTCTCACAAGCAATTACTTGTGTAAATATGCAACTTTCTTGCAAAATGCAGATGTGCATCAGTTGTACACAGAGTGCCGGGTTGGGGCAAGCAAGTTTTACCAGATTCTTCTTCTTCTTTGCATGCTGCACGTTTCATCTTTTTGTAATGTTTCCTTGCATTGGTGCACCGGCGGCGCCATCGGAAGCGTGCTGGGCCTCGCTTCAGATGAATAAAGTTGACCTGACGCTAACCGGAATAAAATATATAAAAGGTGCCACCGGCTGCCGTAAGGTGATATTATTTCACGCAGCGAGAAGGTTAACCCCACCGTTGCCATTCTCATGAAGGTGTTCTGATCATCACTAGATGTGGATCAGCTGAGGGAGACACGCCCCCGCAGAGTAGCTGGAAGAAGTGTTGATAAAGTGCGACTTTGTTGTTCGCTGGGTACTCCTCGTCCTTTTCAGTTAATACGAGCAAAAAAAAAAAAAAAAAAAAAAAAAAAGTGTAAATAAAATAAAATTATAATAATAATAATAAATATCAATGATAATAAATAATTATAATGTAGGCACGAAAAGAAAAAAGACAAGAAAAAGCAGTAGGTAATACATATTTTCTTTTTTTTAGGGGGGGGGGGAGAGAAGCTTTCGAACGACTTCGCCTCTACGGACATCTACGATGTACGAACAACAGACAACGACGAACGACCTCGGCGCCCTCAGGTTGTCCAGACGTCCACTCCATGCCCTTGCTTATTAACGCTCCGTTAAGCGACATTGTCAAGGACGTGCGAGTCCTTAGGCAGGAGTGGTGGAGACTGGTTCGACACCAGACTCCCCTGGAGGAGCAAAACCACCTCCTTAAGGCCAAGCTGGAGACTGAACGTCTTCAGCGGGAGGAGCTCCTCCAGAAGATCGAGGAGGAGCGGCTGGCCGAGGCCGAGCTCCACAGGGATATCATTCTTCAACGAGACGCCAAGATCGCCCAGCTCCAGAAGAAACATCGGCGAAGAGCTGCGGCTTGGAAAAAGGAGAAAGCGTTACTCCTCAGTCGAATCAACGCCCAAAGGAATCAGCTGGAACAGCCCATTAACGAGACACTCCAGCGATTCCAAGGCACGGTCGAAGAAAAGTTTGAGGCACTTTCGAAGGAAAACGTCGACCTCAAGGATAAGGTCGAGTTCCTTATGGGGAAACTGGAACAGCACGAGGAGATTCTCGAGAGGCTAAGACTGGAACGTCCGAAGAACGAGAACGAGCCCAACGGCGTTCCAGCCTCAGTAGGGCCGAAACAGCCCTCTTCGGCTCCTTCACCTCCTCCCGTGCCTCGAGTTCCACCCCCACCGCCTCTTCCAGTGCCACGAATTCCACCGCCACCGCCTCTTCCATCATCAAGGAATAAAGCGACGGAAAAAGGCGGAGCAAAGGAAAGTGGGTCTAAAAACGTCGTCGACCCACGGGCAGAGCTGATGGCCCATATCAGGAAGGGGGTCAAACTGAGGCCCACAGTTCCCTTCCACAAGGACCATCAAGAGGAAGCCGAAGGATCGTCAGGAGGTAAGGACGTCCCTCCGCCACCACCTCCTCCTCCACTGCCGACTACGCCCTTGGGCAGTTCGGCGACAGACGAAGAAGGAGTGACAAAGGGCGTCACTCCTACCAACAAGAGCCCAAAGGGCGCCCACGCCCTCTTGATGGAAGAGGTCCGCAGAGGGTTCAAACTCAGACCCTGCGATCCTTCCAAAACAGTGGGCACCAGAGACCCTCCCAAGGACGACCTCACGAACGCCCTGTCGCTCGCACTCGAACGTCGAGCGGTCTTCATCCAGGACGATTCCGAGGACGACGGGCCCGTTTCGGACGACGAAACCTGGGAGTGAACGTCTCGTCCATCGTCTGCCCAGAAAGAATCAAAGTATACGATGGGATGTCACCAATACGAGGATTCCATTGAGTATCCAAAGTGACAGACCCATCTATACTCGGCCCAGAGAGAGAGCGTCTACCATGGGATCTCATCAGTACGAGGATTCTATTGAGTACTGAAAGTTCCCTAGACCACTTCTAGCCAAGAAAGAGTCTGTGATGGGACGTCATCAATACGAGGATTCGATTGAATATTGAAAGTTCCCTAGACTATTTACACAGCCCAGATAGTATACGATGGGACATCAACAATACGAGGATTTCATTAAGTATTGCGTTCCCTAGACCATTTACACAGCCCACAAAATATATAATGGGACATCATCAATACGAGGATTTTATTAAGTATTGCAAGGTCCCTAGACAATTTACACTTAACTCAGAAAAGAGAGTCTACGATGTGATCTCACCAATACGAGGATTATATTGAGTATAGAAAGTTACCTAGATCAATTGTAATCAGCCCAGAAAGAGAGTGTGATGGGACGTCATCAATACAAGGATTCAATTGAGTATTCAAAGTCCTACATATCACTCACACTCAGCCCAGAAAGTATATGATGGGACATCAAGAATACGAGGATTTCATTGAGTATTGAAAGTTCCACAGACCACTTACACTTAGCCCAAAAAGTGTATAATGGGACGTCAGATATACGAGGATTTTATTGAGTATTCAAAGTTCCATGGGCCATTTACATCGGCCCAGAAGAAAGTACATGACAGGATATCGTCAATACGATAATTGCACTGAATAATCAAAGTTACGGTACAAAATACTTACAGCCCTCAAGCTTCTTGCCCTATGAAGCCAAGCACATTTATTTGTGTGTGTGTGTGTGTGTTTTAATTACATATTCATTCCCCCACATGTGTTTATTTGGTTACGTTGAGCTGGATGTGCTCACATAGAAGTGTTTCGCAGCAAAAGTCGTGCTCGTTGAATCCCGACTCCTTTTGAGACAACTTGGAGATATTTATTCTGGCTAACAATGGATGATTTTAACTTCTTTCTCAACCGATTTCCGACAGTCACCATGGGGCTCGAACCGAGGCCTCGCTTGACGCAAGAAGCCGAATTTATAAAAGATCCTAACCCCTAGGTCTAAACATAAATCTTCAAAATGACGGAGATTTCACCTGAATCAGCTGTCCATAATGTCAAGGTTATGTCTAGACATAAACATTTAGGTCGCCAACATAATAGGGATTTTGGTCAAGTCTCCGCCATTAGGGTTGGGATTTTAATTCGGCCCCGAGGCCCCGAGGTCCCCGAAGCCCCCACGGTCCCCGAAGCCCCCGAGTCCCCCGAGGCCCCGAGTCCCCCGAGGCCCCCCGAGTCTCCCGAGGCACCCAGGCCCCCGAGGCCTCGCTGTCGGAAATCATTTGACCGTGATCTCCCCCGTCACTGGCGATTCTCTTCAGCTGTCCATCTTCGTCCAGGGTCTCCTCTCAGCTGATTGGACTCGCCTGGTGTCTATCAGGATAACATATATAAATGACGTCATCAGACCGGAGGGCTGAGCCACATCCATATATAGAAGGCCGTAGCTGGTCACGCGTTCGCTTAGTTGTGGGTTCGAATCCCGCACGCCTCCCCGATTCCCAGCAGTGACTGTCATCTGCCCCAGTAGTCCCATTAGCGCATCATATGGGAAAGGCTTCGGATGCAATGACTTGGCGCCTTATGGCGTAGGCTCATCACCATAATGAGCGTTTCGAAGTTTTTTTTTTTAATACTCTCACCGGGCCAACAGTTTGAGTTCGTTAGACTAAAAACGGCTTCGGTTACAATTTTTTTTTTTTTTTTCGAATGTCCAAATGTCAAATTACCTTCGCGTCGTATACCGAGCTTACCATTCTTATTTTACCATCATTCAGTTTCTCGGTATATGTCGCAATTCGACATTTGGAGAGTCGAAGAGCTGTCGATTGTAACCGAAGTCGTTTCTGCTCAAACGAACTGATGACTGCTGGCGAGAATCGGCCAAGTGTCATCCCGGGTTCCTCTCAGCCGCCGAGCGATTTTATTCACCCAAGGGGGGTCAAAGTCCTCTTTGTTTATTGCCATTATTGTTATCTATTACCACCTTCAACTACCATCACAGCCATCACCAACACTTCCATTATTAGTAGTATGTCATTCTACGTCATATCTCGGTACAGACCAAAAAGTCTAAAACGGCCCATACACGATCAATTATATTGCGCAATTTCATTGTCAATACTCTAAATTGACAGTTGAATTGACCGTGTATGGGCGATATATCACCCATACACAATTAAATTGACCATACACGGTCAATTTAATTGTCAATTCAAAGTATTGACAATGAAATTGCGCAATATAATTGATCGTGTAAGGACCGCTTTAGAGGGGGTTTACACGGTCGAACGCGGTTCGACAGACACGTGTTTAAAGTGATGTGTGAACGTGTGAACGGGGTATTTGGTTGTCGAACACGTTGGTTAAACCCCCAAATACCCCGTTCACACGTTCACACATCACTTTAAACACGTGTCTGTCGAACCGCGTTCGACGAACCGTTAGACCCCTTTTACACATCTGCCAGATCCTTGTTCAAAGCACAGCCTGACGTGGCAAAGAATATATATATATATATTTTTTAACTTAACGGACGAAGACGAGCAAGTAAAAGAAGACAACCCACAAGCTTTCCCCAGAACGCTTAGGGATGCAAATGGGCTCGCGGCGACGACGACAACGACGACGACGGCGACGACGACAAAGACAACGACGAAGACGACGTTTCCCCGTCGCCAGGAGCCAATGGCGACCCGCCATTACCTCCCTCCCAGCAAGTCGCTCCTTTAAAATCACATTCCTAGTTTACTTTGCGGCAGTGGAGGGGGTGGGGGACCTAGAAGAACGAGGTGCATGAGAAGTATGTGTACAGGGAAGAGGGGGAACAGGAGAGGGGGAGAAAGGGGAAAAGGAGGAGGAGAGGGAGGAGGAGGAGGGGTAGAAGGAAGAGGAGGGGCAGGAGAGGGAAGAGAGAGAGGAAGGGGAGAGTAGTGGAAGGCCGTAATAAAACGACAATAAGAACAACAGCAACAAGAGCAAGTAAAAGAACACGAAGACGAAGACGAAGAAAAGAAAAATGAAGAAAAAGATTATGACTCGTCTGGCCTCGTAAATTCGTTCTTGTTTGTTGACGAAACGATTGCTATGTAAAGAAAATGGGAGCAGTGACCCTTACGCTTCCCCCCCCCTCTAACCCCCCACTTTTTTATCTTGAAAGGTAAAGACAAACAATTCCTGTGCATGCATATTAAACGACACCATCCTTCCCTCCTTTCCTCTCCTTCCCTCCCCCACCCCTCTCTCTCTCTCTCTCTCCTATATCACTCTCTTGACCTAGCGAGAACAAGAGCACTAAGCAGCTTATTCTTGCTACTTGGTCGAGAACTTGGGCTTAAGTTAACCATCATCTCGCCTATCGGGCTTAAAACACACACACACACACAAATTTCTTTTTTCTTCTTCTCTGAGATGTCAAACAACAAAAATTACCTGCCTTCATCGTTCGATTAGGCTTTTTTGTTTTTGGCCAAGGCCTCAAGGTGGTTGGCAACGGTCCGTCCCAGCCCATCAAAATGGTCTTAGTATCCGCCTAATGAGAATTAATCCGAATGTATACGAGCTCCGTCTAACCCAGTTACTATTTTTTATATAAATTATGATTATTTTCCTAATTCTACTTTACATATCAGACTAACATTTCCCACATGATATCAGCATGGTAACAGCCAGTAACAGCCGTTACCAAGGTATCAGCCATGGTAACAGCATGGTTTCAATCACATGGTTACTTCCAGTGTACACACGAGGTAAAAACAAATACATAAATAAAAAAATATATATATACATTCCATTCTTCATATACTCTTATTTTTTCTAAAATCAAAGACTTGTACAGGTTTCAACAGAATATTGCTTAAAAGTCTGATTTCTCCAAAATTCTGTACGAAAATGAGTTTTAGAAATGATCCTACAATACGAAGCAGCTTCTGTCATCAGTAATTTCCCAATTTTGGAGATTTCTGGGTAGGTAGAATTTCCAAATTTTGGAGTCAATCATCAGCAATAACAATAAAAAATAATAATAATAATACCAATAATAATAATAACAACAACAACAACGGTATCTGCCCGGCGTTCGACTACAGATCATAATAACTTATCTGTTGTTGACACGACGAAGGTGCTCTATCGAATTTCCCTCCAGTTTCCTTCCGTTTTCTATGATTCCTCAGGGCGGGGCCGATCGCCATCAAGCGACGACGACGACGGGTAAACACTGATTTGAGTTCAGGTAGACAGAACATTAAGGTAGCATGCCACTTGCATTTGCTACTTCGACTACAATATTCTAGAATTCCATAAGAACATCCCAACAATGTGTCTAACGTTCGTATTGGTTCATTTTAGTTCGTCACTCACCTTGTGACGCAAGAGTGAGATGACATTTGGAAATTTGAAAAACAAAAGATCGTAACCGAAGCGGTTTCTACTCAAAGAAGCAGCAATAGCAAGTAGCATGCTAGCGAGAAATGGCTAATGTGCTGTCACCTTCATCATCACCTCTCTCTCACAGTGGTGTCTAAGAATGTGACTTTATATTGCGTTAGGTCCACCTTGCTAAAGGAGTCATTTGGACAGGACAGTAGCCGTTTTCACGGAGCGTCGTGCAGTCCTCGCCTGGCGGATTTTGTACATTACATGGCGTTATTCAGACTTGAAGACGCCTTTCTACTCCTATAATAAATTGTAATAAAAATTTCTCGCTGCTCTTCCTTTTTATTTGGGGGGGGGGGTCACATTTATTTTTAAATTGTTCTTTGTGATCTTCTCGTCCTCATACTTGGCGGGCATGTGGAATTTTACCAAACAAGGGGACCCTCCCATACCGTCTTGGTCAATTTCCACTTTTTTCTGTTTTCTTTTTCGTGTTCATTATTATAAGTACTGAATGCATATTGAGATTTTTTCTCATCTTCTTTCCTACCAGCAAAAATTATTTTTTAGAAAGAGAGCTTATGAAAGACAATAATTACTAATCTGTTTGAGAGAAAATGTACTTACTCTTCATGTGTATATTATATATATATATATATATATATATATCATAAAGTTATGTCGTAGCACATTTGTAAAATAATACTGATGACCCACATTCGGAGAAGAATAAGGGAAAGTATAAAGATCTGTATATTTCGATCACTAACTGTGATCCTCTTCAGCAGATGTGAATTACAGAGTAGAGAACAATGTGTATTTATACAGAAGTAGTGAGGTAAGCAGGAAGGGACGGGGGCTTAGGTCACATGTCCGGCGTTGCATGGACCTTGGTGGATTTTGTCCACTGCTAATATAGAAGGTAACATTTTATTTATTGCAAATGAAGATATACAATCTGGTGACCAATGACCATAAGAAATATTATAATTGATATATAATTAGTATTATATATATATATATATATATATATATATATATATACATATACATTATACTTACATATACATTATACTTACATATACATTATACTTACATATACACACATATATACAATCATGTATACACCAAAGTGTGTGTGTGTGTGTGTGTGTGTGTGTGTGTGCGCGCGCGACGGGGAGAGAGAGAGAGAGAGAGAGAGAGAGAGAGAGAGAGAGAGAGAGAGAGAGAGAGAGAGAGGGGGGGGGGGGCGGACACGTCCTTGTACCGCTCTATGGGAGAGTACAAGATAGGGGTCCGCACCAGATCTACCATACATATTTCAGGTAATCAATAGCGACCTTCACGAAGAAAAAAACAATCTTTTCCTTGGAGCTGAACCCAGAGAATAAAGGCACGTCTTCCTCGGTGCGATTATCGTTCAACGATGATCGTTCATGGCTCAACGATGATCGTTAAACGGTCGTCGAGAGCACTAATCCTTTGTTTTTTAATCAGGCTGTTTTGCTTCGATCGGCGTAGCACGAGGCTGGTAATTTTAGCCTAAACTCTCAACGTGTTTACCCAAATGTGATGTCAGTTAGTAGGATGCACGTCACTCGCCATTAATGGCTATAGCAATAGGCTAATAATTAATCACACTGAGCAAAACGTACATTCAGAGAGAGAGAGAGAGAGAGAGAGAGAGAGAGAGAGAGAGAGAGAGAGAGAGAGTGTGTGTGTGTGTGTGTATGTGCGTATGTGCGTGTGTGTGTGTGTGTGTGTAAAGAAAAAGTCAATGATTTGTTTCTTAGTTGCATCATACACCATTCGAACGCAAAGATGAATGCACACGCAATCAACAGACACACAGTTGCACGCACGCACACACACACACATACACACATACACACACACACACACACACACACACACACACACATACACACACACACACACACATACATACACACACATACACACATACACACACACACACACACACAAAGGAAAAGAAAGCGCGCGTGCGCACGCACAAATATAGGGTTTGTTGGACTACCATTTATATTACATGTGCTCTTTACAAGCCGTAGAGTCGTCGAATACATAAAGAGAAGATGGAAGAGAGCGGGATGGGGAGAGAGGGAACAAGAGGAAGGAGGAAGAAGCAGACGGTAGAAAAAGAGGAGGAGAAAATAGACGGTAGGGAAGGAGGAAGTAGACGACAAAAAAAAAAGAGAAAAAGAGAAGGAAATAAACTGGAAATTAAAAAGAGAAAATTTTGAGGAAGAGAAAGGAAGGAGAGAGAAGTCAAAAGAGGGTGATGGGGGATAGGGAGGGGGAGGGGAGGGGGGAAGGGGTAGGAACAGGTCCTGAACCAAGGTCGGTGTGGGGGGAGGAGGGGGGGTGCAAATCATGAAGTCGGAAATCATCATCAGCAGTATCGAACCGGGGCTGCTAGGTAGTCGACGAAGATGAAGCGAAAATGTTGTGACCAAAGATGAAGACGACAGCATCCAACTCTTCCATTGCTGTTCGCGACTTCAGTCAAGGGAAAATACCCGAAGCAATAAAAGAGTAAAAATATAGATACTTGTTACTCACATCCTCGAGCCAACGGCGTGAACGGCGCAGGAGCTTACCTGGAAACAGAAATAAAAGGTTCCGCGTGAGTAAAGTCCGACCGAAGAGGGACAGGATTTGCAACATTGCAGACTCACTGCAACGACTCACTGCAAAGATTCTGTAAAAATTCGCTGAAAAACTCACTCCAACAACTCAATGCACTCACTGCAAAGACTCATTGCAAAGACTCCTCTGTAAAAAAAGAAATCGTTGAAAAACTCACTGCAAAGACTCACTGCAAAGACTCCTCCGTAAAAAAAATCGCTGAAAAACTCAT
This sequence comes from Oratosquilla oratoria, assembly GCF_046742065.1. Lineage (NCBI taxonomy): Eukaryota > Metazoa > Arthropoda > Malacostraca > Stomatopoda > Squillidae > Oratosquilla > Oratosquilla oratoria. Next base: position 78,055,765 of record NC_134781.1, on the reverse strand, counting down.
TGCAAAGACTAAAAAATCACTGCAAAGGCTTGCTGAAAAACTCACTGCAAAGACTCACTGCAAAGACTGTAAAAATTGCTGCAAAGACACTGAAAAACTCATTGCAAAGACTCTATAAAAAAAAAATCGCTGCAGAGACTCACTGCGAAGGCTAGCTGCAAAGACTAGTTTACCATTTTAGGTGCTGCAACCTCGACCCAAGAAGGCACGGTGCCACCGTGTCATGACTCAACTTTCCCCTTAATTAAAAAGGAAATGTATAAATATCCATCTGGTTAAGAGGAATTTCTCTTCCCTTCCAATGCCCTAATCATATGATCTCTCTTTAGCCTGCCTCTCTCTCTCTCTCTCTCACTCACTCTCTTTCCCAACCTGCTTCCTCTCTTCCACCTGCCACTCTCTCTCTCATTCCCCTGTCCTCCCTCTTTTCTCCTGCCTCTCTCTCTTTCCAATGCCTCTCTTCTCCCGTGCCCCCTCTCTCTTCACTGACTCTCCCTCTCTTTCTCCCGCCTTCCTCTCCCCAGTCCCCTCCCTCTCTCGCTCTCTCCCCTGCCTCTCCTTCCCTTTTCTCCCAAGTCCCCTCCCTTCATCCCCAGTCCCCCTCTCTCTCCAACCCCCTCCCTCTCTTTTCCCTGCCCCCTCCCTCTCTCTCCCCTGCCTCTCCCTCTCTTTTCCCTGCCTCTCCCTCTCTCTAACCTGCCTGTCCCTCTCTCTAACTTGCCTCTCCCTCTCTCTAACTTGCCTCTCCCTCTCTCTCCCCTGCCTCTCCCTCTCTCTCCCCTGCCTCTCCCTCTCTCTAACTTGCCTCTCCCTCTCTCTCCCCTGCCTCTCCCTTTCTTTCTCCTGCCTCTCTCTCTATATTTCCCTTGCCTCCCTTTCTCTACACAGTCCCCTCCCTCTGCCCCCTACCTCTTCCCTCTCTCCCCTACCTCCCCACTCCCTCGCCTAAACCCTGCCTCTCTCCCCTCCCTCTCCCCTCTCTCTTACCCTCTTCCGAATTCCCCCCCTCCCCTCCAGATCCCCCCACCCACACTCATCCGTATCTGTGACAGGCGACCCTCCCCCTCCTGGGGCCTCAACTCCCCCCATCCCCCCTACCTCCCCCCACAGCCCCCCCTACTTTCCTTCCTCTAGGCTCCCACGCCCTACCAGCGTCTATTTCCCCCCTCGTCCTCCGCTTCCCCCCCACCCACACACCCACCGCGGTCGCCCCCAGTCTCCCCCTCCCCCCCCACACCCAAACCCCTCAGTGCCACGCGAGCAAATTAACTATTTCAGTCTAGTGGCGTGCATGAGAGAATTCATTCTGGTGAACTCAAGACGATTTTTGGGGATAGTGAACTGTCGGGCTCTGGATAGAATGGGGACATAGTGACATACGATAGTATTCTTAAAAAGACTTCTTTACTTATATAAATCTTATTTAAATCCTTGGAAGGGAAATATATAAGGATAGGGAGTCGTTACTTGCGGCCAAGGTCGAGGGGTTGGCGGTTCGAATCCTGCCACCGGCGAAGCTGAACCAAAGGCATGAATCATTAAACTGCACCCTACAAAGTCCTCTGTAAGGGGCACCGTCCTAGCCTTTGTGACGTTAAACCATATCACATATAAGGAAAGATTTTTTTCTTAAGAATTCCACCGATAGTCTTTTGTTTTCGACGAACGATTATGACAACTGACACCAATTACAGCCCGATGTCAGTGCTATCCGTGTTTCTGTTCCCCATGGCGTTACTTGTCACCTCAGATGACAAAACACACTCGCCTTAAGGTAAACACAGACGAGGTTAGTCCCATTGAAATCAATGTCAGAGGGGAACTTCACTTACAAGACGAGAGTGACCACGACACACACAACCACCTTCGGGTCATCATTCTGCACTGAAACACAACACACGTTAATAGTGTATCTGTGTATCTGTGTATCTGTGTGTGTGTGTGTGTGTGTGTGTGTGTGTGTGTGTGTGATTCACCATGGTCTTGGATCACGTGTTGGACTCGTAATCGACAGCTATTTCCCTCCAGGAACAGAGCTCAGTGCTCATATATGACCGATCTATGGATAATGCCGTGACCTTACACGCACACACACACACAAACTCCCCGCCCACGACAGCTGGAGTGACGACTCGCAGCGCAGCGATACTGAAATTATTTCAGCCCTAGGCAGGATTCGAACCCAGACCTTTGTAGTGGCAGCCGGGTCTACCAACCGCGCCACGAGTGTGTGTGTGTGTGTGTGTGTGTGTGTGTGTGTGTGTGTAATTCTAATTTCATACATCATATGTATATACATATCCCTATATAAACATACACACTTGTGGCGCAGTGGTAGAGTTCCTGGCTGACACTACGGCGGTCCGGGCTCGAATCCCACCCTCGGCTGAAATAATTTCAGTATCACTGCGCTGCGAGTTGTTACTCCAACTGTCGTGGGCGGGGAGTTGGGTGTGTGTATGCGTGTGAGGTCACAGTATTACCCATATATCGGTCATATTCTCTGAGTTCTCTTCCGAGAGGGAAACATCTGTCGATCACGAGTCCAACATGTGATCCAAGACCATGGTGAATCACACACACACACACACACACACACACACACACACACACACACACACATGTACGTGCCCCTATGAGTAAAATTCCCTTGTATTGTGTTCAAGCAACAAGCGAAGAAAAAAGAAGAACGAAAAAAAAAATGGGGCACACACACACACACATATGTACGTGCCTCTATGAGTAAAATTACCTTGTATTGTGTTCAAGCAACAAGCGAAGAAAAAAGAAGAACGAAATAAAAAATGGGGCACACACACACACACACACACACACACACACGCACACACACACACGCACACACACACACGCACACACACACACACATACATACATACATACACACACACACACACACACACACACACTTCAATATGGCAGCTCAGCGGCCTGGTTTCTGTCAGTGACGGGCCGTGACATCGCTTCCGTGACGACGACGACGACGACGACACGACGATGACGTCAGAGACACGCAACGCCCGTGGAACAAAGTAACGCCAGTCGAGACATTATTTTAACGAGAAAACGAGAGAGAGAGAGAGAGAGAGAGAGAGAGAGAGAGAGAGAGAGAGAGGTGGAGAAAGGTGTAGAGAAAGAGATGGTGAGAGAAATATGTAGAGAGAGAGATGGAGAAAGAAATAGAGAGCGAGAGAGAGAGAGAGAAATAAAGAGATAGAGAGAGAGAGATGGAGAGAGAAATAGAGAGATAGAGAGCGAGAGAGAGAGCGAGAGATTGATGGAGAGAGAAAAATGTAGAGAGATGTAGAGAGATGGAGAGAGAAATAGAGAGATAGAGCGAGAGAGAGATTGATGGAGAAAGATGTACAAAGATATAGAGAGATAGAAAGACAGTGCGAGATAGAATGATAGAGAAATAGAGAGATAGAAAGAGAGCGAGAGAGAAAAAGAGGTTATTTACACAAAAATTGAAAGCGCGCGCGCACGCACACGCACACACACACACACACACACACACACACACACACACACATATGCACCCGGAGTGCAACCTGCGTGTTTGCGTCGCTCGCTCGCCGGTGTCGGCTTTCTGGGCCCAAATCCTCATCATCAGAGACAACCCCCCACGGGGACCCAGGAGTCGGGTGGGAGGGGGAGAGGGGGAGGGTGAAGAAAGGGAGAGGGGCGAGGGGGAGAGGGGAGAGGGGCGAGGGGGAGAGGGGAAAGGGGCAAGGGGGAGAGGGCCAAGGGGGAGAGGGGAAAGGGGCAAGGGGTAAAGGGGCAAGGGGGAGAGGGGAAAGGGGTAAGGGGCAAAGGGGCAAGGGGTAAAGGGGCAAGGGGGAGAGGGAGAAGGGCAAGGGGGAGAGGGAGAAGGGAAAGGGAGAAGGGAGAAGGGAGAGGAAGAGAGTGGTAAGGGAGAGAGGGAGAGGTGGAGGGGGAGAGGTGGAGGGGGAAAGGTAGAGGTGGAGGGGGGAGAGGTGGAGGGGGGAGAGGTGGAGGGGGAGGGGAGAGGTGGAGGGGGAGGGGAGAGGTGGAGGGGGAGGGGAGAGGTGGAGGGGAGAGGTGGAGGGGGAGGGGAAAGGAGGGGGAGGGGAAAGATGGGGGAGAGGAAGAGGTGGAGGGGGAGGGGAGAGGGGGAGGGGAGAGGGGGGAGGGGAGAGGGGGAGGGGAGAGGGGGAGGGGAGAGGTGGTGGAAGGGAGAGGTGGAGGGGAGAGGTGGAGGGGAGAGATGGAGGGGGGAGAGGAGAGGTGGAGGGGAGAGGTGGAGGGGGGAGGGGAGAGGTGGAGGGGGAGGGGAGAGGTGGAGGGGGAGGGGAGAGGTGGAGGGGGGAGAGGTGGATGGGGAGGGGAAAGTTGGGGTAGAGGAAGAGGAGGAGTGGGAGAGGTGGAGGTGGGAGAGGTGGAGGTGGGAGAGGTGGAGGTGGAGGGGGAGAGGTGGAGGTGGAGGGGGGAGAGGTGGAGGTGGAGGGGGGAGAGGTGGAGGTGGAGGGGGGAGAGGTGGTGGAGGGGGAGAGGGAGGGGGGAGAGGGAGAGGGGAAGGAGAGGGAGAGGGGAGGGAGAGGGGAAGGAGAGGGAGAGGGAGAGGGGAAGGAGAGGGAGAGGGGGAAGGAGAGGGAGAGGGAGAGGGGGAAGGAGAGGGAGAGGGGAGGGGAGAGGGGGAAGGAGATGGGGAAGGAGATGGGGAGGGGGGAGGGGGAGAGTCTTGTGGAGGTCTTGTAACCAGAGTCAACCCTTTCCTGACAGTGTGTCACTTTGACTTTTCTCTCTGCCACCTCTAAGGTGTCAAAGGGATGATTCTACATTGCTTAATCCCCTCAGTGTCCGTCGCCAGGCGATTTTATTCACCTGAGGGGGAAACGGCGCTACCTCGACAGTTATCGTTCCCATACAGAAATTATAAAGATTTGATGTCTGCCAGTGTGTTGGTGCATTATTCACCTTGAGGAGTGAGAAGAGGAATGAGGGGAGGAAGAGGGAGGGAGAGAGGGAAGGAGAGAAAGAGGGAAAGGGAGAACGGGAGAAGAGGGAGTGAGGGGGTGAGAGAGGGGTTAGAGAGGGGAAAAGAGGGAGGCAGAGGAAAAGAGGAGAGAGGGAAGGGGAGAGGGGGAGAAGAGGGAGTGAGGGGACGAGAGAGGGGATAGAGAAGGGAAGAGAGAGGGGAGGAAGAGAGAGGGGAGGAGGAGAGAGGGAATAGAGAGGGGACAGAGGGAAGGGATACAGGGAGAGGGAATAGAGAGGGGACAGAGAAGGGGAGAGAGGGTAAGAGAGGGAGAGAGGGGAAGAGAGGGAGAGAGGGGGAGAGATGAGGAAAGATGGGGGAAAGATTGGGAGAGGGAGGAGGAGGGGAAAGGGAAAGTGGTAGAGGTGTGTGTGTGTGTGTGTGTGTGTGTGTGTGTGTGTGTGTGTGTGTGTGTGTGTGTGTGTGTGTGTGTGTGTGTGTGTGTGTGTGTGTGTGTGTGTGTGACTGTGCATGTGCGCGCGCATGTGATCATAGTGTGAAAACAAGATGTAGAGGGCACGCCCTAATTCCACGAATCCCAGTTGATATTAATTAAAGCCTTGTAATCCTAGTCTTAACCAGGGCTTATCATGGAAGCCTAAGAAGTTGCTGCAGTTGAACTTAGCCCTAAATCCACAGCCTATATATTTTCTTCTTTGATTAGGGACATCATCGTACAATTGAGCTGTTACTCAAGTGAATCAAAATAATTTGGTGTTGTCTACAATAAACCCGCACCGATTAAAGTCATTTGGCATCAAATTGAATGACACCGCCTCTCCAAATAAACCAGAATTAAAAAAAATATATAGTCTAACCTAACGAATAGATGGACGAGAATTTGGAGGAAGAGTTGGAGGAGGTGTTGGAGAAGTAGTTGGAGGAGGATTTGGAGGAGGATTTGGAGGAGGATTTGGAGGAGTAGGGGGAAGGAGGGGTAGGGGGAAGGAGGGGTAGGGGGAAGGAGGGGTAGGGGGAAGGAGGTAGGGGGAAGGAGGGGTAGGGGGAAAGGAGGGGTAGGGGGAAAGGAGGAAGGGGAAGGAGGGGTAGGGGGAAGGAGGGGTAGGGGGGAAGGAGGGGTAGGGGGGAAGGAGGCGGTAGGGGGAAGGAGGGGGTAGGGGGAAGGAGGAGGTAGGGGGGAAGGAGGGTAGGGGGGAAGGAGGGGTAGGGGGGAAGGAGGGGTCGGGGAAGGAGGGGTAGGGGGGAAGGAGGGGTAGGGGGGGGAAGGAAGGGTAGGGGGAAAGGAGGGGTAGGGGGGAAGGGGGGGTCGGGGGGAGGGAGGGGTAGGGGGGAAGGAGGGGAAGGTGCAAGGAGGGGTAGGGGAAAGGAGGGGTAGGGGGGAAGGAGGGGGTTAGGGGGGAAGGAGGGGTCGGGGGGAAGGAGGTGTAGGGGGGAAGGAGGGGTAGGAGGAAGGAGGGTAGGAGGGGGAGGAAAAGAGTGGGAGGGAATGAGGGGTAGGGGGGAAAGGAGGGGTAGGGGGGAAAGGAGGGGTAGGGGGGGGAAAGGGGGTAGGGGGAAAAGGGGGTAGGGGGGAAAGGGGGGTAGGGGGAAAAGGGGGTAGGGGGGAAAAGGGGTAGGGGGAAGGAGGGGTAGGGGGAAGGAGGGGTAGGGGGAAGGAGGGGTAGGGGGAAGGAGGGGTAGGGGGAAAGGAGGGGTAGGGGTAAAGGAGGGGTAGGGGAAAGGAGGGGAGGGGGAAAGGAGGGGAGGGGGAAAGGAGGGGAAGGGGAAAGGAGGGGAAGGGGGAAAGGAGTGGAAGGGGGAAAGGAGGGGAAGGGGGAAAGGAGGGGAAGGGGGAAAGGAGGGGAAGGGGGAAGAGAGGGGAGGGGGAAGGAGGGGGAGGGGGAAAGGAGGGTAAGGGGAAAGGAGGGTAAGGGGAAAGGAGGGTAAGGGGAAAGGAGGGTAAGGGGAAAGGAGGGTAAGGGGAAAGGAGGGTAAGGGGAAAGGAGGGTAAGGGGAAAGGAGGGTAAGGGGAAAGGAGGGTAAGGGGAAAGGAGGGTAAGGGGAAAGTAGGGTAAGGGGAAGGAGGGGTAGGAGGAAGGAGGGGTAGGAGGAAGGAGGGGTAGGAGGAAGGAGGGGTAGGAGGAAGGAGGGGTAGGAGGAAGGAGGGGTAGGAGGAAGGAGGGGTAGGAGGAAGGAGGGGTAGGAGGACGGAGGGGTAGGGGGAAAGGAGGGGTAGGGGGAAAGGAGGGGTAGGGGGAAAGGAGGGGTAGGAGGAAAGGAGGGGTAGGAGGAAAGGAGGGGTAGGAGGAAAGGAGGGGTGGGGGCAAGGAGGGGTGGGGGCAAGGAGGGGTAGGGGGAAAGGAGGGGTAGGGGGAAAGGAGGGGTAGGGGGAAAGGAGGGGTAGGGGGAAGGGAGGGGTAGGGGGAAAGGAGGAGTAGGGGGAGGGGGAGGGTAGGGGGAAAGGAGGGGTAGGAGGAAAGGAGGGGGTTGGGGGAAAGGAGGGGTAGGGGGAAAGGAGGGGTAGGGGGGAAAGGAGGAGGGGTAGGGGGAAGAGGAGGGGTAGGGGAAAGGAGGGGTAGGGGAAGGAGGGGTAGGGGAAGGAGGGGTAGGGGGAAGGAGGGGTAGGGGAAGGAGGGGTAGGGGGAAGGAGGGGTAGGGGGAAGGAGGGGTAGGGGGAAGGAGGGGTAGGGGGAAAGGAGGAGTAGGGGGAAGGGGGTAAGGGGAAAGGAGGGGTAAGGGGAAAGGAGGGGTAGGGGAAGGAGGGGAAGGAGGGGTAGGGGGAAGGAGGGGGAAGGAGGGGTAGGGGGAAGGAGAGGCAGGGTAATGAGGGGTAGGAGGAAAGGAGGGGTAGGAGGAAAGGAGGGGTAGGGGGAAAGGAGGGGTAGGGGGAAAGGAGAGGTAGGGGGAAAGGAGGGGTAGGGGGGGGAAGGAAGGGTAGGGGGAAAGGAGGGGTAGGGGGGAAGGAGGGGTAGGGGGGAAGGAGGGGTAGGGGGGAAGGAGGGGTAGGGGAAAGGAGGGGTAGGGGGAAGGAGGGGTAGGGGGAAGGAGGGGTAGGGGGAAGGAGGGGTAGGGGGAAGGAGGGGTAGGGGGAAGGAGGGGTAGGGGGAAGGAGGGGTGGGGGGAAGGAGGGGTGATGGTATTTTCGGCAGCAAATTACGTGGACGTTATCGAATTGCTGAAAAGCAATTGGGGTCTTCATCGTCGTCACTCAATTCTTTAATCTTGTGCAATCCAGCTCAACTCAGCTCAGCACAGCTCCGTTGAGCTCCTCAAGTCTTATCCGGTTACGAGTCCTCCCATTACGAGACTGACAGAGATAGAGAGAGAGATAGAGAGACGGGGAGGGAGGGGGGAGAGGGGGAGAGGATGGAGAGAGAGAAACAGAGAGAGAAAGTTGAAGACAGAGAGAGAAACAGAGACAGAAAGATATTCTATTCTGGTTAGCGCCGGATGCATTTCTTCACTTTAGGTGGCGTCACCATAGCAACGGGGTTCAATGTCAAATCAAACGTCACACACACACAGACAGACACACACACACACACACCACATACATACATACACACACACAACCACATACACACACACACAGACACATACACACACCGGATCTGTTGCGAAATTTTTAGCGTCTTCAAAAGTCTCTACATCAATCTTGAGGAAGGGGGCACGGGGGAGGTGGGAAGGAGGGAGGTGGGAAGAGGGAGGGAGGGAGGGAGGGAGGGAGGGAGGGAGGGAGAGAGAGAGGGAGAGAGGGAGGGAGAGAGGGAGGGGGAGAGGAAGGGGTTAAGAGCTCTAAATCTTGGATTGAAGATTCAACAAAAATCCTAATGTGCATTAGTATGGTACAAGAAAAATGGATTATTGAAGGTTTATTAAACACTCAGTTTTACCATTATCACTCTCTCTCTCTCTCACACACGCACACGCATACACACACACATTTTTTACTTTTCTTTTCATGCGTCATCGTACATGATTGCAAAATTGTTTATAAAGTCCCCTACGGACCAAAGGCACGCAGCAATTTCTTTTCTAATTAGCGGCCGATCTCCACTTGGAAAACAACCGATTACTTTCAACTTGTATTATCCCTTCCTCCTTCTTCAGCCCTCCTTAACCCATTCAACTCCGATGACAAGATGTCTTGTCATTTGGTCAAATAAAACAAAAAATCATAAAACACCAAAATGTTTGATCAAACACCAGAAAAATATGACGTCATCAGTCCTCCTCCTCGAGGAGGACTGAT
>NC_134781.1:78031556-78041556 GCF_046742065.1 Oratosquilla oratoria | reverse complement strand
AGACAGAGGAGACAGAGACAGAGGAGAGAGAGAGACAGGAGAGAGAGAGACAGAGGAGAGAGACAGAGGAGAGAGAGACAGAGGAGAGAGAGAGACAGAGGAGAGAGACAGAGGAGAGAGACAGAGGAGAGAGAGAGAGAGAGACAGAGGAGAGAGACAGGAGAGAGAGACAGAGGAGAGAGAGAGAGAGACAGAGGAGAGAGAGAGAGACAGAGGAGAGAGAGAGACAGAGGAGAGAGAGACAGAGGAGAGAGAGAGACAGAGGAGAGAGAGAGAGAGACAGAGAGAGAGAGACAGAGGAGAGAGACAGAGGAGAGACAGAGGAGAGACAGAGAGAGAGACAGAGGAGAGAGAGAGAGAGGAGAGAGAGGAGAGAGAGAGGAGAGAGAGACAGAGGAGAGAGAGAGAGGAGAGAGAGACAGAGGAGAGAGAGAGAGGAGAGAGAGACAGAGAGGAGAGAGGAGAGAGAGGAAAGAGATGGGAGAGAGGAGAGAGAGAAAGATAGGAGAGAGAGGAGAGAAAAAATAGGGAAGATAGGAGAGAGGAGAGAAAGATAGGAAAGATAGGAGAGAGGAGAGAAAACAGGAGAGAGGAAAGATAGGAGAGAGAGAGAGATAGGAGAGAGAGGAAATATAGGAGAGAGAGAGGAGAGATAGGAGAGAGGAGAGATAGAGAGATAGAGAGAGGAGAAAGAAGAGAGATAGAGAGAGGAGAGATAGGAGAGGAGAGATAGGAGAGGAGAGATAGGAGAGGAGAGATAGGAGAGGAGAGATAGGAGAGGAGAGATAGGAGAGGAGAGATAGGAGAGAGAGATGAGATAGAGAAGAGAGATAGGAGAGAGATAGGAGAGAGATAGAAGAGAGATAGGAGAAGAGAGATAGGAGAGAGAGAGGAGAGATAGGAGAGAGAGAGGAAATATAGGAGGAGAGATAGGAGAGAGGAGAGATAGGAGAGAGGAGAGAGAGGAGAGATAGGAGAGAGAGGAGAGAGAGGAGAGAGAGGAGAGAGAGGAGAGAGAGGAGAGATAGGAGAGAGAGATGAGAGATAGGAGAGGAGATAGGAGAGGAGAGATAGGAGAGAGAGATGAGAGATAGGAGAGAGAGGAGAGAGAGATGTGAGAGATGAGAGATAGGAGAGAGGTGAGATAGGAGAGATAGTAGAGAGAGAGGAGAGATAGGAGAGATAGGAGAGAGAGGATAGGATAGGAGAGAGAGGATAGGAGAGATAGAGAGAGAGAGAGGAGGGAGAGGAGAGGGAGAGGAGGGAGAGGAGAGAGAGAGGAGGGAGAGGAGAGAGAGAGGAGGGAGAGGAGAGAGAGAGGAGGGAGAGGAGAGAGAGAGAGGAGAGAGAGAGGAGAGAGAGAGGAGAGAGAGAGAGGAGAGAGAGAGAGAGGAGGGAGAGAGAGAGAGAGAGAGGAGGGAGAGAGAGAGAGAGAGGAGGGAGAGAGAGAGAGAGAGAGGAGGGAGAGAGAGAGAGAGAGAGAGGAGGGAGAGAGAGAGAGAGGAGAGAGAGAGAGAGAGAGGGGAGAGAGAGGAGAGAGAGAGGAGAGAGAGGAGAGAGAGAGGAGAGAGAGAGGAGAGAGGGGAGAGAGGAGAGAGAGAGGGGAGAGAGGAGAGAGAGAGGGGAGAGAGGAGAGAGAGAGGGGATAGAGAGAGAGGGGAGAGAGAGAGAGAGAGAGGAGAGAGAGAGTGAGAGAGGTAGGAGAGAGAGAGGAGGGGGAGAGAGAGGAGAGAGAGGGAGGGGGGAGAGAGGAGAGAGAGAGGGAGGGGAGAGAGAGCGAGAGAGGGAGGGAGGGAGAGAGGGAAGAGAGGTAGAGAGAGGGGGGAGGGAGAGAGAGGAGAGAGAGAGAGAGGGAGAAAGGGAGAGGAGGAGAGAGAGGGAGGGAGATAGCAGGAGAGAGGGAGAGAGTGGAGGAGAGGGAGAGAGAAGGAGAGAAAGAGAGGAGAGAGAGAGAGAGATAGGGAGAGGAGGAGAGAGAGGGAGATAGGAGGAGAGAGAGAGAGAGGAGAGAGAGAGGGAGAGAGGAGAGGAGAGAGGAAGAGAGGAGAGAGGAAGAGGGAGAGAGGAGAGAGGAAGAGAGAGAGGGAGAGAGAGATAGGAGAGAGAGAGGAGAGATAGGAGAGAGAGAGGAGAGAGGAGAGAGAGGAGAGATAGGAGAGAGGAGAGAGAGGAGAGAGGAGAGATAGGAGAGAGGAGAGATAGGAGAGAGGAGAGATAGGAGAGAGGAGAGATAGGAGAGAGGAGAGATAGGAGAGAGGAGAGATATGAGAGAGGAGAGATATGAGAGAGAGGAGAGAGGAGAGATAGGAGAGAGGAGAGACTGGGAGGGAGAGAGATAGGAGAGAAGAGAGAGAGATAGGAGGGAAGAGAGAGTGGGGGAGAGATAGGAGAGAAGAGAGACTGGGAGGGAGAGAGATAGGAGAGAGAGATAGGAGAGAGAGGGAGAGGAAGAGGGAGAGAGACAGAGGGGGAGAGAGACAGAGGGGAGAGAGACAGGGGAGAGAGAGAGACAGAGGGGAGAGAGACAGAGGGGAGAGAGACAGAGGGGAGAGAGAGAGACAGAGGGGAGAGAGAGAGACAGAGGGGAGAGAGAGAGACAGAGGGGAGAGAGAGAGACAGAGGGGAGAGAGAGAGACAGAGGGGAGAGAGAGAGACAGAGGGGAGAGAGGAGAGAGAGGGGAGAGAGGAGAGGAGAGAGAGGAGAGAGAGGAGAGATAAGAGAGAGGGAGACAGGAGAGATAAGAGAGAGGGAGACAGGAGAGATAAGAGAGAGGGAGACAGGAGAGATAAGAGAGAGGGAGACAGGAGAGATAAGAGAGAGGGAGACAGGAGAGATAAGAGAGAGGGAGACAGGAGAGATAAGAGAGAGGGAGACAGGAGAGATAAGAGAGAGGGAGACAGGAGAGATAGAAGAGAGAGAGAGAGGGAGACAGGAGAGATAGAAGAGAGGGAGACAGGAGAGATAGAGGAGAGAGGGAGACAGGAGAGATAGAAGAGAGAGAGACAGGAGAGATAGAAGAGAGAGAGGGAGACAGGAGATAGAAGAGAGACAGGAGAGATAGAAGAGACAGGAGAGGTAGAAGAGACAGGGAGACAGGAGATAGAAGAGAGACAGGAGAGATAGAAGAGAGACAGGAGAGATAGGAGAGAGACAGGAGAGATAGGAGAGAGACAGGAGAGATAGAAGAGAGAGGAGAGAGAGACAGGAGAGAGAGGAGAGACAGGAGAGAGAGGAGAGAGAGACAGGAGAGAGAGCGAGCGACACACCAGATGAACGTGACGGCTCCGGCCGCAGCAAACCACCTCTCCTTCGCATTTCGTCAATGTCCTGCAGCACGGTATGCGTGATGCACGTCTGCTGACAGTGACGTCAACCCGGTCGAACAAAACCGCCTGGCCAGAACAAAATGTTTAAGGTACGTCTACTCATGCCAGACACTCTGAAACAAACTCAAATTCTGTTTGTTTTTTTCAGCTTATCTCTTCCCCCTTATATGGAGGGTAGCCAGCCATTTCACTTCGATCCACTAACCATCGTTATCATCAGTATTACTATTGTCATTATTATTATTATTATTATTATTATTATTATTATTATCACTATTGCTATTATCATTATTTCTATTGTCATATTATATCAGTTCATTATCATAAACAAACAAATAAATAACAAAAAATGTTCCTCAGTCGCTTGCCCAAGCACACTGACCCAACTCTGCAAACTTGTTCAGCTGGCCCGGCCCGGCTCGTCCCGTCTTGATTTACTGCTGCCCAAACAAAATTAGATGACAGGAATTTTTCATCACACAAAAAATGTGATGATAATAATCACGATGATAAGGACTATTTGATGGATTGTAGGTTTAGCGTTAAGAGATGTATAAATCAACACTTCAGAAGCAGGGAGGAAAAGTCTCCCCCGTTAGAGAGTGGGGGGACGGGTAGTGGGGGGAAAGAGGGGGCGGAGTGGGGGGAAAGAGGGGGGCGGAGTGGGGGGAAAGAGGGGGCGGAGTGGGGAGCAAGAGGGGGCGGAGTGGGGAGCAAGAGGGGCCGAGTGGGGGGAAAGAGGGGCCGAGTGGAGGGAAAGAGGGGCCGAGTGGAGGGAAAGAGGGGCCGAGTGGAGGGAAAGAGGGGCCGAGTGGAGGGAAAGAGGGGCCGAGTGGAGGGAAAGAGGGGCCGAGTGGAGGGAGAGAGGGGCCGAGTGGGGGGAGAGAGGGGCCGAGTGGGGGGAGAGAGGGGCCGAGTGGGGGGAGAGAGGGGCCGAGTGGGGGGAGAGAGGGGCCGAGAGGCGGGAGAGAGGGGCCGAGGGGCGGGAGAGAGGGGCAGCGTGGAGGGAGAGAGGGGCCGAGTGGAGGGAGAGAGGGGCCGAGTGGCGGGAGAGAGGGGCCGAGTGGAGGGAGAGAGGGGCCGAGTGGAGGGAGAGAGGGGCCGAGTGGCGGGGGCGAGAGGGGCCGAGTGGAGGGAGAGAGGGGCCGAGTGGAGGGAGAGAGGGGCCGAGTGGAGGGAGAGAGGGGCCGAGTGGAGGGAGAGAGGGGCCGAGTGGAGGGAGAGAGGGGCCGAGTGGAGGGAGAGAGGGGCCGAGTGGAGGGAGAGAGGGGCCGAGTGGAGGGAGAGAGGGGCCGAGTGGAGGGAGAGAGGGGCCGAGTGGAGGGAGAGAGGGGCCGAGTGGAGGGTGAGAGGGGCCGAGTGGAGGGAAAGAGGGGCCGAGTGGAGGGTGAGAGGGGCCGAGTGGAGGGATTGAGGAGATTGGCCTAGATTCTGATGATATGAAGGTTCACTCCAACTCAATGAAAATCAAAGCCAGAAAACAAGCCCACGACGACGACGACGACGACAACGAGAGACAATAGACGGGCAAATACGCCGATCCCATATATCCATTTTCTTTTCCCCTGACGCAACGCCTTTCCAACAACACTACCCTCCTCATTCTCTTCCTTTTTCTTCATCCTTCTTCTACTCCTTTTGCAAATTCTCCTCTTCCTGCTACTCCACCTTACTACTACTCCCACTCCGTTGGTGCCTCTTCATCAATTACGCAAGCCTTTTCTACAGCACAGATTTTATACAATGCATATCTTCACCTACGTATCTGAAAATACATTGACGATCTCATTCTTACGTTATTCAACTATCACTGGAAAACGACTTCATAGGTTGAGAAAGCTCACGCTGAACGATACTTGTCCTATCTGGTGGCACCGGTTTCAATTCTGGCTTTAGCCAAGTTTACCTGATTATTTCCGTGGCAAAGCCTCACACATATTGACTAAAGGGTTTATCATAATGGGTTTCCACGAAATTCAACAGCGCCGACAGTATGGGGTTCGTTTGTGTATAAGATGACTTCGATTACAATATTTTTTCTATCAAATCTCCAAATACCAGATTGACATAGGCAAAGCTCAATGATGAACTAAGAGATACTCTACGAATGTTAAACATCCTGTTGAAATGTTCTTAGAGAAGTCAATTTCTGAAAACGAAGTCATATTCTAGTTATTCATATGGAGGTTGGAGGTAGGATGTGGGAGGAAAATTAGCCCATGTCTGATTACCCCTTTATGCATTAGCTCGCTGGAGGTATGCGACAAGACGCCTCGGTGGGGCGCTCTGTCCGCTGAGCACTGTCGAAGGCAGCCTGCGGCCTGTTTCCACCGAATCTTTTATATTCTCGTTGTTCAGTTCCCCCTTCTCCTTCCCCCACCTCCACTCAATCCCACTTAGTCATAATAGCAACAAGGGAAGGTATCCTTTGCTACATACTATTTTCTTACAAACATTACCAAGGATCCAGGAAGAAAGGAGCCATTTTGAAGCAGATGGCAACAACACTGTTACCATACAATAGGCCATCGATAAACACGAGCGGTACAAATTGCCTCCCTCCCTGACAACTACAGAACACAAAAACGTCAACAAAAGGGGGGAAACAAACCCCTTGACGTCGATTTCCACCCTTCCATTGCTATTGTGCACTCCCTTCTTCCACTTTCGATCGAGTCTAGTCCCGTAGATCCATTGTACTACAAATGCCAAATGGTCACTATATAATTACCCACAAATGCCCTTTTCACATTCATATATATTGTCATGTGTGTGCGTGTATGCATGCACTTGCAAGTTGTGACTGGGTAATTCAGCAGTATCAATTCTGATGAATGTGATTAAGAACACAACACCTCCTTATCTTTTTTGGGAGAAAAAATCGGCCAATCACAGGACAATTGAGGAAAGGGGTGGAGCCTGTTAACACTTATCAAAGTGAAAACACTTTTTGTGGTAATTCCGAAGCCACATCCTCAAACAATAAAAAGGAAGAGCTTTGGGCACTTAATGTCATGTAAATGTGGCAAGTCAAACACAATGTCTCACTACCCCCGCGATATCACGGTCACATCGCATCTGATAAAAGAAACGAAACAACAGCAACAACAACAACTCGACCGCTTGGGTCACGTGACAAAAGCCAAGATGAACCACTGATTTTTTTAATTTTTCTTTCGTCAATAACCAACGCTTCTATCCTTTACGGAAGTCGGCATTTATTCATCTACTTATTTTACCTTACATTTTATTACGAACGAAGATTATTTTCTTTGAAAATATTACGTGACTGATCAGTCGGGTTATCGTCCTTAAACGACTGAACCAGGTAATTGACGTCACATGAACGACGCACACCGGCAGAGGCAGCCCCTCCCCCGCCACACACACACCCGTGCTCTCTCTCTCTCTCTCTCTCTCTCTCTCTGCCGACTTTGGGTCACCTCCCCGCCTATCCAGGGCTGTCGGAGAGGAACTTTTATATCAAATCAACTACTTCCATTCTAATCTTTCAACTCAGTGACGTCCCACTTGGTCGCTTCTTATCTGAATAAAATCACCCGGCGGCCAACCAGGCGGCATCTTAAAATCGAGTAAAGGAAGAACCTCGATTACGACATAAGAAGTTGATCAAATCAAATGGACGTGACCCAACCAATGAACTACAGTGCCACTGGCACTGTAGAATTTGCAGTGCCATGCGGGCTAAACAGGCATTACATCACGTGCACTGCAATATTATTATTATAGGGCACATACCATCCCCTTCACAAGAAAAGATGGGCACAAATATTGTCCTAGACACAGGTCAGGTGTCGAACAAAAATCACACAGGCACGCGCCCCCACACGCCCACACACACACACACACACAAAAAACAGTTCAACGCTAAATCCTTTGCTCGCAGTGCAGAGCACAGACCACTACCATATCTCCCTCTTCGGAAGCTCGCAAAATAGTCTATCTTCCGCGGCGTCGGAGCAATTAAACGCTTGATCCGTAACTCAACAGTCCCCTTCCAACGCTTCTCCCCCCTCCACCTCCTCCTCCTCCTCCTCGTCCACCAACACCACTACCACCACCTCACTACTTCATCCTCGCTATCCTTTCCACTGTAAAACAACGTACGGTGCTACTCTGCACCTCTCTCCCCTTTTCCCCCTCCTCCCTCTCCTTCTTTCCCTCCTTCCCCCCCGACGCCATACTCGCCTAATCCAGCACAGGTTTGCCGTCGTCAAGTCCCCTCGTCCCGTACCTCCGGTCGTCTTGAGCAGCAGCAGCAAGCGTATCTTGCGTCCAACTCAGTATTTGCAATCCGGCACTCGCTATGCAACACCCAAACCCGCCGTATCATGGTCTGCCTCGTTCCAACGAACACAAGAGGCTATCGTTCTAGTTCGTTATGACACCTGACGTTTCTCTTCGGGGGGATAAAGCCCCAAAGAGGTGCAGGTGTCCTGAAAAAGGCACAAACCATCTATGCATGGAATCGACAATTCACATTCCAACTTTTAGGACAAATATAAGCTCATGGTGGTTCTTGATTCTTTAAGGCACGTTTTGCTCGAGGAGTTTATTAGCCTAATACCACAGCCAACGGCGGGTGACGCGCATCCTACTAATTGGCATCCTATTTGGGTAAGCGCGTTGGTTGTTGGTTCGGAATGATCAACCTCGTACTTTGCAGCTCGAAGCAAAACATCCCCATTCAAAAACAAAGAACGAGTGCTCTAGACCATCGTTTGACGATCATCATAGAGCCATGAACGAAATTATCGTTGGGAGATGATTGTTTTTAGTCCAGGGCTGAAGACGAATTCAACAGGGACGCGTGTAGTTGCGCGAAACCTCCTCACAACGAGTAATCACCTCATCCAGTTTCTGCTTCCTCTCGTACTGTATCTAACTCGTTTTCGACCCTAGCCAGTCCGTTTTTTCTACTGAAAACCAATCACACACTTCTTGGCGTTAGGCGATTTTATTCAGCAGAGAGGAACCCCCTCCCAACCCATCTAGAGCGTTACGGACGGGTAGTGTTCGTCTTCGCAGTGAAATACATCTTTCCTTGGCGTTCTGGCGTTCTTCAAACCACGAAATGTTATTTTTTGTCAATTTTGCTGGACTACATTTGGCTTCGGCAGTCAGATTCATGACAGAACCATAGACAATAGTATGTTAATAATACATAATAGTAATAATATTAGTAGTAATAGTAATAATAGTAGTAGTAGTGGTAATAATAATAGTAATAATAATAGTAATAATAATAATAATAATAATAATAATAGTAGTAGTAATAATAATAATAATAAGTAATAACTAACTAGAAAATGTTTCCAGGTTTTCGTTAAAAACAAAAGAAATACGAAGACAACATCAGCAATCGTCATCTACTTGGGTGTCTTGTCTACGGGACAGCATACGCTGGCACTGCGGAACCTTCTCCCCTCCAGACCGCACCACCGCGCTCTTCGCTCCCTGCCTCCCTTCTTCCCTCTCGCCTCCACAGTCCCTCTCGATCAGCTCCCAAAGAGCCACTCCCTTTCCTCCCACCTTCTCTCCTAGTCTCTCTACATCCTAATCTCACAACCGTTTCACAGTTTCCTTTAGCTTTAGTTGTTTTTTTGTTTTGTTTTTTCTTACTAACTCCTCTTCTGCTCCTATCATCTATCCTCCTCATCCTCCACCCATACTTCCCCTCGCTCTCTACACCCACCTCCTCGCCGATCTCCCCTTCCCGGTGCAAACTCGCTTCCCGGGTCCCCCCCTCCCCCCTACCGCCTTCCCTCGTCCCCCTCCCCCCTTCCCTCATCCCCCACACCCCCGTTTCCCCCCCTCCTTGTCCCTCACCATCACATGAACGCCCCTCGACCCTCGTGCTGTTTCCAGGGGGACAAGCCCCGTCACGTGTGCGCGTACACACACACGCACACGAGTACATGAGCGCGTACACGTTTCACACACGTGCACATACGAACGCGCACGCGCGCGCGCACACACACGCTTCCTCACACATTCGTGTATCGTACACAAACGCAACGACGCAGATTGTCAGAGTATTTTGACACGGGAAATCACCTGCTTGGAGCGCAGCTCAAGACCGTTTACGAGTCTTAAGTTTCATTTGTATTTTTTGTACAAAACATATCGTGTGAATCTGGGGTTGATATATTCACGAAAGTATTGAAATGCGCGTACAACTGTAGCAAACAGAAAACAGAACAAGACAATTTAAACGACATCCAGAACACCAAATCAAGATTGTGAATAATGATTAATGTGCACACAAATGCTTATCTGAATTCTGTGAAAGAGAAACGTCAGCTATGAACACTTTTGTTTCATCCGACGACAGTATATATATATATATACATATATATATATAATATACATATATATATATAATATACATAATATATATAATATACATATATATATATATACATATATATATAATATATAAAATATACATATATATATTACATATATATAATATATATTACATATATATAAATATATATATATACATATATATAAACATATACATATATATATATATATATATATATATATATATATATATGCACATATATACAAGAATAAAGGCCTACAAACATAGCGCGAGACCTAGGAAGAGAGAGGGGAGGAGTGAGAGACAGTGAAGGGGAAAGAG
>NC_134781.1:78019056-78026556 GCF_046742065.1 Oratosquilla oratoria | reverse complement strand
TAGAGACACAAGTAAGCGTAGGCAGGAGCAAGCGGTAACAGAACGAGTGTTAAACTGGTAGAAGGCGTGTTAGCCTTTGATTTCGCTTTTGGGAAAAGCAACAACAGCCGACAGCCCTACGTACGCATCACTCGAGCCATCGGGGCGTCCCTCCCTCATCTGACTAAAGTCCCTCCACGTTAGTTAGAACAAGGGTGGAACTACCATTACATTCATCACGAGGCCCATTATCCACCTCCAGGAAGAATAAATTTGGTCTGAGGTTGGCAGATGCGAGATCATCACAACAATGGATGTATATGTAGCAATGATCATCCCAAATTAAAAAATTATGTAGTGACCTTCGTCTGGGAAAAATATCCAGTGCTGGACAGAAGCGAATGACAGCGAATATTTGAAACAGTGGCAAATATTTGAAAGATTGAGAAGGTTACACCATAATACAATATAATTTGTTCACTTCAACTTTGCCAAATTCTCAAAGACCCAAAATTTCTCAACCATTAAATTAATAATCTTGCCGAAATGCAGACATTAACACGAGAAAAAATATGATAGATAATGTAAAATTCACGGCTAAAGGAGACCTACAACCCAAACGTTACCCAAAATATATCAACAATACATCAAAGTTTAAACGAGCCGATTACTACAAATTAACTGTTCAGAAAATTTAGTTGAAGAAAATCTCAAGTTCAAAAGAACGCGAACACCCCTCAATGGACTTCCCCCTGAAAACTCGTCTACCAGCCTGCAGCCACCACAGTATGTACTAGTGCAACCAGGAGCCCACCAGCCTGCATCCAAGCAATAACCAGCTCACCCGATGCTACTGCAGTTTATTGTATTCGCGAATAAACGATATTGTTTGATTGTCAGCGATTTCATTTACCGGGTGGACTACCACCCTCCTCCTCTTCCTCCCTTCCTTCCCACCCCTCTGCCCCTCCCACCGTCCAAGAACCACACTAACTTTACCACAAAGAAATGCTGCTCAAAGACTCTCTGTAGTACAACAAGAGCATAAAATACAACCCAACATACCACCCAATGTTTCGATTGCAATATGCAGTTATTTTCTATGTAAATCTGAGGGAGATAACTTAGTTTCCTTTGTTTAAATTAGAGTATCTACACACAGCTAGCTCAGACGCTTCCTCATCCCTCTCCTCCTCACCCTTCCCACACCGGTACTGTCAAACCATCAACATATTCGTTTTTCTAACAATATAAAAATCATCGCGATGGGATGTGACAGTAGTAAATGATACATGGGTTATCCATGGACTCACCTTGCTGTTGTTGAACTTGAATCAAATGTTCCTAAACAAATCACATACACTTCTAAGCCTCACTACACCACTTCGCACACGCTCCACAACGCTCCCCGCGTCCACTGAAGTATCGAACCGAGCACGACCCTAGTCCCGCTACGCCAACTGTGACTGCCACATTTCATTCTCGTTTCCGATTTTATATATCATTTATGATACATTGCCATATACCTAAATCGATGTATCTTATTTTTCGTTACACTATAAGCCTTCCAATTATATCTTTACATTATTAATTCAATTAAAACTGGGGGGAAAATCATGAACTCGGTATTTCCATGACTCAGCGAGGACCAATGAGCGGGCGTGTCAGTCTGGAAAACTGGCCAATCACAAGGCTCAGTTCAACTCGGCTAGGTTAACCTCAGACCAAGTGAAGATGGGAGCACATGTGCAGTGTGTATACAAGCAATCTCATTCACACGCCGACACCAAGGCTGTGGAAATACCTGTGGGCATGCAACCTCACTTGCATGTCTGTTCCATTGCACAGAGAGACGATACTACTGTACAACGGCAACAGTGCATACTGTTTGTCGACGTAATAATTCCCTACGGTGTACGATTTATTATCATTACTATTTTCTTTATTTACGAGGGTACAAGGGATATATTCGGATCTCATAAATGGTTAGTCATTTTCTTTGTCACCATGAATTAGCAATAGATGAGGGCGAAGACTGTTACTGTGTGGTGTTGCTTGTGCTCTTCAGTTGCCAATGCTTTCCATACGAGCACAAATGATATAATTCAGACAAAGGCAGAAGACATGTCCTTTTCACACATTTTATTCGAAAACTATGTTAGAGTCAATTATATAAAATCTGATAAGAAGAGATTATATTAAATTTATGTTTTGCATATTGCAATTTGTTCATCAAGGTGCATATGAAGTAGATGGATTTCCCTCAGCTGAATATTAACACTTGACGTCAC
The DNA here is from genome assembly GCF_046742065.1 of Oratosquilla oratoria. Classification (NCBI taxonomy): domain Eukaryota; kingdom Metazoa; phylum Arthropoda; class Malacostraca; order Stomatopoda; family Squillidae; genus Oratosquilla; species Oratosquilla oratoria. The sequence goes on along the minus strand of NC_134781.1, from coordinate 78,024,286 downwards.
CCAGAATTACGTCATTTTCGGAGGGAATGAGCATAGAACCTTTGAGGTTAGAAGAGGGTTACTCCTAAAGATGAATAAAATCGGCTGGTAGCAGGGAGAATACATTTGCTAAAGATTATCAAAGAGAATTGGGAAATAGGAGCCCTTTGGTGTCTACATTTGTTACTTTGTCCTTATTTTGGCTGCCGCTGGGTGATTTCATTCCCCTGAGCAATACAGATGTCGAAGGTTGTAATCAATCACCAATAAACTTTAGGTATTTCTGTTCCGCTCAAGCTTTTGCTGTCTGTCGCTAGGAGATTTCAATCATCTGAGGTGCCGAATTATTACAGGTCGTTCTTAGCTACTAGCACGGCAGTATTTTTTTTTATCTGGTTAACATCAGGCGATTTCAATCAGGTAAGGGCAGGATTTGGAAGCTTCAGTGGAAAATGAACAGAGCGGCCTCAGAGTCGGAGTGGCAGAGCCCAATGCAGCAGCAAGTCGAGGAGGTGGAGGAGGAGGTAAATTCCTTGGGATTCCTGACGCAAGGAAAGCAGATGAGGCCGATGTTGGGAGAGAGCGAACCAACCGTTGAGGCGCACACGAAGATTACAGACTATAGTCGTCGTGGTTAGATGATACAGAATAATTGCCGGGTCAGGTAATATAAATTGTGCACTAAAAGGACTTGTCTCTGCTTCGTACATATATCACATACAGTGTGTGTGCGCGCGCGCGCGTATACTGAGACACCGTGAGAGGTTGAGAAAGGTAGATGAAGACACCGGCCTTGGTCTGAGTTTATTCCTGACCGGTTTCACGTAACAGGTCGTGAAGAAACTAGGAACTACCCGTGCCTTCTTTATTCACTTTCCCCATATATATATATATTATATATATATATATATATATATATATATATATATATATATATATACACAATAAAAACACTAGGAGCGTGTGTTCCCAAATGCGTAAGTAACCACTAGGAAAAGTAAACTAACGAAGCAGAGCGCTTTCGTATAATTACATCTTCAGTGCAGATACAAAGAAGGAATTATAAAATAAAGAAACAAGGTACAGAATATATGACATAGTGAAGAGGGCATTCGGAGAGGTAGGGGAAGAAGTACACGTGACGGACGTTTGGACCGTCCTGGTAACCAACAAGTATGGGACAACTGCTCATAATTTATATTACAATTTAAACAATTTTGAAATTTCATGAGAAATAAAACTATCTAATTTGTACAAACCTTGATGAAGATTAACATTTATCCCCTTACTAGATTTGATCAAACTGCATTCAATTAAATTTCTTTCTGTTATGTTGTTGTATGTGATGACTTTAGCGTTATCCCAGTCAACTGGGTGGTAATGATTCATGTGGTTGAATATACCGCTAGATTGGTTTCCCTCTCTAACGTATTTCTTGTGTTGATTGATTCGTGTTGTGAGTGTTTTAGCAGTCTGACCAACATAAAACTGATTACATGATTTGCAAGGTATTTTGTACACACACCCTTTATCACTATTGACAGAATTATTTGTGAGCAGTTGTCTTACAGTGTTCTTATTGTTAAAAACTACATTAATGTTAAATTTACGTAATATATTTGGAATATTTTGAACCTACAAAATATTCCAAATATATTACGTAAATTTAACATTAATGTAGTTTGAAAGAGGCATTTGTTCAGCAGTGGATTCAGGATGTCTGATTGGTTGCTACATACACATATACATACATACAAATATATATATATATATATATATATGTATATGTATATATATATATATATGTGTGTGTGTGTGTGTGTGTGTGTGTGTGTGTGTGTGTGTGTATTTACCTAGTTGTATTTACCTAGTTGTATTTTACGGGAAGGGGAGCTATGCTCGTGGGGTCCCGTCTTCATATCTCATTTTATCTAAACTATTTTTAAATTCATGTATTGATTTTGCACACACCGCTTTCTCATCTAACTTGTTCCAACTGTCTATTGCTCTGTGAGGAAAGCTGTTCTTTTTAAAATCTCTTCTATAGCTGTCTTTTTTTATTTTCTTTCCGTGTCCTCTTGTATTTCTGTCATCCCATTTTATCAGATTCTCTCTATCAGTAATTTCTATGCCTTTCATGATTCTGTAAATAGCTATCAAATCTCCTCTCTCTCTTCTTTGCTCTAGTGTCTGTAGTTTAAGTTTTTGTAGTCTCTCTTCATATGATAGTTTTGAGAGTGTTGGTGCCAGTTTTGTAATTGCTCTTTGTATTCTTTCAAGTTTTTTTTATACATTTTTTTGTACTTGGTGACCATATCGTTGCTGCATATTCCAATCTTGGTCTTATCAGGGTGATTAGGATTTTCCTCACCATTTCTTCATCCAGGTATGTAAATGCCACTTTGATTGTTCTTATTAAATTATAAGTTTCTCCAAAAATCTTATTTATATGTTTCTCAGGTGACATATTATTCATAACAATGACTCCCAGGTCCTTCTCATTTTCTACTTTTTTTATTCCTTCTTCTCCCAAATTATATGATCCTGTTATTCTGTTTTTGCTTTTTCCAAATTCCATTATACTACACTTTTTTGTATTGAACTCCATCTCCCACTTCCTACTCCATTCTTGTACTTTATTTAGATCTCTCTGTAGTGATTCACAATCTTCTTCAGTTTTCACTCTTTTCAGTAATTTTGCATCATCTGCAAAGAAGCTCATATAGCTTTCAATTCCTTCATCCATATCATTAATATATATAGCAAACATTATTGGGGCCAGAACTGTTCCCTGCGGGACACCGCTTATTACTTCATTCCATTTTGAGTGCTGATCTCTTATCACTACTCTCATTTTTCTTTCTTGCAAAAAGTCTTCCATCCAATTTAGCAATTTACCTTGTATTCCTCCTTCATATTCTAATTTCTTAAGCAACTTCTTATGTGGTACTTTGTCAAAAGCTTTTTTTAGGTCTAGAAATGCACAATCAGCCCATCCATCTCTTTCTTGTATTATATCTATTAGCCTTGAATAGAAACATATTAAATTGGTGACGCATGATCGTCCTTGTCTGAATCCAAATTGCCTTGGATTTAGTACGTTGTTTTTTTCCAAGTATTTTACCCATCTACTTTTGATAATTCTTTCACATATTTTTGCTATTGTACTTGTTAGGGAGACTGGTCTATAGTTGGTAGGTTCTTCTTTATTTCCTCCTTTATATATAGGTACTATATTTGCTTTTTTCCAATCTTCTGGAACTTTTCCTTCTTTCAAGGAACTGCTTATTATGCTATGTATTTTGTCTGCCAGTTCATTCCTGCATTCTTTCAGAATCCAGTTTGCTATTTCATCTGGCCCATGCGATTTTCTGACATCAAAATTACCCAAGTGTGTCAATATTTCATTCTTTGTTACTTCTATTTCTTCCATAGGGGGGACTTTTTCCTTCCACTCAATCTCTTCAGGTTGTATATTTTCCCTTGTAAACACTGATTTAAAATGTTTGTTCATAATTTCCGCCATTTCCATTTCCTCAGTGTATTCAACTCCTCCTTGTCTTAATTTCTCTAAGTCTTGTTTGTTTTTCAGTTTATTGTTTACAAATCTGTAGAATAGTTTTGGTTGATCTTTACACTTTTCTATAACATCTTTTTCATATTTTCTTTTTTCCTCTCTGCACTTTTGTACATATTCATTTCTATAACCAGTATATATTTTCCATTTTTCAGGTCTTCTGTCTTTTTTCCATCTGTTCCAGGCTTTGTCTCTTTTGTCCTTTAACTCCCTACAACTTTTGTTGTACCAGCATTTTACATATTCTTTTTCTTGTTTTTGTCTTGGGACACACTTTTCCACTCCTTTTTTGTAAATTTTTGTCAAAATATTCCATTTCTCTTCCACTGTTGTTTCTTCTTTGTATATTTCTTCCCAGTTTTCTTGTTGGAAGAATTCTCTTATTTTATCAAAGTTTGTTTTTTCATACATCATTCTTCCTTTTCTATATTGTTCATTTCTTTTCATATATTTTTCTTCATTAAGTTCCAGTTCAATCAATATGTGGTCACTTTTACCTATTGGTGTTTTATATTCAATCTTGTCCACTATTCTAGGTTCAGATGTAATTATTAAGTCTAGCCTCGATGGTTCTTCTTCATTTCTATACCTAGTGTTCTCTTGTATCCATTGTGTCATTGAATGGTCAGTAATCATCTCAAGTAGAGCATTTCCCCATGAGTCATCACCACTCTTTACTGTCATTTCTTCCCAGCAGATTTCTTTGCAATTAAAGTCGCCCATCATAACTATTCTTCCTCCGTCTTCCATTATTTTAGTTAATGCTATCTTTGTGTCCTCTAACATACTTTTATGTTCACTCTCCTCCCATGAGGCTGTTTTCGGAGGCACATAATTGATCACAAATTTTCTGCTCTTCTTATCTCGGTCTTCCACTTCTATCATAATCATCTCTACTGTATTCTTTCCATATATGACACCTTTCACGTTTATATCCTTCTTAGTCAGGAACATAACTCCACCCCCTTGTTTTTTCTCTCTGTTTCTAATCCAATAATTGTATGTATCATGTCCTACACTGTTGGGTGGTAGTGGGCCTTATAATTTTGTTTCTACAATTCACATTATGTCAGGTTCTTTTTCTTTCAAATAATCATTCAGTTCATTCAATCCTGTTATCAATCCATCTATATTTGTGTAAGACACTCTTAGTTTTCTGCCACTTCCATTGTATTCTCTGTTTCCCTTATGTTTTTCTTTAGTATGTCGAACTGCTTTATTTTCATGTTCACTACTCTCCAATAGAATCTCTCTTTCTCTGACTCCGTTCTTTCCTCGTTTTTTGCCTTAGCTTCAATTCTTTTCTGCTTTTCTGCCTCTCTTTCCTCCTTATTCATTTCTCTTTTTATCCATACCTTTTTATATTGATCATTTGTTGCTAGTTTCCCTGTCTTGGATAGAATTTTCTCTGCTGTTGTTTGTGACCTGAATTTAATCTTAATTGGTCTGGTCTTATCTGTACTATATTTTCCGAGTCTGAATTTTTCCTCAATTTCCTTTATAATTTCTGGTTCATCTTCCTGGACTAATTTTAATAAACTGCTTACTCTTTCATTTTCCTCCTTGATTCTTGCGGTTCTATCTGGGTTATGTTTCTCTTCCATTCCTAATATAATTATACATTTCTTTTTGTCAGCTAATTCTCTTACTATATTCTCCTTCTGTCTCATCACT
>NC_134781.1:77869056-78011556 GCF_046742065.1 Oratosquilla oratoria | reverse complement strand
GAGGGAGGAAAGGGTGGTGGAGGGGAATGGAATGGGTGGGAGTAGGTAATTGTATTTGACTTGGCTACCTCCCTAATAAGGGGGAAACCACTTAGTATATAGTGTGTGTATGTATATACATACACACATATATGTGTATACATACATATATATATATATATATATATATATATATATATATATATATATATATATATTAGAAGGAGGCCATTTTGAATACAGGCTTTGTTGAAGTCTACAGCAGTAGTAGCATTGTTCAACTTGTAAGAAGTACTCTCGATATTTCGAATGAGAGAGCGGAGGTTGGAGGTCAGGGTATTGATAGAATCTCCAAGTAAACACCATGTACCTTGGAGATTCTATCAATACCCTGACCTCCAACCTCCGCTCTCTCATTCGAAATATACATATATATATATATATATATATATATTATATATATATATATATATATATATATATATATACCCATCCATCCTGACATCCTTTACTACTGTCCTCATGTACCTTCCCTTCATAAATATTCCATCCATTCGAAAAGTTTGCCTCTCAGTACTCCAAAACGCCCCAATTCCCACATAAGTCGATTGTGAGGTACTGTATCAAAATACTTCCTTAGGTCGAGGTACACACAGTCCACCCAGCCCTCCCTCTCAGCACATCGATCACTCTCTAGAAAATCTTAGAATTTTTGACACCAATAACCTTTCAAGTCTAAAGCTAAACTGTCTATCAGAATATTCATCGCTTCAAGATATTTGAGCCATCGATCTCTTGCAATACTTTCACATAATTTCACTATTGTGTTGGTCAGTGATACTGGTCTGTAGTTTGTGGTGCATTTTTCCACCTTTATGAATTGGTACTACATTTGTCCTTTTCCAATCATGCGGAACTATTCCTTATTTCAATGAGCATACAATGAGGCATACAATAAACATACAATCTTGTCCGCCAGGTTTCCGTACATTCTTTAAGCATCCAGTTTGAGATCCCGTTAGGTCCTCAAGTTTTTCTCATATCTATTGATCCCAAAATATTGAGCAGTTTCCTCTAAATCCCAATTTTTGCTTTAAAAAAAATTATCTCCTTTGTCAAGACAGATTGAAAGTTCTTATTATTTCTCTCAGAGCTGAGGCCTTCTTAGAGACCTTACCACCCACTATTAGCTTTGTGATTTCTTCCCTGTGTCTCAATTTACCATTGATAAGCGCGTAAAACAATTTTGATTTTTCTCTGCATTTATGTGCAGCATCCCTTTCAAAGTTAATTTTCTCGTCCATGCATATTCTTGTAGTCATTTCTAGTTTGTGTATGTGGATGTGTGTGTGTATCTACCTAGTTGTATTTTACGGGAAGGGGAGCTATGCTCGTGGTGTGTGTGTGTGTGTGTGTGTGTGTGTGTGTCTGTGATTCACCGTGGCTTTGGATCACGTGATGGACTCGTGATCGACAGGTATTACCCTCCAGAATGAGAGTTCAAAGCTCATATATGCCCGATCTATGGACAATACTGTGACCTTACACACACACACACACACACACACACACACACACACACACACACACACACACACACACACACACACACACACACACACACACACACACACACACACACACACACACACACACACACAAACTCCCTGCCCACGGGAGATGGAGTGCCGGCTCGCGGCACAGCGACGCTGAAATTATTTCAGCCCTGGGCGGGAATCGAACTCGGGGAGCTGTGTTCGCGGTTGCGAAAGCTACCACTGTGCCGTCGAGTTGTACATGATTGTGTGTGTGTGTGTGTGTGTGTGTGTGTGTGTGTGTGTGTGTGTGTGTGTGTGTGTGTGTGTGTGTGTGTGTGTGTGTGTGTGTGTGTGTGTAACATGGACAGTTTAGGACGGATTCTATCTGAATAAAATCTTCAAGCATCTAACAATAATTAAATCAGTTCGTTGTCAGTAATGTCCTCTCACGGTGACGCCTCTGTGACGTCCTCTACATATTTCATTCTGGCTGATCTCAAACGGCAGTGGTGAAGTGAGAAGGGACAGACTCGGGACAAAACAGGATCTCGAGTTACATTTAGTGTCGACTTTTTCTCTTCAATTGAATTAAATCGTCAGAATAAAAAAATTAGAAGTCGCCACAACAAATATTTAAGGATAACACTGTTGTAACGAGGTTATGTGATGTGCATCGGATCCTGTGGCAAAGATTCGATTCATCAGGTGAAATGAAAAAAGAAAAAAAAATATATATATATATAAATATATATATGTATATGTATATATATATATATATATATATATATGTATATATATATATATATATATATATATATATATATATACATGTGTATGTGTGTGTGTGTGTGTGTGTGTGTATTTACCTAGTTGTACCCAGTTGTATTTTACGGGAAGGGGAGCTATGCTCGTAGGGTCCCGTCTTCATTTCTCATTTTATCTAAACAATTTTTAAATTCATGAATTGTTTTTGCACACACCACTTTCTCATCTAACTTGTTCCAACTGTCTATTACTCTGTGTGGAAAGCTGTTCTTTTTCAAATCTCTTCTATAGCTGTCTTTTTTTATTTTCTTTCCGTGTCCTCTTGTATTTCTGTCATCCCATTTTATCAGATTCTCTCTATCAGTAATTTCTATGCCTTTCATGATTCTGTAAATAGCTATCAAATCTCCTCTCTCTCTTCTTTGCTCTAGTGTCTGTAGTTCAAGTTTTTGTAGTCTCTCTTCATATGATAGTTTTGAGAGTGTTGGTGCCAGTTTTGTAATTGCTCTTTGTATTCTTTCAAGTTTTTTTATACATTTTTTTGTACTTGGTGACCATATTGTTGCTGCATATTCTAATCTTGGTCTTATCAGGGTGATTAGGATTTTCCTCACCATTTCTTCATCCAGGTATGTAAATGCCACTTTGATTGTTCTTATTAAATTATAAGTTTCTCCAAAAATCTTATTTATATGTTTTTCAGGTGACATATTATTCATAACAATGACTCCCAGGTCCTTCTCATTTTCTACTTTTTTAATTCCCTCTTCTCCCAAATTATATGATCCTGTTATTCTGTTTTTGCTTTTTCCAAATTCCATTATACTACACTTTTTTGTATTGAACTCCATCTCCCACTTCTTACTCCATTCCTGTACTTTATTTAGATCTCTCTGTAGTGATTCACAATCTTCTTCAGTTTTCACTCTTTTCAGTAGTTTTGCATCATCTGCAAAGAAGCTCATATAGCTTTCAATTCCTTCATCCATATCATTAATATATATAGCAAACATTATTGGGGCCAGGACTGTTCCCTGCGGGACACCGCTTATTACTTCATTCCATTTTGAGTGCTGGTTTCTTATCACTACTCTCATTTTTCTTTCTTGCAAAAAGTCTTCCATCCAATTTAGTAATTTACCTTGTATTCCTCCTTCAGATTCTAGTTTCTTAAGCAACTTCTTATGTGGTACTTTGTCAAAAGCTTTTTTTAGGTCTAGAAATGCACAATCAGCCCATCCATCTCTTTCTTGTATTATATCTATTAGCCTTGAATAGAAACATATTAAATTGGTGACGCATGATCGTCCTTGTCTGAATCCAAATTGCCTTGGATTTAGTACGTTGTTTTTTTCCAAGTATTTTACCCATCTATTTTTGATAATTCTTTCACAAATTTTTGCTATTGTACTTGTTAGAGAGACTGGTCTATAGTTGGTAGGTTCTTCTTTATTTCCTCCTTTATATATAGGTACTATATTTGCTTTTTTCCAATCTTCTGGAACTTTTCCTTCTTTCAAGGAACTGCTTATTATGCTATGTATTTTGTCTGCCAGTTCATTCCTGCATTCTTTCAGAATCCAGTTTGCTATTTCATCTGGTCCATGTGATTTTCTGACATCAAGATTACTCAATTGTATCAATATTTCATTCTTTGATACTTCTATTTTTTCCATAGGGGGGACTTTCTCTTTCCATTCAATCTCTTCAGGTTGTATGTTCTCCCTTGTAAACACTGATTTAAAATGTTTGTTCATAATTTCCGCCATTTCCATTTCCTCAGTGTATTCAACTCCCCCTTGTCTTAATTTCTCCAAGTCCTGTTTGTTTTTCAGTTTATTGTTTACAAATCTGTAGAATAGTTTTGGTTGATCTTTACATTTTTCTATGACGTCTTTTTCATATTTTCTCTTTTCCTCTCTGCACGTTTGTACATATTCATTTCTATAACTGGTATATATTTTCCATTTTTCAGGTTTTCTGTCTTTTTTCCATCTGGTCCAGGCTTTGTCTCTTTTGTCTTTTAACTCCCTACAGCTTTTGTTGTACCAGCATTTTACATATTCTTTTTCTTGTTTTTGTCTTGGGACATACTTTTCCACTCCTTTTTTGTAAATTTTTGTCAAAATATTCCATTTCTTTTCCACTGATATTTCTTCTTTGTATATTTCTTCCCAGTTTTCTTGTTGAAAGAATTCTCTTATTTTATCAAAGTTTGTTTTTTCATACATCATTCTTCCTTTTCTATATTGTTCATTTCTTTTGATATATTTTTTTTCATTAAGTTCCAGTTCAATCAATATGTGGTCACTTTTGCCTATTGGTGTTTTATATTCAATCATTTCCACTATTCTAGGTTCAGATGTAATTAATAAGTCTAGTCTCGATGGTTCTTCTTCATTTCTATACCTAGTGTTCTCCTGTATCCATTGTGTCATTGTGTGGTCAATAATCATCTCAAGTAGAGCGCTTCCCCATGATTCATCTCCACCCTTTACTGTCATTTCTTCCCAGCAGATTTCTTTGCAATTAAAGTCGCCCATCATAACTATTCTTCCTCCATCTTCCATTATTTTATTTAATGTTATCTTTGTGTCCTCTAACATACTTTTATGTTCACTCTCCTCCCATGAGGCTGTTTTTGGAGGCACATAATTTATCACAAATTTTCTGCTCTTCTTATCTCTGTCTTCCACTTCTATCATGATCATCTCTACTGTATTCTTTCCATATATGACACCTTTCACGTTTATATCCTTCTTAGTCAGGAACATAACTCCACCCCCTTGCTTTTTCTCTCTGTTTCTAATCCAATAATTGTATGCATTATGTCCTACACTGTTGGGTGGTAGTGGGCCTTTTAATTTTGTTTCTACAATTCCCATTATGTCCGGTTCTTTTTCTTTCAAATAATCATTCAGCTCATTCAATCCTGTTATTAATCCATCTATATTTGTGTAAGACACTCTTAGTTTTCTGCCACTTCCATTGTGTTCTCTGTTCCCCTTATGTTTTTCTTTTGTATGTCGAACTTCCTTAGTTTCATGTTCACTACTCTCCAATAGAATCTCTCTTTCTCTGACTCCGTTCTGTTCTCGTTTTTTGCCTTAGCTTCCAGTCTTTTCTGCTTTTCTTCCTCTCTTTCCTCTTTATTCATTTCTCTTTTTATCCATATCTTTTTGTATTGTTCACTTGTTGCTAGTTTCCCTGTTTTGGATAAGATATTCTCTGCCGTTGTTTGTGACTTGAATTTAATCTTAATTGGTCTGGTCTTGTCTGTGCTATACTTTCCGAGTCTAAATTTCTCTTCGATTTGTTTCATAATTTCTGGTTCATCTTCCTGAACTGATTCTAGTAATTGGCTTACTTTTTCATTTTCCTCTTTGATTCTTGTGTTATCTGTGTTGTGTTTCTCTTCCATTCCTAATATAATTATACATTTCTTCTTGTCTGCTAAATCTCTTACTATATTCTCCTTTTGTCTCATCACTTTAATAACTGAGTCTTCAGTATGTTCTTTCAATTGCTGTTTGACTATGTCAGTGAATGAAACCTTATTTCCTTCTTGGGTTTTCTTCCAATTTTTACTTTCTTTAGCTATCGTTTCTCTGTTTTCTTTACTATTTTTCTTCAATTCCTCATTCTCCACCTTTACCTCTCTTAACTGTCTTTTTAGGTCTTCTATTTCATCAGTTAAGTTTTTATTCGCCTTTTCTAATTCTTCCAATCTTTCAACCCTTTGTAAAATGGTGTTCATATGACCTAACCTACTCTCCAAGTCCTCGATCACCTTATCAACCTTCTTCTCTAGTCTTGTCAGTCGGGGGGGGGGGGGGGGTTGTGTCCCCCCCACTCTCTTTAAATCCCTTGAAAATATTCTCATCACTTTCTACTGTATTGTTCCTATCTATACTTCTAATCTTTACATTCTTATTAGACATTCCGTCGTCCTCCAGCTCGTCTTGTGGTCGTTTGTTTACTTTTCGGCGGTCTGTTTGGACCAAGTCCTCTACTTCCTCATTACCTTCCATTTTCCCAGCAATCCCTCCCCTTCTCCTCTTTCCTTACTTTCCCACTACCCCACGAGCAATTTCCCCCCACCCTGTAAATACAAAAAGGCACTTCTCTTTGCGTTGGGATCCACAATCTGCACTTTTCTTCAGAACGTTCTTCAAGCCGTCCGTTCGTTGAAAGTGTGTGTGTGTGTGTGTGTGTGTGTGTGTGTGTATGTGTGTGTGTGTGTGTGTGTGTGTGTGTATGCGTGTTTATCTCTTGATGGCGCGATCGGTTGAGTCATTATCATTTGTCACGTGCCAGCGCAGGTTCGATTCCTTGGCTGTACCACGTTTCAATTTCTGTATGTTGGCCTCCTCGAGTTTTTCGATGTTGATGGCTTAGAATTAAAGTGAATTGTGGCTGATGAATATGTATATCTGTTCACTGGGACACATTCAGTGTCGTACTTATATATACACATATACATATATATACATATACATATATATATATATATATATATATATATATGTATATATATATATATATCTGTGTGTGTGTGTGTGTGTGTGTGTGTGTGTGTGTTCAACAAAATGAAGAAATAAACAACATAAATTGATAGCATAAATAAAACAAATCAATAAGTAATAATTAAACAAAAATATGAATAAATAGATAAACAAAAATAACATAAAATAAATACGACAAAAAAATAAAATAGTTTCCTCAGTGTCGTCGTCACTATTGAAACATCACTTTTATTGCGATCACTTTTCCAATAGATCATTAATCCGTGACAAAAATGTCATTCGAGATTGAATTGAGGAGTTACGTGATTGTGAAATAGCCATCAAGGCGGACACAGCCTCGGGCGCCTTTTTCCAAGATGAAGACCAAAATCTCTTTCACACATAAAAGATTGCAACACTTTCCCCCTTCTCTCTCTCTCTCTCTCTCTCTCTCTCTCTCTCTCTCTCTCTCTCTCTCTCTCTCTCTCTCTCTCTCTCTCTCTCTCTCTCTCTCTCTCTTTGGAAAAAGTCAGGGCCGGATGTAGCTAATTGTAGGCCCTAGCCCAAACTCATCAGTGGGTCCCCAAATTTATATAGATATGGCATATTTCAGTATCCAATATATATATATATATATATATATATATATATATATATATATATATATATATATATATATATATATATATAAGTACTGTACATACACATATTATATATATATACATATATACATATATATATATATATATATATATATAGAGAGAGAGAGAGAGATAGAGGTATTTTTTATTTATTTATCAGTGGTTTGGACACATGGAAAGAATGAATGAAGAAAGACTAGTAAAAGAGGTATGGAAGGCAGATGTGGAGGGAGTGAACATGAGGGGACGTCCTAGGATGAGGTGGATGGATGGGGTGAAGGGGGCTTTGGGGAAGAGGGGAATGTCTGTTGAGGAAGGACGGGAGAGGACAGAAGACAGGGGTGAATGGAGAAGGGTTGTATATGGATGATGTTGTGATGCATGAGGTGGAATGGGTGGGGGGATGGGGGTGAGGTAGTATGTGTGAGCAAAATTTGACGCAGCCCGAAGGGATTTCTCCCCGTCTTCTCCTTTTATGCATGGGGGGACGGAGAGGGGGGGTCGCCGATTTAATGAAGCGGCCTTGCTGTGGATGTGCTGTGTCTTGCGACACTGCTTCTGACCCAGGGCAGTGGACAAGGTGCAGGGATGACCCGTCATCCAGGAGGTGCTAAGATAAGAGGGAGGGTGGAGGGGTGTGGAGTGTATTCAGGGATGGAATGGGTGGGAATGATTTTATACCTTTTCCTTTTAGGCTACCTCCCTTGTAACGGGGAAAAAGCCTTGGTATATGTATGTAACAATTTTTGCGTGACAAATTGGTTTCAGTGGGGCCCCAGTTATCCATGAGCCTTGTCTAGGCCGGTGGCCTACTATGCCTATTGACCAGCGGTGCGCAGAGGATGGGAGGGGGGAAGTCTGTTAGCGAATAGTCGATTTATATTCAAATCGAATAAAGTGTTTACGCTTCGTCTGTGTTAACGTACTCAAAATATCTTTTTTTTTTCATAATATTTCTTAGTTCAAGGACTCATGCTTGAATCTTTGGGGACATATAATCAAGGAATTGGCTCTGTGGAGGCAATACCCGACCTCTGGACGCCACTGCGGTTGGTAGCCCTGGGAGGAGTAAGTAATTTTATTTGGCTTTGAATCAATATACATGAAATGCAGATAAAAAAAAGAACACATAATTCGAAATAACAATTACAAATGCCGAGGATAACACGAAAAAGCATCTACGCTTATTTCCACTGTCGTCCTCAAATTTCCATTGTGGTTATCAAAATCCTCCCTCTTTCATTGCATTCCCAATCCTTTCCATTATGCTGACGTAGTCACGGGCTAAAGTTTTGATCCACCCAGAGTTTTCCATATTACAAAATTCAAATTCTTTGTTTGACAATTTTTTTTTTATATATTCAAGGAAATTACTTGAATGTAAGTTGGATACTACATAGGAAAATACATCACGTACTCGACAAAAACGAATCAGGTCGACGTTGTGGGAACTGTAGAATGGGTCATGATTTATGTTCGTGACTGTAATTCTTGTACTTCTGGGTAACGACAGGCGTTTCTCTTCAGCTAGAGTGTCTCCGTTTTGGTGAATGAACAACTTTGTATAGTTTATTCTGCCGAAGACCAGGCGACCACTCTTAGGCCTTGTTCACACTAGTGTTTTCAACCGCTGCGGTTCAATCACAATGTAAGTCAATGTAGGCGTTCACACACAAACGCGCAGTATTTCTTTGACTATGCAGTACCGCCGCGGTTTCCGCACGGTTCAAACCTCTAGTGTGAACAGGGCCTTATTTAGTCAAATGAGGAGCCAACTCTTGGGCCAGTCAATGGTTTGCGTGCGGGCGTGCGTGCGTGTGAGCGCACGTGCCTATGTGCATACCTAGTCGTATTTAACTAATTGTAATATACAAGACAAAAGCTATGCTCGTAAGTTCTTGTTGGTGTGTGTGTGTGTGTGATTCACCATGGTCTTGTATCACGTGTTGGAATTGTGATCTACAGTTATTACCCTCCCGGATGAGAGCTTAGAGCTCGTATGACCAACACTCACACACACCCCAAACTCCCCGCCCACAAGTGTTGGAGTAACAACCCATAGCGCAGCGATACTAAAATTATTTCAGCTCTGGGCGGGATTCGAACCAGGACCGCCGTAGTGGCAACCGGGAACTCTACCACTGCGACACGAGTTGTGTGTGTGTGTGTGTGTGTGTTCTGTGTGTATTCTGTGTGTGTGTGTGTGTGTGTGTGTGTGTGTGTGTGTGTGTGTGTGTGTGTGTGTGTGTGTGTGTGTGTGTTCTGTGTGTATTTTGTGTGTGTGTGTGTTTGTGTGTATTTACTTAGTTGTATTTACCTAGTTGTATTTTACGGGAAGGGGAGCTATGCTCATGGTGTCCCGTCTTCATATCTCGTTTTATCTAGACTGTTTTTAAATTTGTGTATCGTTTTTGCACACACCACATTTTCATCTGACTTGTTCCAAACGTCTATTACCCTGTGGGGAAAGCTGTTCTTTTTCAGGTCTCTTCTATAACTGTTTTTCTTGATTTTATTTCCGTGTCCTCTTGTATCTCTACTATCCCATTTCATTAGATCCTCTCTATCAATAGTTTTTATGCCTTTCATGATTCTATAAATAGTTATCAAGTCTCCTCTCTCTCTTCTTTGCTCTAATGTCTGTAGCTCAAGTTATGCTAGTCTCTCCTCATATGATAGTTCTGAGAGTGTTGGTGCCAATTTCGTAATTGCTCTTTGTAACCATTCAAGTTTTTTTTATACATTCTTTTTTGTACTTGGTGACCACGTCGTCGCTGCATATTCCAATCTTGGTCTTATCAAAGTGACTAGTATTTTCTTCACCATTTCTTCGTCCAGGTATGTAAATGCCACCTTGATTGTTCTTATCAAATTATAAATTTATCCAAAAATTTTGTTTATATGTTTCTCAGATGACATATTATTCACAATAATGACTCCTGGGTCCTTCTCATTTTCTACTTTTTTAATTTCTTCCTCTCCCAATTTATATGATTCCACTATTTTTTTTTTCTTTTTCCAAATTCCATTATACTACACTTCTTAATATTGAATTCCATCTCCCACTTCCTACTCCATTCCCATACTTTATTGAGATCACTCGGCAGCGACACACAATTTTCTACAGTGTTCACTTTTTTTTTCAAAATTTTTGCATCGTCCGCAAAGAAACTCATATAACTTGCAATTCCTTTATCCATATCATTAATACATATAGCAAACATCATTTGGCCCTGAACTGTTCCTTGTGGAACTCCACTAATCACTTCATCCCAATCAGAATGTTTGTCTCTTATCACCACTCTCATTTTTCTTTCATGCAAGAAGTCTTCCATCCACTTCAGCAGTTTGTCCTGTATTCCTCCTGCAGTTTCTAATTTCTTAAGCAATTTCTTATCTGGCAACTTATCAAAAGTTTTTTTCAGGTCTAGAAATGCACAATCAGCCCATCCGTCTCTTTCTTGTATTACATCTACAAGTCTACATTAAGTTTGTGACGCATGATCGTCTTTGTCTAAATCCAAACTGCCCTGGATTTAGTACATTGTTTTTTTTTTCCAAACGCTTTACCCATCTAATTTTGATAAGTCCTTCACAAATTTTAGCTATCGCACTTGTAAGAGGGACCGGTCTATAGTTAGTAGGGTCTCCCTTGTTTCCCCCTTTATATATTGGTACTATATTTGCTCTTTTCCAATGTTCTGGAACTTTTCCTTCTTTCAATGAACTGCTTATTAGACTATGTCTTTTGTCTGTTAGTTAGTTCCTGCATTCTCTCAAAATCCAGTTTGCCATTTCATCTGGTCCATGCGATTTTCTGACATCGAGATTACTCAAGTGATTCATTATCTCTTTCCTTGTTACTTCTATCTCTTTCGTAGGGGGACTTTCTTCTCTCACTTATCTCTAAGTTGTATGTTCTCCCTCGTAAACTCTGATTTAAAATGCTTGTTCATAATTTCTGCCATTTCTGTTTCCTCTGTGTATTCAACTCCTCCTTTTCGTAGTTTCACTAATTCTTGTTCGCTTTTCAGTTTGTTTACAAATCTATAAACTAGATTTGGTTGATCTTCATATTTTTCTATGACATCTTTTTCGTATTTTCTCTTTTCTTTTCTGTGCACTTGTACATATTGATTTCTATAACAAGTATATATTTTCCATTTTCAGGTCTTTTGTCTTTCTTCCATTTTATCCAAGCTTTATCCCTTTTGTCTTTTAACTCCCTACATCTTTTGTTGTACCAACACTTTACATATCCTTTTTCTTGTTTTTGTCTTGGAACATACTTTTCCACTCCTTTATAAAAAAATTTCTTCAAAATATTCCATTTCTCTTCTACTGTTGTTTCCTCCCTGTGTATCCATTCCCAGTCTGCTTTTTTAAATAATTCTCTTACTTTATCCAAATTTGTTTTCCCAAACATCAATCTCCCCTATCTATATTGTTTGTTTTTTCCACGTATTTTTCCTCATTTAGTTCCAGTTCAACCAATATGTGGTCCCTTTTACTTATTGGTGTCTTATATTCAATCTTGTCCACTATTTCAGGTCCTGATGTGATTATTAGGTCCAGCCTCGATGGTTCTTCCTCATTTCTATAACTAGCATTCTCTTGTATCCATTGTGTCATTGTATGTTCTATAAGCATATCAAGTAGTACATTTCCCCATAGGTCGTCTCCACCCTTCACTGTCATCTCTTCCCAGCAGATTTCTTTACAATTAAAGTCACCCATTATAATTATTCGTCCTCCATCTTCCATTATCTTGCTTAGTGATATTCTGGTGTCTTCTAACATATTTTTGTGTTCTCTCTCTTCCTACGAAGCCGTTTTAGGAGGCACATAATTTACCACAGACTTCCTGCTCTTCCCATCCCTGTCCTCTACTTCCATCATAATCATCTCTACTCCATTATTTCCATATGTAACTTTCCTCACATTTATATCCTTCTTAGTCAGGAACATAACTCCACCCCCTTGTTTTACCTCTTTGTTTCTAATCCAATAATTATATGCACCATGTCCTACACTGTTGGGTGGTAGTGGACCTTTCAATTTTGTCTCTACAATTCCCATTATGTCCGATTCTTTTTCCTTCAGATAATCATTCAGTTCATTCAAGCCTGTTATTAAGCCATCTATATTTGTGTAAGACACTTTTAATTTTCTGCTACCTCCATCGTGTTTTCTGTTTCTTTTCCGTTTTTCTCTGCTATGAACCATTGCCTCACTTTCATATTCACTACTCTCCAATAGAATTTCTCTTCCTCTGACTGTTCTGTTCTCGTTTTTTTTCCTTAGCTTCTATTCTTTTTGTTTTCTCTTCCTCTCTTTCCTCTTTATTCATCTCTCTTTTTATGCATACCTGTTTATATTAATTACTGTCAGCTAGTTCCCCTGTTTTTGCCAAGATATTATCTGCTGTCGTTTGTGACCTGAATTTGACCTTAATTGGTCTGGTCTTATCTATATTATATTTCCCTAGTCTATATATATCTTCAGTTTCTTTCCCTGTTTCTTGTTCATCTTCTTGAACTACTTCTAATATCTTGTTTATTTTTTCCTTCTCTTTTACTCCTATTTGGATTAGGCTTATCTTACATCCCTAATATAATCATACATTTCTTTTTATCCGCTAAGTCTCTTACTATATTCTCCTTCTCTCTCATCACTTTAATAACTGTGTCCTTAGTTTGCTCTTTCATCTGTCGTTTTACTATATCTCTAAATTCAGTTTTGTTGTTCTCTTGGACTTTTCTCCAACCCTGTACTTCTTTTGCTATGGACTCTCTATTCTTTTTACTATTATTCTTTAATTTCTCATTCTCATACTTTACTTCTTTTAGCTGTCTTTTTAATTCTTCTATTTCTTTATTTAAGTTATGGTTCTTCTTTAGTTCTTCCAATTTATCAACTCCTTGTGTAATCCATGTAAGTTGACTGAACCTAACCTCCCACTGTTCGTTAATTTTTTGCTAGTTTTTCCTCTAGACTTGCTAATCTGGGAGGTTGTCATCTCCTCCCTCATTAAATCCATGGAAATTATTAAATTCACCTTCCATTGCGCTGCTCTTATCTATATTTCTATTTTTCACATTTTTACTAATCTCCTCGACTTCACCTCTGTCGTCTGCGCATCTCTTGTTGACATTCCTTCAGACTTCCGGGGCCCGTTCGTCCCCTTCCTCATTTCCTTCCATTTTCCTCAGTAATCCCTCCCCTTCTCCTTTTTCTTCACCTTTCCACTATACCACGAGCTTTCCCCTTCCCTACTAATACAACACAGGTGCTCCCTCGCCGTTGAGATCCACGAAAATTGTAGTTATTTTCTGGAGTCCAATCTTCGCTGTCACTTCGACTGTCGTGTGTGTGTGTGTGTGCGCGCGCGCGCGCGCCAGAGAGAGATGACTTCAGGGCCCAAACCTGTCAAATGGGGCCTGGGGTCGTATCAACGTTGTCCCATGGTTTCGAGGATGTCGACTACACCCTATTCTTCCATCTTGGCAAGAACAGTTTCAGAGACCACATTTTTAAGTTACCTAAGGCCGACCCCTGACGCACTAGTGCATATTGGAAGCGGTCAGCTACACAAATAAATGATCCGTAGAATACTCTCCCGGAACATTTAGTAGCAGTTTACACAAGAACAAAAGAATGAAGGAGACTGCAAGAGACCATAAGGCCTACAGTAGGCAGTTCCATGGCCATTGCCACCTGCCATCCCCACCCATAAAGTTGTCTAACCGTTTCTTAAAACAACCGATAGTTTCAGCGCTCATTACAGGGTTACTAAGTCTATTCCATTCGTTGACCACACTATCCATAAACCAGTTCTTGCCTATTTCCTTCTGAAAACTAAATTTGTCCAATTTAAACCCATTACTGCGAGTCCTGTTCTGTTGTCTCAATATGATGACCTTGTTTGCGTCACCCTTATTAAAACCTTAAATCCAGTTTTAATGGATACAGCCTTTAAAAAACGGTACAACAAATTTAAGGCTGTGTAGGGTTGTTTTCATGAAAGTAGCAGTTGCCGACAAGACTGACGTTATTTGAAAATGCTGTAATAAGCGAAATGTCGTACAAATAAAGGTTCCGGCCACATATGGTCTTTAACTTGTGTAGGGTCGGCAATCAGTCAAAAGGAAGGTCACAAGTAGGTATCTTCTAAACCCCTCACTATAACTGGGTAATCAATTAATTAATCTGTTGCTCCAGGTCTCCCTTAGAGAAAACCCACGGTTCCAAACAATACGACAGTAGCCACCAGACTGCACCACAAGCCACCCAAGGAAGAGACTCAGTACAAAGAGTCCTCGGATTACGATAGCCTCGACTTCCGCTGTTTCGTGGTTACTACGCTTGTCCCTATACATTTCAATTTGCTGATTTTTTTTTCTATGATATAAAGAATAAGTTGGTGAGCGCTGTACAGGAATACGTCGCCATACGACGGTAGACCGAGGAAAGGGGCGCCATTTTGGATTAACAATAATTCGCTCTCTCTTTTTTTTTTATAGGGGGAGTTTTTTTTTTTTTTAACCTTCAATATGGCTTCTAAACGTAAAACAAAATCTTCTGATGGCAGTGCACCGAAGAAAGGGAAATCAATTACCATGGAAGGTGCTTCGGCTTGTTCCGAATTACGTCGAAAATCGTTTAGCGACGATATTGTAACTCGAGGATCCCTGTATTGCGTTGTCGGTGTGATGCAAGAGTAGGGCGATGTACGTCGAGGTGCTCATTGTCTTCTGTGTAGTGATTCCATCATGGTCACTGAGTTTGTGGTCAAGTCTATTCTGTATTGGCACTCTTTCAATGTTGGGTCATCGCCTGAAAGAGGTGTCGTCGGCATCGGTGGGCAGATCGTGGCCAATGGGGCGATCCAAAGATCCAAAAGTGCAATGATCCAATGCAAGCCACGTCAACCTCCCTCGCCTCCATCATATCACGCCCAAATTCAGTGATATTCTTTGGCAAAATTATTTTTCTATAAACAAATATATAATTGATCATTATTAAATATTTTGAGAAACTTGAACTGTCTTTAAATTGCATGTCATACGTTGAATAACAGTGCATTGCATTTTTCTTGTGAAATCGTAAAGCAAAGGATATGATACAAATATTCTTTTTTTATATATAAAATTGGAATATAGCATATATATTTTCATTGGACAAATAGCATTTGTTGCAGATGTAGTGTACGTACTAAATAAATGGTAAATTTTTAGTTGTGCACACCTACGCGAAATAGCAATAGAAAATCAATTATCAATTTTATAGGTTATAATATATCAACGTAATATAAGATTTTCTTGGCGGAAATCAATAACAAAAAAGTTGCTAAAACCTATTTTCTAACGAACGAAGTCGCGGCGGTTGAATGATACGCCATGTTTGTTTTGATAGGTGCCGAGGTCGAAGTAATAAAAGGATGATATATTAGTTTTTTCTAACCTAACCTAACCTAACTAACCTACGTAACCTAACCAATGTAACAAATGTTTAGTAATTCGGTGACTCAAATTCTAAAGATTATCCGGGTCGTCGTCGTCACAGATGCTGACGGCCTGTTTATTATTGTACCTCGGGCAATTAACAGACGACGGCAGAACACCGTGTTCTCTCATAAAGTCCAAGGAAGACCTATTGTCTTTATAACAGCGCTTATTAACGTCACCTAGTGTTGGAGAACACCCAGTCCACAGCGTGAAAGCCGTCGTCTCATAGGGACTGGACTGGCATGGCACCCGTACCGTATCCTAACGGCTTCGTTCGTTAGTAAATTTGCTTGTAACAAAGGTTTTTGTTTTTTATTTCTGCCAGGAAAATCACATATTACGTTCATGAATTATAAATTATAAAATTAACATTTAAGTCTCTAATGCTATATCGCGTAGGTGTACACAACTAAAATAATACCATCAATCGATCAAGACCTTCAATGTCTTACTTGATGTTCCCCATCTCATCCATCAAATTCTCCGGGTTGTGGTCTTTAGCATGTATGTGTGCATTCTCATTTTCGTGTGGTCTTCTGCATGTGCGTGTATATACTCACTTTCTGGGTATTTCTTAAGCTCAAGGGATGAATTTGGTTGCTCGCATTAGATGATTAGAAGGCGCGCTGAACGGAGGCACACGAGTTATACTAACATACAATGTGGCACGAAGCATTGCACAGATCATCATTAATTAACCTTGAATAAAAATATATTGCTATGGCAGTGTGTGATTCAAAGTACTTACTTGTGCGTCGATGACGTCTTCGGTTTCAGTCGCTCCTGGGTGGGCCCTTACATTCCTTTGCGGCACTTAACTCTCCACTTCTCTAGCCTAATTCCCTACCTCCTAACCATTAATGCTAGCTTATCGTATCCCCCTTTCCGGGTACTGTACACTCCACTCACACTCGCATTCACCACCACCCACGCGCGGTCCTTGTTCGGCACTGTGCCACCCAAGCCAACGCGAGGCCACCCCCCCCCCCCCGCATTCGGGTGGGAAGGGGATACCAGCGCTCATGCCCTTTGACCCCTTCTCCCCCCCTCCCAGAGAGGGGGAGGGGGTGCCAACCGTCCGTCCCCATCCGCGCCATACACACTCACGCTCACACCACACCCCCCCTTGATCTAGAGATCACCCTACTCCTCGTCTTCTCCTTCCTCTACATCGTAGTCCTGTAGCCACCTTGGCGGGCGTCTTTCGCGCTGGGGTCTCTGAGACACCCCATCCTCTTCTGTTGTCGCCCCGTGGCCTTCCTCCTCATCTTCTCCTTCACTCACTACCCGCCGTATATCCAAGATATGTCGCGGCACTCCCTCAACAGAAACATTGTTCCGGGAGTTCACCTCCGTCACTGTCCCTCTCGTCCACTGTGACGTGCACTTCCTGTCCTTTGGTCTCACCCATACCTCGTCCCCCACCTGCACTGAGGCGGGGCCTTCTTCAGCGTTGGCCGGCAGTTTCGGTCCCTGCAGCGGATGGCGCCAATCATATTTGAACACAGCCTTTTGCGGAACCGAGCGGTCGTCTTGGCCTGACCTGGGGGAGATATTATACCAGAAAACTGCCTCCGTCGGCGGTATTCGCGCCCTCTCAGCTATGGCCTTAATTGTACGATGGTGTCGTTCTACTATCCCATTTCCGCTCGGCCGGTACGCTGCCCGGAAGAAGCGTCTTGTGTTCCACTTGTCCAATGTACCTTTCAGTGCCTCCGACCGAAACGCCGTGCCGTTGTCCATCAGGACTTCATCCACTGGGCCCCGCTCCAAAAATACCTCGTCCATCACCCGCGCAATCTCTTCTCCAGTCTCCGCCTTCAGTTCTCGCCAAATGCCGAACCGCCCTGGGCCGCAGTCGACCATCGATAAGTATCTGGTGCCTTGATAGTGGGTTACGTCAATTGCCAGCCGCCCCCAATTCTCTTCCACGCAGAGCTGCCCCGCTGAATGCGGTCTGGGGGCTGGGTTTATGGACTGACAGCGGGCACACGCCCTCACCGCATGCCGCACCTCTTCCCTTGATATGTTCGGGTTAACCTTCCTTGCCAGGAACAATGACCTATCGACCCCTAGATGATGCGTTTCGTGCAACTCTTTCGCACGAAAGGACCCAGCGGCGCACATCTCGAGCTCCTCTTCCTGTTCTTCCTTCGCTTTCAGCCAGCTCCTCTTTACTCTGGTAAGCGCGTCCGCTTTGTTCGCCTCCGAGGATACCTTCCTCACCCTTATCTTCATGCCGAACTCGTCGATTAACTCTCTCAGGATCCCGAGGCGGCGCTTCACCAGGATCTCTGCAGCTCCTTTCGTGCGTACTCTCTTTTCAGCCGTCAGCACCGAGTTCATCCACCCCGCTACCGTGGCTGAGTCCGTCCTGATCTCGATCTCACGCAGCCCCCATTTCAGCGCCAAATTTGTTCCTTTTATGACCGCGTCCAACTCTGACACGTTAATATGGTGGTAGTCGTCCTTCTTCCGCTGCCACGCTCCATCTTCGACTATTACGTTCCCTATCTCCAAGACGGCGCCGGTTGCGATACTACTCGCGTCGCACCATACTACGCCATGGTTCTGCTGGGGCGCGTTCCATTGTCCTCTCACAGGATCATCGTGCATCGTCCTCTGGACAACGTCGTGCATCATGGTTAGCGTGTCCTCATCAACCTTCTCTCCCCAATCTTTCGATCCCGCCCTCCTCTTAATGTAGCTACATGCCGTACGAAGCCATCCGGCGATCGGGTAGTGGCCCACTAATTTGCCACACAGGGAGAAAAGTTCTCGTTTACACATTTCGTCCGTCACCTTTGGGATCTCGTTCCCTCGCTTGAACATCAGCGTTCCTGCCGCGTTCCTTTCCAGTCGCAGTCCCAACACCGCTCCTCCCTCCAACGGCTCCGGTTCCTTAGCTGTCAATCCGTATCGAGCCAGATGTTCCACCACGTTCGACGTCGATACTATGCCATCGTCCACGAGTATGTCGTCTAGGTACGAGTCAGTGCCCTTCTTCATCGCTTCAGTCTTCCCCAGTACCGTCTTCAGGATTCTCGTCATGATCCTCGGGGCCGAGCTGAGCCCAAAACCAAGTCTGGTCAAGCAGTAAATTCTCCCTTTGTATTTTACTAGCTGGTACTTCCATAACTTCTTAGTCACGTGAATTTGCAAGTAAGCCGCCCGCAAGTCTACAACGGCGGACGCCCCCCTCCTTCGGCGCCACCTGCGTAGGGTCTCACTACATACATCTACAAAATCGTCGCCAGTATGACACTTCACGAACTGGTTCAGCTCTCGGAAGTCCAGCACCGGTCGTACCTTTCTCTTGGTTGGCTGCACTACCGCCATCAAGGGCAGGATTCCGCCTTCCACCGGTTCCTCCCAGGGACTCAAGATTCCTTCCTCGATCCATCGCTCCACTTCGAGGTCAAAGTCCTCCCTCACCCCCTCTCTGAGGGTCCGTGTGTAGCAGTCGACTTTATTCTTCAAGACGGGCGAGCTTTCCTTCGGATACCACTCTACTTCCCACTTCCGGCCGTCAAATTCCGCCCGGAAGTCCTCGTCCTCAATCGTGCACGGCGTCGCCCTCTCCTCAGGGTCGAGCTTCGGGCCAGCACCGCCCTCCGCGGCTCCCATTGCCATTCCTACGTCCTCACCCGGCCTCGGTCGGTTCTTCTTCCTCTCTTCCGAGTCCTGCCTCATTCCAATCCGTACGAGCCCACCGATGAACGTGACTTCTCCAAGCTGGGTAATTCCGTCCATTCCCAGCACCACATCAATTCCCTCCAGAATCGTTCTAATGACGAGCACTCTTAGTCGTATCGGGATACCCTCCACCATCATTTCAATTTCCTGGTCGCCATCGCATATCGTCTCTCTCCCGTCGACTGTTGTCAGGGCCACATCTCCCCGTCTGAACTCTTGAACTATATCGGTCCTCACAATCGTGGTTGAACAGCCGGAGTCTATCAGTGCCCTCGCGCGTCTCCCTCGCACCCAAATATCCACGATCGGCATACGACTGAACGGTGTCCTTACACTTCCTCGGCGGCCCCTCGCATAGTGGCCGCCGATGTCCCGTTTCCCTGACTGCAATTTCGGGCCATGTGCCCTGGCTGATTGCACGAGTAACAGATAAGCTCTACCTCCTTACAGTCCCTTGCCAGGTGACCCAGTCTCCGGCACTCGTAACAACGGACCCTCGACAGCCCGCGCCATCTGTTGTAGTCACCCCCGAGCTCACCCGTTCTCCCTTCTCGGTTCGTGGCCTCTCTCACCCGCGCGCCTTCTCTTTGTGTCTGTTCGTTGGCCACGGCCACCATCGGCCCTTCATCCTTAGCCTTGGTCAGGAGCCTGGCGCGGGCTATAAGTTCGCTCATGTTTGCCTTTGCTGCATTTTCCATCGCCTGCAGCCCAGTCGATATGTAATCCGGAAACCCATTCACGAAAGCCATCCTCACTACCATCTCCAGGGAGTTGCCTTCGAGATTAATTAGGCCTGCCAATCGCCTAATGTCATTTGCGAACACGTCAACCTGTTCTCCCGTCCACCGCATTCGCCGTAGTTTGCAGTATGCTTCGAAGGGACTCTCGCCAAAAACTCCCTGTAACCTCTCCTTCACCTTTTCCACTTCCTTTTGATCTTCGGTTGTCATCTCCATGTAGACGGATAAAGCCGCGCCCTCTAAATTTAGCGCGATGTAACTCGCCACATCCCTCACTCCCGTTAGCCGCGCGACCAAGGCTGCCTTTGTTAGCCACACGGAGACATCTCCTGTCCCGTCAAACGGCCTTAAGGTGACACTATTCACCTTGAACGGTTCTTTTTCACTCTCAGGTCCGGACATTGACGGCCCGTTTCCACTTGCGGCCGTAGTCATTTTTGCGGTGCCTAGATAGCTTGTGATTCAAAGTACTTACTTGTGCGTCGATGACGTCTTCGGTTTCAGTCGCTCCTGGGTGGGCCCTTACATTCCTTTGCGGCACTTAACTCTCCACTTCTCTAGCCTAATTCCCTACCTCCTAACCATTAATGCTAGCTTATCGTATCCCCCTTTCCGGGTACTGTACACTCCACTCACACTCGCATTCACCACCACCCACGCGCGGTCCTTGTTCGGCACTGTGCCACCCAAGCCAACGCGAGGCCCCCCCCCCCGCATTCGGGTGGGAAGGGGGTACCAGCGCTCATGCCCTTTGACCCCTTCTCCCCCCCTCCCAGAGAGGGGGAGGGGGTGCCAACCGTC
The DNA here is from genome assembly GCF_046742065.1 of Oratosquilla oratoria. Taxonomy (NCBI): domain Eukaryota; kingdom Metazoa; phylum Arthropoda; class Malacostraca; order Stomatopoda; family Squillidae; genus Oratosquilla; species Oratosquilla oratoria. Next base: position 77,990,384 of record NC_134781.1, on the reverse strand, counting down.
CGTCCCCATCCGCGCCATACACACTCACGCTCACACCACACAGTGCTATAGTGCTATGATTATTAAGGCAGTGCTATGATTATTTGGAATTTGTTTACACCACTTGAGCAGATTACGTACGGCTGGAATTGTCCACTGCTGCACGAAACTCGTATGATAATAAGGCGCTTGGCATGCGAATGAGTGCATTTACCCCAATACCTGATCTTTCACTTTATGCAGTTTCCAAGTCATCTTCTTATCAGTAGGCATTTCTCCAGTGACAGTGGAATACAGTCAGTACAACATTTTACACATTTCACTTCAGCAGTTGCAGTTAACAATAGCATGTACAACAGTTATAACGCATTCGACCAAAGACTTTGATTCGACCTTGGGCCGTATTTTTCTTCGAGATAAAAGCTGATTGGATACAGGGCCACTGTGCAATGATAAGGTGCTCAGTATTAGAATTATTTCATAGTTCAGTAAGTTCTTTGTAACGGAAGAGTTGCATTGCATATTTGTGGGGAACAAGTTAAACTGTTACCATAGTTACTAAAGATAATAATACAAGGTATTTAACAGGACTAGGTAATAAATGGTACAACCTTGTTTATATTGTTTAATGTATGATTATACGATGGTAACGTAATGCTTTAACAACCTTGCCAGCTGTAGTAGTTTCAGTGGTTTCACTCGAGCAGTGGCGTAGTAACATAAAAAGTTGGTAAAAGTTTACTGTCATTCTAATTGTCAAGTAGTCCCCTTTCCCAGGTCACCATTTTATTACTATTTGATTAGAAGTGACTGACCTAACCTTTCTTTGAAGGGTCCTTTTACCTGTGATGGGTTTGCTGTTTAACCTAACCTATATCCAGTTGAGTGTAGGTATGAATATGTTGTATGTCATTTGATATTGCATAGTATCATTTGAAGCAATAAATTTATTAAGAAGAAGAAAAATAGGAAAATGTAAATCCTGATAAAAATAATTTGTTTGCCAAATAATGTGCTGGTTACTCATTTCTGAAACTAATCAAATATCAATCTGTGAAGTAAACTTACAGAACACAAAATTGGTGCCATAGTGACAACAGAATAGGATGATTTCATGTTCTTCTATATTCTATCATGTTGACATAAAAGGTTTACATAATTCATGAAAAAGAGAGAAGTTTCTGATGTATGTTTTTTCCAACCCATACTTCATACCCTCAAAGTGAGGTGACTAGACATAAGAGAGGAGAATCCTCATCCCTTTCACTTCTTACTCAAACACATGAAAATTACAACTTATATTCTCCAGCAATATTGCCAGCCAGTGTCATGGAATGGGTCTCCACCGGTCTATACATTCCTCTGTAACCCACCCAGATTTTTACATATACAATATCCTAACCATGAGCTCATATAGGTTCATTATTGCATTCACCCACCTTTTCTTTGGTCAGTCTTCTGCCCTCACTCCCATTACTACTAATTCATGCACCCTCTGGGGATATCAAATCTCATCCATTCTCATAAGATGATCATTCATCTCAGGTTGGCCAGTTATACCATTTTCCTGAGCCCATTCTTGAATTTTATTGTTTGTTATTTTATTAATGATATATAGCTTGCATTATCAAGAGACTATGACAGAGTTACAGAAGAACCAGTTAACCTCCAGGCTGCAGCCATAGGTCCTCCACCCTGGTTATGTTATGGTCTTGTCTGTCTTTGTCTAATTGTATTTACCAAACTGAAGGGACCAATAGCATGTGCTTGCACATGGTGGTCCTGCAAGATGGACATTAAAACTGCCCATTTCCAAAACCTATCATCCCCCTCTCTTCAGTCAGGAGGTGGAGCCCTGCAAGGTTGACTCTTTGTCTCAGAACTGGGCCCAAGATTTTTGTCTATCAATTTAATCCATGTTTTTTACATTTTTTCACATGCGGAGAGCTGATAACTAGTGACTGCTCTCCCTGCCCTACCACTTTCAGCCAGTAATATAGAAACAGTCCCACACTAATATAATACAGACATCATGATGTCCAAATATTCTTCCAAGAAAAATGTGTGAGAGGGCCTGAGGATCATTGCCAGCCACTGTTGGTTCATCCACCAAGTGAAACTCACAATTATTCAAATTCCTAACTTAGTCTGGATGTATTTTCCTAATACATTAAAGGAGCTATGCATATAGGGTCCCATTTTTTTTCTCTGTCAGTCAAAAATAGCTATGAATTTGGATTATGTCTTTTTGTTGGCCATTCCATGATTTTATACATCTTTATGTAGAATTATGTTTCTGAGTATCCTTCAAGTCCTTTTCCCATGATCTCATGACGTCTACCTGCCCTAAACCAAAAGATCTTCTCTGTCAGTTGTATTCACTCCCTCCACACAACTTTTCTCTTTTCCATTCAGCTCCTACACTTTATTCCTATTGTGTGAGTGGCCACTAGAAACAACTGTTGCGTAATTGGTAAGCATACTATTAAGCAAGTGGAAAGTCCCGGGTTTGATTCCAGGGCATTGCCAAATTTTCACTGATGCTCCCTATCCAACTTTGTGCAGTGAGTAGGAGACTGTAGAGGTGCACACTCCTGGACTGGCTCTCAGTAGGTGGGGCTGAAGGGGAGGCGACTGTGGTGTAATCGGCAAGCATGCCTACCTGGCAAGTGGGAACTCCTGGGCTTGATTCCTGGTCTGTGCCAGCTTTTCAGTAACACTCCCTATTCAACACCTATACATAAGACAACTATTTCTTCATACATTCCATTCATTATTTCCGGTGCCATCCTTTTATTTCTCCATACCACTCTCAAAGCACTTATTTTAAGTATCATATATGCAGCTTTCCCATTATTGTAGAGTTATATAACTTAGTTTGAAATTATCATATCAGACTATATATTAAAGAGGCATTGTAAGAACTGAGTGTGTTGCTTACCAAAAAAGTAAGTATCCTACTTTCTCATCACTGTGATTTGACAGAATGGCAGGTCGTTACTTTGAGGGGGTGGCCCATGCTGCCTTATATGCCAAGTTCCGCCCAATACCTCCACCTTCTCTGGTCAACCGTATCACCTCATATCTGAAAGAAAAGGTATGATTTCATATTCCATTTTCTTATGATGACTCTCAACTGTGATATTGTGATAAGAGGTGATTTTATAACTTCTTGATTTTTATTAAACAAATATTAGTAAAGGTTTCATTTCTGCATAATGATTTAGTGTTAATATTGTCATTTCCTTGTAGTACAAAGGACCTCTAGAGAATGCTGTTGATGTTGGCTGTGGTTCTGGACAGAGTACTGGAATTTTAAGTAATCACTTCAAAAATGTAGTTGGCTTTGACATTTCTGAAGCGCAAGTTGCAGAGGCGGTCAAACAAGAGAAATCCCCTAATGTTACCTACAAGTGAGTCTATTAATTGAAATGTCATGAATTATAGAATTTGTTGTTCAGGTACCATGCTGGTATACATATATATACTGAATATATATATATATATATATATATATATATATATATATATATATATATATATATATATATATATATATATATATATATATATATACACATATACACACACATATACATATACATATACACTCACATCTATATAATACTTATACATACATACATATACCAATGGCTTTTTTCCTGTTACAAGGGAGGTAGCTGAAGTCAGAGGCATAAATCAACTCCCACCCATTTCATCCGCACATACTCCAGCCCCATTCACCACCCCTCCTTCCCTGTTTTCTTGGCACCTCTTGGAGGATGGCTCATCTCTGCACCTTGCCCACTGCCCTGGGTCAGATGCAGTGTATCAAGACACAGCACATCCATAGCAAGGTAGCAAGGTTGCTTCATTTAATCAGCGAGAGAAGAGTGGGAGGGAGTGAAGGATAGAGTAGAACTAGGAGTGGAGGAGGAATATGGACGATATATAGATAGTGTGACTGGTCCATAGGGATTTTACTAAAGTCCTTAAAGTATTAACCTTCAGCAATTATCCTAGTACAGGGACCGGGTTGGTACCAAATAGGTATGAGAGTAGAAAGTATATATATACTATACATACATATACCAAGGGCTTCTTCCCTCTTACAATGGAGGAGGCCAAAGTCAAATGGTATAATTCCACTCCCACCCATTTCATCCCCACCTATGCCACTCCCATTCACCACCTTCCCTCCCTCTTGGCTCTTCCTGGATGATGGGTCAGCCATGGATATCACCCATTACCCTGGGTCAGAAGCAGTGCAGCAAGACACAACACATCCACAGCAAGGCCACTTAATTTAATCGGTATGTACATACAGTATAAACATACATACAGTATATACATACAGAGTAATTTTCATTCATAGATTTGTATGAGACAAAAGTATTTGGTAGTAATGTAAATTTTTCTTTTTATATCTTTAGTAACTATTTTTCTTCTTCCTTTTTTTCTTACTTCATTATTATAGAGTGAGTGGAGCTGAATCCTTGTTATGTGAAAAGGAGAGCTTGCAGTTGGTGAGTGCAGGTCAAGCCTGTCACTGGTTTGATATACCAAAGTTCTTCGCAGAGGCGGATAGAGTGCTTGTGCCAGGTCAGGTTTTTAATTTTCTCCTAGTAATCATTATTCTTTCACAATGTCTGATTATCTAATAGTATATATTCCTTTTTTTTTGTTTGATCATGAGAGTTATATTGATACTTCTTTCATATCTTATTTTAATTAATTAAAAATAAATTGTTGCCACAGTGCAAAGTCTTACTTATTGTTGAGTATTGTTAGTGTTATTCAGTCTCTCCATAACAAAGTGATGATACTTGGAGTTTTTAAGTCAATACATTTATGCAATCAATTATAGAATTTTATCTTTGTACCAGTATTTAGCTTTTATTTTCTATCATAGTTGTATATGACAACTCCTTCCAAATTACAGGGGGTGTTATAGCTTTGTATGGATACCATCTTCCTAAACCAATTTGGGAAGGAAAGTCAGAAAAACTCAACCAACTAATTTTGGATGTAAGTAGTGTGATCCATATTATTTATCAGTCATGCAGCATCCTTTTATGATTGAAGATTATTTTTTCTCATAAAAAAGTAGAAAAAAAATTGCTATGTTTACTCCTATCTTTTTACACAAGGAGAGCTTACAAATGGTGATTGCTCCCCTGCTACTACTATAAGTGACATAAAAACAGTCTCACACTACTACAACACAGACAATAGTCTAAAGTTCTCAGAGAGATCTGTGAAAGGGTCTGGGGACCATTGCCAACTGGTGTGGGAATGCAGGTTTTCAGTCCATGAAACACAAAGCAACAATTGTTACTTCATTGCCTGAGCAGTGTGGTGGGGGACAAAGATGACCCATCATCTACAAGGTATAGGAATTAATGGGTGTGGGGTGGGAGAAGAGCTTTTGGTATGTATGTATCTATACATTATTATTGAGATGATTTGAGCATAATGAACAAGGGAATCCTAGCAAAACTAGTGTAGAAAGTGGATGAAAATGGAGGGAACTTCAGAGGAAGACCAAGAATGAGGTGTACTGAATAAAAAGGGACTTTGATATAAAATATTTATGAGGAATGTCTAGAGAACAGGTTAGAAATAGTGCAAAACACATTAATGAATGGAAAAGAGGAAGCTGTACAAACCTGAATGGATATTCTCTTCATCTACTCTATAATTTTTTAGATGAGAAGGGGGTCATTCATCATATAATGAAATAGTGAAGGTAAACCAGCTTTGGCTGTTGGACTCCGCCATGGAATGTTTATCATCTTGGTGCTATACTTTCAACATGAGCATTGTGATGGGGGGATGGGGCTGACTTCTCATACATGAGGTGCAAGGTGGAAATGGTGTTAAAGAAGTTTAAATTGTGTATTATGTGGGTGTGTCTCATGACTTGCCCCCCCCCCTCCCATTTACATTGAGGGAAAGGGCCTTTAGTATGTATGTGTTATTGTTATCTTTGTTACAGTGCTGCCCCAGTGATATCCTCTACAGAATTTGTATCGGTTAAACAAATTTCATTAATTCAAGGAGGTAGATGCAGAAGTAAATGGGTCCTTGATTAATGTACACCCCATTTTATCTCAAGTTTTTCCTGAATTGGTTGACTAAAACTGTCTGGCATTAACCAGAATTAAACCTGAGAAAGGCATTGTAGCAAAGGAATTTAGTACTACTACATGGTAGTAGTTAAAGCTCCATTATTTTTTTCTAATATACATTTTTATCTCCTGTAAGTTGTACAGTGGCATTCTACAAGGCTATGTTAAGCAGGAAAGTATGGAGGCTTACCTTGGTAACTATACAGATCCTAGATATAAGCCTCCCTTTGAATATTATGAATCTGAAAGGTAAGAGTTCCACTACCTGAACTGTTCATGGATGTGGTGTGGCTATTATGCTTTCTTCCTATATATATCTATTCAGGGATGTAGCATCAGCTGTACAGACCCTATACCAGTACTAACCATCCGGGGGCTTTAAATGTTTCTCATGAGCCTTTTCTTTTCAAGTTCTCATTGGACTAAAATGGGTATATAAAATATATCAGCATATTAGATAGATGCTAAGCATAGCATAACTCCACTTTATGGTTGCTCTGAATAATGTGTTTTTGATAAATAATGAATCTTGTAGCCTTCAGTTTCACTGACTGAAGACCCCGTCTTACAGTAGTCAGCAACGATCTTAAGGACCTCACATTGATTCTGTTGGGAAGAAACTGTGGACTGTTGTCTGTACTGTAATAATATTGGTATTTTTCTACATTATTTGGTAGCAGGAGAAGGAAGGTAACAGTTTCTAGTTGTTAGGTGTATGTATGTGAAAAAGTTGGGGAGGGGGGAATAGTTAAAATTTGTAGAGATCTTTGGCCTAATCCAGAAACAGCACAAGCCTTGGGAGTTGAACCTCAAGATGGAGTTCAAGATTTTGATGGGATTTTAAGATAAATGGCACTGAGATGATACCATCTAATGTCCATCTCACAGGGCTGCCACAAGTAAGTGCCTGTTTTTGGCCTCTTTGAGGAATGGAAACACAAAGAGCATATTGCTTAACCCCTTCGATACGATGACGCCTATGTAGGCGTCATGAGGAGCAAGTGGGTACGCGAGGATGCCGATGTCGGCGTCTTGATTATATATATTGTAGTTGTACCTGCGTGACACCCATACTCTGTAAACTGGCTTCATCATATTTTCTATGGTTATCAAAATTCACGGGTGAAAGAGAATGAGCAATACAGCAGTAACTTTATTTTTTATAATGCGAGTATTATGACGCAATGGGGGGATGGAGAGGGAGGGGTTGCCGATTTAATGAAGCGGCCTTGCTGTGGATGTGCTGTGTCTTGCGACACTGCTTCTGACCCAGGGCAGTGGACAAGGTGCAGGTATGACCCATCATTCAGGAGGTGCTAAGATAAGAGGGAGTGTGGAGGGGTGTGGAGTGTATTCAGGGATGGAATGGGTGGGAATGATTTGATGCCTTTTCCTTTTTGGCTACCCCCCTTGTAAGGGGAAAAAAGCCTTGGTATATGTATGTATATATTATGACACAACATCGCATGTCTGGCAGCTAATGCTGCCCGCGAGATTTTGGCCCGTATTGAAGGAGTTAAACATCTATAGAATTCTACCACCTGTGCCACACAGTACAAGCACACAAAAATAAATTCACACACAGATCACCAAAGAAGTTCTTCAAGACAGACTGCCAGTCTCAATACTCTACCATCATCCTCCCTCAAGACATTAGCCTCACAGTAAAACTTAACCTAAGAGAAGCAAAAACCACATCAGTGCACTTGCATTCAGGTCAACATTCAACTGTCACTAAGACAGTTCCATCATAGAAAAGACATGGCTACAGAGTCAAACTGCCCAAGATGCAGCCATTACACATAGGACACTGAACACCACATCATACACTGCCCCACCCTAACCTTACCCAGACAGCAATACCATTTTTTTCTTGAATAACTGGTGGGCCAGTCCTGTGGCTGTTGCCAGCTACCTGCGAGCTGTAGGTCTTCCAGGGGGGAAGAAAAGTGTCATGAGATATAAATATCTGGGGTTAGGTGCAAAGAGAAGATTATATGAAGGGATGATTGTGCATATGACACTGTATGGGTCAGAAAGGAGAAATTTGAATGTAATTGAGATGAAGTGTTTGAGAAGTATTGTGGGGGCTACAAGGATAGATCACTGAAGAAGCTCTTCAAGACAGACTGTCAGACTCAATACCCTACCAAGGGCTCTTTCCCCCTGACTGGGGAGGTAGCCAAAGTCAAAAGGCATCATTCCACTCCCATCCATTTCATCCACACCTGTTTTTCCACTTGCATCCACCACCCCTCCCTCCCTCTCAAGGGAAGAACATGAGGATAGGTAGAGTGAGAAATAAGGAGGTAAGGCAGAGAGTAGGGGTAGAAAGGGAGCTGACAGATACGGCTAATAAAAGATTATTCAGATGGTTTGGACACATGGAAAGAATGAGTGAAGAAAGATTAGCAAATGGTGTGGAAAGCAGAGGTAAATGAAGTGAACTTGAGGGGACAACTGAGCATGAGATTGATGCTGAAGGGGCCTGTGAGTAAAAGGGGAATACCTATTGAACAGGGGAGTGGAAAATGGTTGTGAATGGACAATGCATAGATGTCACAAATGGATTTCTCCTTGTCTGCTCTATTTTCACATGAGAAGATGAGGGAGGTTGCCATGTAAATCAAGCCATGGGGCGCTGCTGTGGATGTACAGTGTCTTATATTGCATGTGACCCAAACATCCACAAGAAGCCAATATAGAAGAGAAACAAATGGGTGACGGATGGGAATGGGGTGAGGTGAGTGGGTGCATGCCTTGGTTGGCTTCCCTTATAAGGGAAAAGAAGCCTATTAGTATATAGATGTAGATAGATGATGCTGTTACTATTGAAGGATGTGTTATATATTTTTCTTAATAATTGATATGTGTTTATAGGTGTATAGTAAGGAGACTGGTGGGCCTGGTGGCTACTGGGGTTCTGGAAGAGCTGATGTGGATGCTGCTTATACAGATAAAAAGTTCCACATTCCATATTTAGATTTCGAGAGGTTTGAACCATTCCCCTTTGTATAATAATTTGAGAACCAAGTCACTCTTGTGCTTTGTCTTCTTCTTTGAATAGAAATTGTTGCTGCAGTTTTTTCATTAATCTTTTGGTCTAATTGGTAGATTTAGATAGAAATCTAACCCTGTGAAGATGATGAAGTATGATATGGATATTGCTTTGGCCAGCACCAAGGTATTTTAGTCAAAGGATGGGCAACTGTCATGATGAAGAGGTTTTTGTTTACCTCTGTAGACGTGATATATAGGGTGGCCAGTGAAAGACAGAATGATGTAAAACAAAAATTACTTTTACAAACATTTTTTTTTATTATTGTTTTATTTTAAAATATAATTAATGGATTTTTTTTCAGTATTATATGTGAAAAACAATATCACTCAAATTACTACCATTTTCCTTACAAATACAGGCTCTTTACACAGCATTTTCCATGACTGTATGCAAGACTTCAGTTCCTAAATGTCAAACTTTGGCTTTAATGTTCTCCTTAAGTTCTTGAATTGTTCAAGGTTTATTTACATTTTTTCAGTTTTAATGTTCTTAGGTGAACACAGAGGCAAAAAAGAAATCAGCATTTTTTTTTTCTTTTTTAATTATTCTTTCACCAACTTGACGGTACCAGACTCCTTTTTGTGGGGATGCTTGAAAAAGCAGGTTTACATAAATAAACCTCAAATATTAAAGCCAAATTTGACATTTAGGACCTGAAACCATGCATACAGTCATGGAAAACACTATGGAAAGAGCCTGTATTTGTGAGCAGGAAAATGGGCGTCATTTGAGTGATGTCGTTTTTCACACATATATACATACATACATTTACCAAGGGCTTTTTACACCTTACAAGGGAGGTAGCCAAAGTCAAAGGCACAAATCCACTCCCACCAATTTCATCCCCACATACTCTACTCCCATTCACCACTCCTCTCTCCCTCTGTTCTTGGCTCCTCCTGGATGATGGGTCATCCTTGCATGTTGCTCACTGCCCTGGGTCAGAAGCAAGGCAGCAAGACACAACACATCCACAGCAAGGCTGGTTCATTTAATCAGCGACCCCCCTCTTCGTCCTCTCATGCAGAAAAAGAAAAAACACATAATACTGAATAAACTCCATTAATTATAAGTATATATATATATATATATATATATATATATATATATATATATATATATATATATATATATATATATATAAATACATACATACATATACCAAGGCTTTTCCCCCCTTCCAAGGGAGGTAGCCAAAAAGGGAAAGGCACAAAAACACTCCCACCCATTACATCCCCAAATACACTCCACACCCCTCCCACCCTTCCTCTCATCTGAGCACCTCCTGGATGACGGGTCATCCCTGCACCCTGCCCACCGCCCTGGGTCAGAAGCAGTGTCGCAAGACACAGTACATCCACAGCAAGGCCGCTTCATTTAATCGGCGACCCCCCCTCTCCGTCCCCCTTTGCATATAAGGCGAGGACGGGGAGAAATCCCTTTGGGCTGCGTCAAAATTTACTCACACATACTACCCCCCCCCCACCCCCCCCGCCCATTTCTCCTCATGCAGTCACATCATCATCCATATACAACCATTCTCCACTCACCTCTGTCTTCCGTCCTCTCCCTTCCTTCCTCAACAGACATTCCCCTCTTCCCCAAAGCCCCCTTCACCCCATCCATCCACCTCATCCTAGGACGTCCCCTCATGTTCACTCCCTCCACATCTGCCTTCCATACCTCTTTTACTAGTCTTTCTTCACTCATTCTTTCCATGTGTCCAAACCATCCTAATATTCTTTCATCAACCCTATCTCCCAAATCCTTTTTCACCCCTGTTCTCCTCCTCACCTCCTCATTTCTCACTCTATCCAGCCTAGTAACCCCCACCATACTTCTCAGACACCTCATCTCAAACACATTCAAACTCCTTCTCTCTTCTTCTCTTATGTTCCACGTTTCTGCCCCATACAGTGCTGTTGGCACAATCACTCCTTCATACAGTCTCCTCTTCGCATCCATTCCCAAATGTCTATTCCTCATTACACTCTTTAAACCACCAAGGCATTTACTCGCTTCTCTCAATCTACATTCTACCTCCACCTTCACTCCACCTTTTCCTGCTACACTTGCACCCAAGTATCTAAAACTATCCACTTCCTCCAGTCGCTCTCCCTTAATGTTCACTTCCAGTCTACTGCCACTTTCACCCCTTGTACATCTCATCACCTTACTTTTACCCACATTTATCTTTAGCTTTCTTCTATCACATACTCTCCCAAACTCTGCCACCAGCTTCCTCAATCCCTGTGTGTGTGTTAAAGTTATTTTTGTATTATATTATTCAGTCTTTCTGCGGCCACCTTGTATTATGATACAGGCAATGTCCAACCATCTGTCCATTAACCTCAGCTTTGTCTGAGTGATGAATTTCAGGAATTCAATGACCATATATGATGACTAAGTGGTAGTTTCATGAGGCCACACTTTCAAATGGAAGTGAAGGTATTACTGTGAGTTAAGAGATGGGTGGCAGGAGGATAAACTTCTTCACTAAAGTCATTGAACGCCTAATACTTAAACTTGTCACACCATATATTCCCCTTGCTGACTCACAACACGGTTTTAGGCCACTACACTCCACAAACACTCTTCTGACAAAACTCACACAAAGAATTTTAGATGGCATCAATTCAGATAGGCCCCACCACAGAACACTTCTTATAACATTGGACATTAGTAAAGCTTTTGATGCTATCCCCCGCCACAACCTAACAAATAAAATTTATAACACAGACATGCACAATAACACCAAAAGATGGCTGGCCAATTATCTGGCAGGCAGGAATGCTCATGTGTCATATAATGGCCAATCATCGCACATCAGAAACATTAAGAACGGAGTACCACAGGGCTCGGTTCTATCCCCCACATTATTTAATCTATACATGCATGACTTACCCACGCCAGACACCTCAGAAATACAAATCTCTTCCTACGCAGACGACATAACAATCACATGCACACATCGTAACACAGACAAAACTGCAGAAATAATCCAGCCTTACCTTGACACACTCAACACATGGTTCATCACAAACAGACTCAAAATAGCTCCAACCAAATCTACAGCAACACTTCTCACCAACTGGACAAAAGAACACAAATACATACCTCATCTCTACATCAACAACACTCTAATACCACACACAAACACACAGAAAATTCTTGGTGTAACATACGATACATCCATGTCTTTCAAACAACACCTCACAAACATAAAAAACAAATGCACACCTAGACTTAACGCACTTAAGTCAATCACTGGAACAACATTTGGACAAAACAAAGAAACTAATATAACAATATACAAACAATGCATACGCTCAGTGATGAATTATGCGAGTCCTGCATGGGCTCCTAATCTCAGTGAGACACACCACAACACCCTTCAAATCATACAAAACAAAGCCCTAAAAACAATTACAGGCTGCACAAATACATCACCTACAGACCATTTACACCATGAAACAAAAGTCCTCAAAGTCAAGGACCACCTCGACATGAGAGGCACACAAACACTTGCTGCAGCCACCACAAACACATCACACCCGCTACACTACATAGCAGAACACCCACACACACCAAGAAACATTAAAACTACACCCAAAGACCTTTACTACACACAGATACTCTCTTCTCTTCCTCCACAACCACCAAATACCAGCCTCCGGAAACATATTCATAATCATATCACTCACCGCTCCATTAACACACTGAAAGACAACACACTGCTGCATGCCAGACCCCCTGATATCCACCCTTCTGAATCCTCTCTCCCACGTAAGGACAGAGTCCACTTGGCCAGACTGCGATGCGGTCACCACCCAGCACTTCTAAGCTACCAGAAGAGGCTGGACGACCGTGTTGTGAACAGCTGCCCAGGATGTAACACTTCACCCCATACCATACAACACATAATGGAAGACTGCATTATACACAATCATACACGCAAACAACACAACATACACTCTATAAAGGATTTGTGGGAAAACCCAGTTTCGGCTGTGGCCTTCCTTGGGGAGACGGGACTGCTCGGACAGACAGTCTAGGGAACGACAACAACAACAACAAACTTCTTCACTATCTCTCCTACATGACTCTTGCACGCAAGTGTTCATTGTTGGTCCAGTGGGGTTGAACCATGGTAGCAATGGACATAAAAAAGGCTTTCAACAAAGTTCCTCAACATATTAGACCTATTGTATTACAGTGCGGACAATAGTCCAACATATCTTCCCAAAGAGATCTATAAAAGAATCTGAGCTTTATTATTGGGTTCATATTTCCTGTCACTGAAACTCTTGACAGCAATTTATCATTTGTATGGCTAATATAATTGATCAGTATGTTCAAATGTAAAAGCACCAAGTTGATATGTTCATGTAGTACTGTATTTTAAATAAATTGGGATTGAACCTGTCATGTAAGGGCTGCTGTTTTACCCATTTTATCTTTAACCACTTCATTACCATGGTCATTGTACAAATTTTTACGTGGCAAATGTCAACCAATCTTATTTTGTTGAGGGACAAATCCTAAACTGAATAGATTTGATTGATTGAGACCTTGTTCAGGTTGAGGCCTCTTCACTATTGGATTTTTTTTTTTTCGTAATTAGAAATACTTTGCATCACAGTATTGAAGGGGTTAATATATCTTTCTCACTCTGCTTTCCTTACCCTTTAGTAATTTCTTTCCTATGCTTGTTATTTTTTATTAAAGCCACAGCTTGTAACTATGTGGAAGTAGTGACATATTATGGATAAATTAAGAAAATGATAAAGAAAATAAATTGCATATTTAGATAATTATTCAATTGGTCTTTCTTGCTTGTTCACAGAGATGATAGTCTATATTTGGATCGCAAAGCCACTGTGGCTGACCTAAAGGGCTACATTAGTTCCTGGTCAGGTTTCCAGAATTATCGTGCAGATAAGGGAGATGAAGCAGCTCTCAATGTTCTTAACACCTTTGAGTCCAAGTAAGGATTAAAAACCATTTTAACTTCCATTAATTTAAGATATGATTTTTTTCCCCACCATTTAGGCTACCACCCAGTAATTTAACATACAGAATAAGTCTGGCCACAGAATTAAATTGCTCCAGGTGTAATCACCAAACAGAAGACACAGAACACCCCACTCAAGTCTTAGTCGAACAACAACACCTCTTCCTTAGGTTATTTGTACCCATTGTTGGTTACCTAGGAGCTGTGGGTCTCCTGGAAAAGAGTTCTGGGGCGACAGATTGATTGACTGTGTTCTGGACTGCCCTCCCACCAACAAACTTAGCTCATGTTTACTTATGTTGGTGTTTTTTCTAAGATACTATGTTTTCATCATTTCCCTTATAATATTTATCTCTAGCATCTTCCTGCTCTCATTCCTACTCCACCATACATCCTTACTAGTCCATCCATCTGCTTATCTCATACTCTTCCTCCCCAACACCACTACATTCATATTCCTCCCAAAACTTTACACTTGTTAACCCCTTCGTTACTGACCTGTCAACCTTACGTAAACAAATGTTTCAAACCGTCCCACGAATGGCTGGAGCTTTATGTTTGTAAACACAGACACTTGCCACCACGTGGGTAGAAATAACCCAGAAACCGAGGCCTTGAGAGCCCTCAATACACACAGCTTATAACTGCGACACGTGCGTGTTACGGGGAGCACGCTCGGTTCCTGGCGGGTGCACTCAGCCATGACACGCAGGTGTCACAAAACACACATCCGGTACTCAAGGGGTTAAAGTCACCCCAAAACACTTCTCTCTCCTGCTCACTTTCCTCAAACCAGGGTCATACACTCACAAAAGCCCATGACTCTCATCCCAATCTCATTTTCATTCACACCATCCTTGATAACTCTTCCTTCCACTCCAGCACACACTTCCAAATCTTGTCACTTACCAGCAGTATCATTCCTTTCTCCTTTTTCTTTCTCACCATGCCCAAACTCCAACTTGCTTATCCCTTTCAGTTTCATTTCATTCAATGCTAACACATTCAACACTGTTCTTACAAACATATAACCCCTCTCTTCTTTTTTTAAGGTAGTGTAGTTTAACCTAATGATGATTGAAACTGTTTAGTGAAATTAGGAATTCTATTTCCTTTGTTATCTTGGTTAAGACTGTACAAGAAAGTAAACATTGATCTTTGTTGAATTGGAATAACTTCGCCTTATTTCCCATAAACAGTACCAAATAGATATTGCAGTTATCTTTTCTAATAAGCTATTATGATTAGTGGAGGCATCCTTAAGTTGCAAAAGTAGGCAATTCATGGCTTAATTAATAAGTTTAGTTTTGGCTAATGTAAAATAATTTTAATTAGCTTTACATTGTACCAAACCAAGCTTATTAACTTTTATTTTTCTCCCTCTATTACCTCCTCAATCTCTCCATCCAACCTACCCTTTATCGCTCTCTCCCCCTCCTTCTCTCTTTTTTCCTTTCCCTCAACAGGTTCATGGATGAGCTTGGCGTAGATACACCAAGCAGTGAAACAGAATTGACACTTCGGATCACTTACTACCTTCTCATGGGGAGGAAGCCTCTTGCTTGACTAGCAATCTAGGTTCTAGGGTGTTCCATTGACAGAATGTTATTTGAAAATTTGTTAAATATATGAAAGATTAGTATATATTTATGTAAGTATAGTAAAAGCCCATAAATTCAAATTACAGTGGACCAAAAGTCATTTGAATTATTAGATTTTTTACAGCTTCTTGGGCAGGACCCCTGGAAATGGAAAATGTATTCACATAAATGGTAAATAAAGAAATTATATATTATGGGTTGTTTTATTACTCATTAGTAATGCATAGAAATGTTGAACAATGGTTCTACATAGGTCCAAGTAAAGAGAGTAGGTTAAAGGGGTAATAAAGGTACAAAAAATATAAAGCAATTAGCCCGAGTGTTTATACTTTTGTGTACTGTATATCCTATTTTAATAAAAATCCATCAAAGGGAAAAAGTGGAAGCAGGTGGTTCAAGAAAGAAATCAATGGAATAGTTCAGTGTGAATTCTTTTGTAATTTATGGAGGGTTGGAGGAAAAGAAAAAGTGAACTGTACCGAGTAACTCCTTAATTGGCCGAAAGTTAATGAAAAAACCTCAGCTGACCTAACTTGATGAAGTACTATATAAGTGGTTTGTGGTGCAGGGTTTGGAAGGAAAACCCATAACAGGCCCACTGATATAGAAAGCCGATGTTACATGAAAACATGAAAATAGCAAAACCATATGCCTTTTTAGATGGTTGGCAAAGGAACTTTACACAAAGGTATGACATCATGCAGCAGTTGGATGCAAGTAGTGAAACTGTCAATGTTATTACTGCTGAAAGATGCTGCCAGATATTTTTGGATTTGATTAATGAACAAGGTTTACTGCTGTGCCAAATTTGTGTTGCTGATACAACAGGCCCATTTTTTCAAGAGTATATCCAAAAGAATTTTGGCCGGGGCTGGTATGAGTTGTTTCTTGTATACAGAATTTTCATTATGGTGTGTGGAAAAAAAAGTAAACTACAATACAATTATTCTTTGTTTGTAGGCCTGATAGGTAGTAGGTGTGACAAACCATGCACACTTGGCAGGTCCCACACTCTTCCAGTCAGCATCTTGGTGGTGGTACTGTACTTGACCACTAAGCAATCCTAAAGCTGTATTGGTTGTTAGTTTGCATGTTCCTCTTTTCTAAATATTTGGTACATGTCTCACCACTTTTTCACAAAGTTTGAATTTCATGCTGATTGATAGTTTAACCACTTCAATACGATGACATCGATGTAGGAATCATGAAGCACAAGTGGGTACACAAGGATGCCAACATTGGCATCTTGATATATATATTTTTGTAGTTGTACACAAGTTACCCCTGGATTCTGTGAACTGGTTTGATTACGTTTTCTGTGCTTATTATTACTCAAGAGTAAAAGAAAATGAGTAATACAGCAGTAACTTTATATTTTATAATGCAAGTAGTGGGATGCAAATTACATATGGCAGCTAATGCTGCGTGTGGGAAGTTGAGTTGTACTCTAGTGGCTACGGAGTCCTCATTGTTTCCTCCCATATGAATTTGGACTATATTTGCTGTTTTGGTGAGCATGTAATTAGATTGTGCAATTTATCTGTAAATTGGTCTCTGTATTCTTTTAGTATCAAATTTGAAATTTTATCTGGTCCATGTGCTTTTATGTGTGTATTCATTTACCTAGTTGTAGAGTACAGATTTTTATCAATGCTTATTGGGTCCTATTGCTTTTCTTCCATTTGTCAAACCTTGTCTTGAATTCTTTTGTAATGATGACTTGTCTTATTATTCCACAAGTCTACACTTCTTGAAATCTTTTAAACAGGTTTGTTTTTTAGTTTTATATTATGACCTTTAGTCAGAATTTCTTCTCATACCAGTAATTCTTTTGTCCTTTTTTTCCAAACCAGCTTCCAATTTAAATATCATTAACATGTTCCCTCTTTCTTTCTACATGTTCAATTTTTCATACTAGTTGATTCTACCTTACCAGAGGCTTTCTGTAGATATTTACACAATTCCCCCAACCCTATCTCTCCTGAAACACTAACTTTCCTGAAGTAAAAACTTACAAGATTCTCAGACTAGATTAGCTACCAAAATGTTAATCCTTTTATACATACATTAAACCCTCTTACCTTTCATGATTCTCTCACAAAATGTTATCATGCTGGTCAAGGACTCCTGTCAATAGTTCAGTGGCTCCTTGTTTCTTCCTTTACAAATTAGTACCAGAAGCATTATTTGAATTACCTCTCCAAAAGGGAAACAAAATCAAGAATGAATAATGTCAACTGCATTATGGCAGTATGTAGCAATTTAGGTGTACTTAGTTGTAGCATTCAGGAAAGGAACTATGCTCAATGGGTCCAATCTCTTCCTGTTATTACACCTTGTTTAAATGCATGTATGATTCCAGCCTGTGTTACATCTTCCTCTAGGCCAGTGGTTCCCAAACTTTTTTTTTCAACTTTATAACTATACATACTAAGTTAACATTAATCCTAATGCTGGGTACCACAATGTTTTCTTGATTTTTTTTTTGTCACCCCTCCATTACCCTTGAAAATTCGTTACCTCCCCCCATGGGGGTAATTTATCCCCAGTTTGGGAACCACTGCCTTGGGGCATGGGTTTCTCTTGTCCTACTTTCCAACCAGTCCATGAATGCTTGTTTCTTCTCTTCTACAACCTTCTTTGCTTCATCATCCCGCTACTCACTACCCTTCCTTCTATTTCCTCCCATCCTCTTTCTCCACACACTATCTTTGCACACCTTGTGATTCCCTCCTTGAAACATCCCCATTCCTCCTCCACTCCTATCTCTACTCTGTCTTTCACTTCCTCAGCTTCTTCTTGTACTTGTATGCAGGCCTATAATCATACGAGAAAATTTGTACAAAGATTTTGGCATCCACAGTTACAAAGATTGCCCAAGGATATTCCAGGAGTTTGTGCATATTTATGGGAACCACCGGCCTAGCAGGTTAGGGCGTCATTACTTGCAGCAAAGGTCGAGGGGATGGCAGGTCGAACCCTGCCATTGGTGAAGTTGAACCAAGGGATGGTTCCTTAAATCCCATTCTACAGAGTCCTCTGTAAGGGGCACCATCCTAGCCTCCTGATAGGATTAAACCATATCATCATAATTTTTCATATCTTACAGGTTAAGTGGTCTTTTTCTGATTTTTGATGATGACCTCTTGATACTTTCCTATCCCACGTCAGGGACCAATGACAGGTACCTGATTGTGGTGGTCCTGCAAGATGGACAGCACAGCTACCTATTCAAAACCCATCTACCACTCCACTTCTATCAGGAGGTGTAGATGCTTTGTCTCTGGACTGGGCCAATCTATATAAATTTCAATTCTATTTTTTCACCTTTTCATGCATAAAGAGCTGATTACCAGTGACTGCTCCCCTCCTGCTATTTTCAGCCAACTGAGTGGGTTAGGACATCATTACTTGTGGCAAAGGTCGAGGGGATGATGGTTTGAATCCTGCCACCGCCAAAGTTGAACCAAGTGCATGGTTCGTTAAATTCCATGCTACAAAGTCTTCTGTGAGGGGCACCATCCTAGCCTTCCGATAGGGAGGAGTTTGTGATGTTAAACCATATCAAAATAGAAACAGTCCCACAAAACAGACAACAGCCCAATGTTTCTTTCCACAGAGGGCCAAGGACCATTCCTAGAAACTAGGGCTACAGGTTTTTTCCACTTAGTGAAACTTAGATCGACATTTATTACTTTTATCCTAAGTCAATAGATCTGTCACCTATGTCCATCCCCTTCAACACTATGAACATTGCAATCTTCTTCTTTCTCTTTATTTCTTATGTAGGCAGGATTACATATGGTATGTGATGACTACATATGACTTCTGGAAGATCTGTCCCCAGATTGAGTTTCAGCATCATTCAACGAGAAACTAGAGAAATGTTGTTTCTGGAGGTTTACAATCCTTGTGGGATGTTTTACTTTTATAAGGTCTTCATAATACACAATAAAATATAGATTGAAAAATTCTCTTATTTTTCTCATTCATTCTACTGTACATTTTTTGTTTATATTCATAATAAAAAGAAAAACAGTTTAGTTCCTTCTCTAACAACTTCATAATATAGTAACCAATGGACCTAAGAGTTTATTACGATTTCTTCCTAATATTGGTAAAACACTAAAACTAGGATTTTTTCATTTTGACTGGTATGACCCACTTTCGTCTTTATTTTTAGATGGAGGTTGTAGCTATTTGACTAATGCCACCATCAGGGCCGGTTTTAAGCCTATTTGACTGATTTGATCAAGTTGGGCCCCGTGCTTCAAGGGAGCCCGAGTGGAAGTGCTGGAACTCAGGCTTTGAGCAGAGAACACTGTGATAGACTTCGTTTAAACTGTTATGAAAATTATAATACTGTAGGCCTCATAATCTGAGGGATTTATCAATCAAGACTATCACATTACATGAAAAAAAAAAAAAATCGAACTTTTGTAGAGTTCAGGTCCTCGCTACCAATCTAATTGGGCCCTGCAATTCCTAGCACCGGCCCTGCCCACCATTATATGGGTTACCCTAGTTGATGAGATTATGATGCTGTTGATGTTGAAGTACACATTAGGCTTCATCTCTCTTATAACAGTATATGCTACTACCAAGGGATGTGAACTTGAAGAGATATTCATGCCAAATATGATTTTATAGTAAACCTGTGCCTGACACAAAACATGCAGGAGCTATCCAAGGATCTAACAAATAAACACATTTCATCCCCACTTCCCTATGAAGCCTTGATGGGCTGGTACCTGGTCTCAAAATATAATTCACCAGGATGTCTGGAGAAGCTCATGGATGATGCATGTATTTAGACGGGTACAGTAGCTGTCTTCTATCAATTCACAGTACTTTGCTTCCTTGTTGACCCTCAAGGAACTATGTGGTATCTTCAAACATGAAATACAAAATTGCTGAGGAGTGCTTAAGTGTCCAAAGTTGAGGAGTGGTGTGGTATCACAAGAAACACTATAGGAAATAGCAAAACAAGTTGAGCTGCCAGATCAGCTGAGGACTTGGACAAATACAGGACTCTGAAACAGGGGACTAAAGGTCTCCTGAGGATGGATAAAGAGAAACATGTGAGGGGAACTTAGGATTTCAAAAGCTATATCAATAAAAATGACTCAAGACCTACTTAACCTATGGAGGAACTCCACTCCAAATCTGTGACCCTGGTGTGTGCTGTCCAAGCAGCTGATTGGCAATCAGTGTCAGACATGGATGGGTTTAGTGCTCTCTGGGCCAATGCTTTTAACAGTTATATATAGTTGACCTTCCAAGTGGCCAGCTTACCCTGGCTGGTGTTTGGATAATGTCTGCAGAGCCACCTATAGACAAAACTATGCCCTCTCTCAGTGAGGTTTGAGAGGCTGTAACATGAAGGGTGGCATTACTGGCATCTGCATTGTCATCACGAAGTTGCTGAAAGCTGGAAGTGAAGAAATGTCCTGTAACTTCCATGTGGTGTTCTCTGCCATTAGGCAGTCTGATATCATTCCCTGACTGGAAAAAAGGACTAGTTGTTCCTGTCTGGAAGGGGAAAGGAAACTAGGAGGACTGCATTCATTAAGCCGGGTAAAGTGACCACCAAGCTGTTGCTGGCAATGGTTTACTCTCATCTGCTTAAGTCCCAGAAGTGTGAATAGTTTGGGTTCATACCTGGTAATTCAACAACTGATCAAATCTGAATGCTTTGTGTTTTTGTGGAGTGCTGACATGAGTTTCATCAGTCCTTGAATGCAACCTATGTCAATCTCAAGAGTGCATTTGACTCAATGCATTGTGGGACATTTTAGGATTTTCTGTGGATCCTTTGGACTCCTGTGAGGATATCTGACCTAATATCTGGTCTATATTCTGGGAGAGAAAGTGCTGTGAAGTGTGGTGTGTCCAGCTTCTTTCCTGCTAATTCAGGAGTGAGGCAGGGGTGCATCCTTGCCCCAACACTTTTCGATACCTGTATGGAATAGGTGTCAGACATGTTTCAATTTGTCACTGAGGAGCATCCACTGGCAACACAAAGGTCAATGACCTTGTATTTGCTGGTGATGCTGTACCTTTTACAGAGTTCCTAGAGGTCTTGGATGCAGCCTTTGAGTCACTGCACTGAGAAGCAATAATGTGGGGACTCCAGGCCTCCTGAAGTAAGACTATGGTTGATGTATCTGGGGGTCTACTATATGACAGATCAGTCTATCTATGCATGTGACAAAAACACTGAGGTCCTGGAAAGTTTTACACACCTTGGAAATGTAATGCATAACAGTGATGGGTCATGTAATGAACTCTTCGAAGGCCCTTTATAGTGATACAAACTTACTCAGCCAGAGCATATTGCTTTGTTGATACCTATGCAGGGCTAAGATTTGAATCTTCGTCACTTGTGCTACCTGTCTTCTTATATGGCTGTGAGACTGGGCAGTGAATGCTAATTTGAAGAGGCATCTCAATGTCTAATACCAAGTGCCTTCAGAAAATTATGGGGTTCTGTGAATCTTTGAGTCACTTGTGTTTCCTGTGTGGCTGTGAGACAAGGACAAGTACTGACTTGAGGAGGTGTCTTGATGTCTTTAGTACCAAGAGCCTTTAAAGAATTATGAGGCTGATATGACTTTGTATCAAACCAGCAATTACTTTGTGAGTCTCAGTTAAAGCATGTTACCAGCATAATTCACAACATAACTCCAGCATGTGGCATACTTCCCTGACCCTATTCAGTTACTAAAAATATGTATGTACCAATGGCCTTTACTCTTTTGTAAAAGGATTGGGCAAGTGAAAGTGCTTTAATTCTCTGTGGGGGGTAAACTGCAGGAAGGGTTATCCCATCTTGTTCGACTCTATTCAATTACCTTTTATAACACACACAGGAACATGGGAGTGGCATTCTTATCCCCCTGTCACAAGAATATAAGTTGTGGAGTCATAGGAGTGAAGGAAATTTAAAATAGACAGCTGAAACAAGGAATTTTAAAAGTTAAAAAGTGGCTGAGCATTCCTCTATGGGCAGAGATTGTTTCCAAACATAAGAGAAGGCTTTATGACTGGTCCATAGGGATGTCAATTAAGTCCCTACATCATTAAATATGTATAAATATATATTCAATATTGCAGTACAAAGACTAAAAATTACTTCGATAAAAATCCATTTGATTTTCTGCTTGATTTTTTCATGGGAACTTGCTCTGTTTTTGCAAGAAAATCTGATATTTCAACGCTAATTTCTCACCTGCTCATTGAGAGCAGTTCAGAATATATATTTTATTGTCTCTACTGGATAAAAAATTTCTCACATTCTACCACTCAGTTACGCATACATCTCGGAAAGAATAGTAACAAGACGAACATGTTTCTTAGTATCTAAAACTTTTTCCTGAAGTTCGCCGACTAATGTCGTGTCCCTTTCCTTAATTGCTGTAAAGAACTGCTGGACTTCATGTACATGACATTGGTCCAGTGTACCAAGAACATTGTCAATTTTAGGAGAAAAACGAACTAGACGTAGACAATAGTCCACTAGACCTCCCTCAGCATTCTTGTAACTATTTTCAATCCTTTCTAAGTCTTCTGCACTACTATTTTCTTTATCACACATCTCCTCATCTTGAATTAACCTTGATTTACTAATAACCATATATTCTTCTAGTTTCCCATACATCAGATCTAACATTTTGACAACGCTGAGTATCAACGAAAAGTCACGCATGTGAAGAACCAAGAGCTCACAAAGCCCGAGTGCATATGTTAAATGGTCCAAATCATCAGGAGTCATATCTTGTAATGTTTCCACTTTGGCAATTTGTTCTACATACTTCACCATTAGTGGTTCAAGTAGAGGTTCTTTCTCGTCAAACTCAACTGAAAGAAGAAAAAAAGGATAGGAGAATTAGTGTGTGCACTTAATGGATTTACCCAATCATATAATTATTTTTGAGTCAAATACTCAGGGATAAATCTACACAAGACTTAATTCAATATGTCAGAATACATACATACTTCATTCAATATGTCAGAATACATACATACTTCATTCAATATGTCAGAATACATACATACATATATGATAGGCTTTTCACAAGGGAGGTAGCCAAAGTCAAAGGGATAAATCCACTCCTACCCATTTTATCTCCACATACTCCACTCCCATTAAACACCCCCTCCCTCCCTCCCTCTTTTCTTGGCTCCTCCTGGATGATGGGTCATCCCTGCATCTCACCCACTGCCCTGGGCCAGAAGCAGTGATTCACCATGATCTTGGATCATGTGTTGGACTTGTGATTGACATCTATTTCCCACCCATTCCATCCTTGATACACTCCACTCCCCTCCACCCTCTTCCCTCCTCCTTATCTTGGCACCTCCTGGATGACAGGTCATCCCTTCATCTTGTCCACTGCCCTGGGTCAGAGGCAGTGTCGCAAGGCACAGCACATCCATAGCAAGGCCGCTTCATTAAATTGGCGACCCATCCCCCTCTCCGTCCCCTCATGCAGAAAAGGAGAAGACGGGAAGAAATCCCTTTGGGCTGCATCAAATTTTTCTCACACATACTCCCTCACCCCCCATCCCCCACCCATTCCACCTCATGCATCACAGCATCATCCGTATACAACCACTCTCCATTCACCCCTGTCTTCTGTCCTCTCCCATCCTTCCTCAACAGACATTCCCCTCTTCCCCAAAGCCCCTTTTACCCCATCCATCCATCTCATCCTAGGTTGCCCTCTCATGTTCACTCCTTCCACACCTCTTTTACTAGTCTTTCTTCACTCATTCTTTCCATGTGTCCAAACCATCCCAATACTCTTTCATCCACCCTATCTCCCAACTCCCTTTCCACCCCCGTTCTCCTCCTCACTTCCTAATTTCTCACTCTATCCACCCTGGTAACCCCTATCATACTTCTCAGACACCTCATCTCAAACACATTCAAACTCCTCTCTTCCTCTCTTATATTCCATGTTTCTGCCCCCATAAAGTGCTGTTGGCACAATCACTCCTTCATACAATCTCCTCCTAGCATCCATTCCCTAATGTCTATTTCTCATTACACTTTTTAATCCACCAAGGCATTTACTAGCTTCTCTCAATCTACACTCTACCTCCACCTCCACTCCTCACTTTCCTGCCACATTCACACTCAAGTATCTAAAACTATCCACTTCCTCCAGTCTCCTATATGATTAGAAATTAAGGATACAAACCAAATTGGAACTGAGTGAATTTGAGGCTAAGTAAGACAAAAAGAAAAGAAAAGAAAAGAAAAGAAAAAAAAAATCACTCCTTTCCTGTACACTACAATGTAAACAGATGCACACTCGGATCCCTAAATAGGCCACCAACACCAGTATGCCACCAATTCCCCGAGACATAAGCTCCTCAAACGAAGAAAATCACACTGGCAGATTTAGGACATCATCCAGCATTGAAACAGTACTGATGCAGAATAGGCCCAGCCACAGATTCAAACTGCCCCACATGAAACCACTATACAAAAGATCGAGAACACCTCATACTACTTGTACAATGCCCAACACTAACAATCCCTTGACAAAAACACAATATATCTTCCCCGGGTGACTTATGGAACCACCCATAGGACACTGCCAGTCACCTGAAGGTTGCAGGTGTTCTGCAAGAGAGATCAGGGGCAACAGATTGCTTGAGTGATTACATAGACAGTTTTTTTTTTATCAAAAAATACTGTTGAAGAATGCTAAAAAAATTCAAATCCCAAAATCCAAGTATATGTATGTATCAGTTTCTTCTATACATACATCACTACCTGAGGGTAGTGGTGAAAGGCAAGGAACTCCTTGATAGAGAGGACTTATTAACCCCTTCCATACGGTGCCGCACACGTAGGCGTCATGGACTTAGATCTCGGTGGCAGCAACCAATGCCAGCCGTACGACGTGTCGTAATAGTACTCGCATCATAAAATATAGTCACCGCTTATATCGATCGTTCTCTCTTCACCCGTGAATTTTGATAACCATAGAAAATGCGATTACAAAAGAATTAGAAAGAATGTCATTATGGAGGGGCGACTACAATAAATATAATCAAGACGCCGATATGGCAGCCTCGCGAATACACTCGCTCCCCATGACGCCTACGTGTGCGGCACCGTATGGAAGGGGTTAAAGTGGGACAGAGGAAAAACAAGAGGACATGCAATGAAACTCAAAAAGGGCAGCTACAGAAGAGACCTGAAAAAGAATATCTTCCCACACAGTGATAGATATCTGGAATACACTGGATGAAAAAATAGTGTGTGCAAATACCATACAAGAATTTAAGAACAAACTTGATCTTGCAAGATACAAAAACGGGTCACCATGAGCATAGCTCCCCTTCCCATAAAATACAACTAGGTAAATACATATACCAAAGGCTCTTTTCCCCTTACAAGGGAGGTAGCCAAAGTCAGAAAGCCAAATAGTTTCTTCTAAAAAATGGTAAATGCATATAATATCAAATAATAAAGAATGTTATCTATATGACTGAAGCTTATGTTTCAATTAAACTCACCTATTATATTGGTCCCAGCTCCTGAGATAAAGCTGTACAGGATGAGGACACACTTATGTACAACATCTTCACATTCGTATTTTTCTATGGCTTTAGTAAAACACCTCATTACAACAACCATGGCTTCCACAAACCCTGAAATACAAAAATAATCAAGGATTTTAATTTCAAAGAAAACAAAAGAAAAGAAGAAAAGAAAGAAAACAACATGAGAGAGAAAGAGAGAGAGATAAAAAAAAAAGTATTTGATGACTGCAATACCGGATAATAGGGATACTTATTCCAAGTAGCTATGGCCAAAAAGATGAGGCAATTGATTTAGTGAGAACATGTAAAATATGTATATAAATATCCTGTACTAAGGTTACTAAGGTACAGACTGTATGTTGATATGCAGTCAGTTCTTTTGGGACCCTTTTAAGGTGCCCCTAAAGACCTGAGCCAAACATTATTTGTCTTTGTTAGAGAAAAATCTCTACTCATAAAGAAATGATAAGATGCTTTTGTACTACTGCTGTCCCTCCTTTATGTTGTCTCCTTGAACCTATTTTTTATGTCTTCCATGACTTTTCTAATATTACTCTTTCTTCTCTGATCCTCCTGTAGTAGTCATGGTAGAGATTTATTTATCTATTTTATTTTAATTTTAATTTTCTTTCAGTTTATTTCCATGCCCTCATATTCTCAATCCAAAGATCCCTGTCAATGAAGTCCATCCCTTTTCATAACCTAACACTATAATCAAGTCACCTTTTTCATCCTTCAGCATCATCAAATTCAATACATTTAGTCTCCCCTATAAGGATTACCTGCCTGCCTGGGAACTAGTTGCCTCTTCTTTGTATCCTCCCAATCTTGCTTATATCTTTCATTTTGTGTGGAGATGTATGTGTATTACAGTCTTGGACAGATTAGGGTCTCTATGAATTTTTTCATCATCTTTTCATCTATGCAGTGAAAAGCCATTACATGATGAACACTGAGCACCTCATCTAACACTGTCACACCCTAGCCACACTTAGATAACACAGTATTCTTCACTTGGGTGACTTGGGGGCCAGTTTTGTGGCTGTTGACTGATTTAAATCTAGATACACATACTCCACCCAGCCATCTCTCTCACATAGTACATCAATCACCCTTGTGTAGAGCCTAAACAGATTTGAGACACACACAACATATTTCTGATCCCAAGATGTCTGTCTAGTATGTGACACTTTCTGTACCAGGAAGTTCTTATCTTTTTATTCTGGCTCCTTAAAGACTATTATATTCATCTATATTGAAAAAGACCAGCACAATGGATTGACACCTCTGGTAGTGATGGAATTACATTATAGATATTACTTTTATACTCCATAGACATTTGGGAATGGATGCAAAGAGGAGACTGTATGAAGGAGTGATTGTGCCAACAGCACTGTATGGGGCAGAAACGTGGAACATAAGAGAAGAAGAGAGAAGGAGTTTGAATGTGTTTGAGATGAGGTGTCTGAGAAGTATGGTGGGGGTTACTAGGCTGGATAGAGTGAGAAATGAGGAGGTGAGGAGGAGAACAGACTCAATTCGACTCATTGACTATCATGAACAACACGCATAATCATACACATATCCCATACCAAGCCCTCTACACTCCCTCCTCTCCTGATATCACCTTTTGCTCCCCCTGCCTAACCCCAACAACATCATGGAGAGTGGTCGGAGCCCTTGGTTCTGACCACCTTCCAATCATCATCACCACCAAAACAAGATGCACCCCAGCTGGCCACAGACACACTTACACCAATTACAAGAGAGCTAACTGGGAAGCCTTTAATGAAGAGACAGAACAACATTTTGAAACACTTAACAGTACACCAATCACAAACATAAACAATGCTGTGCACGCTTTTAATACAATCATACAAAATGCAGACAAGAGACACATCCCTAGAGGCAACAGAAAATCACACAACCCCAACTTCACACCAGAAATCCAAGGCCTCATCAGACAACGTGACACACTTAAACACGATACCCCCACACCTATCCCTCAAAACATAGCAGACCAAATACAAACACTAAACACTGTGATTGCCAATAAAATACATGAACAAAAAACACAAAATTGGCAAAACTTTATCAATACACTTGATCACAAAACAAACACCAGCAAATTGTACAAAACACTCAACAGCATCACACTATCCAACACTAACACTACACGCTCTCACGCAGCAATAATCACAACAACAGATAATCTACCCTCAAACAGACAACAAGCAAACGCACTCATAAGTTATTTTGCACAGACGAGCCATCTTACATCTCACCCTGACGACCGACGCACCATTCGACGTAAGAAAGACTTTCCCACAGACTCAGACTATACACCCTTCATAGACAGTCAGACAAAACTCATATTGCATAGTCTCAAGCACTCATCTGCCTGTGGCCCTGATAACATAAGCAACATACACCTAAAACACATTGGACCACAAGGTATACACGCACTCACAAACATTGCAAACTACAGCTATTCACACAACACAATACCCGACATCTGGAAGCATGGTAAAATAATCACCATTCCGAAACCGAACAAAGACCCAACAATCCCAACATCGCACCGCCCAATCACACTTCTCTGCACCCCCTCTAAAGTCATTGAACGCCTAATACTTAAACTTGTCACACCATATATTCCCCTTGCTGACTCACAACACGGTTTTAGGCCACTACACTCCACAAACACTCTTCTGACAAACCTCACACAAAGAATTTTAGATGGCATCAATTCAGATAGGCCCCACCACAGAACACTTCTTATAACATTGGACATTAGTAAAGCTTTTGATGCTATCCCCCGCCACAACCTAACAAATAAAATATATAACACAGACATGCACAATAACACCAAAAGATGGCTGGCCAATTATCTGGCAGGCAGGAATGCTCATGTGTCATATAATGGCCAATCATCGCACATCAGAAACATTAAGAACGGAGTACCACAGGGCTCGGTTCTATCCCCCACATTATTTAATCTATACATGCATGACTTACCCACGCCAGACACCTCAGAAATACAAATCTCTTCCTACGCAGACGACATAACAATCACATGCACACATCGTAACACAGACAAAGCTGCAGAAATAATCCAGCCTTACCTTGACACACTCAACACATGGTTCATCACAAACAGACTCAAAATAGCTCCAACCAAATCTACAGCAACGCTTCTCACCAACTGGACAAAAGAACACAAATACATACCTCATCTCTACATCAACAACACTCTAATACCACACACACACAAACACACCGAAAATTCTTGGTGTAACATACGATACATCAATGTCTTTCAAACAACACCTCACAAACATAAAAAACAAATGCACACCTAGACTTAACGCACTTAAGTCAATCACTGGAACAACATTTGGACAAAACAAAGAAACTAATATAACAATATACAAACAATGCATACGCTCAGTGATGAATTATGCGAGTCCTGCATGGGCTCCTAATCTCAGTGAGACACACCACAACACCCTTCAAATCATACAAAACAAAGCCCTAAAAACAATTACAGGCTGCACAAATACATCACCTACAGACCATTTACACCATGAAACAAAAGTCCTCAAAGTCAAGGACCACCTCGACATGAGAGGCACACAAACACTTGCTGCAGCCACCACAAACACATCACACCCGCTACACTACATAGCAGAACACCCACACACACCAAGAAACATTAAAACTACACCCAAAGACCTTTACTACACACAGATACTCTCTTCTCTTCCTCCACAACCACCAAATACCAGCCTCCGGAAACATATTCATAATCATATCACTCACCGCTCCATTAACACACTGAAAGACAACACACTGCTGCATGCCAGACCCCCTGATATCCACCCTTCTGAATCCTCTCTCCCACGTAAGGACAGAGTCCACTTGGCCAGACTGCGATGCGGTCACCACCCAGCACTTCTAAGCTACCAGAAGAGGCTGGACGACCGTGTTGTGAACAGCTGCCCAGGATGTAACACTTCACCCCATACCATACAACACATAATGGAAGACTGCATTATACACAATCATGCACGCAAACAACACAACATACACTCTATAAAGGATTTGTGGGAAAACCCAGTTTCGGCTGTGGCCTTCCTTGGGGAGACGGGACTGCTCGGACAGACAGTCTAGGGAACGACAACAACAACAACAACAACAGGGGTGAAAAAGGAGCTGGGAGATAGGGTTGATGAAAGAATATTAGGATGGTTTGGACACATGGAAAGAATGAGTGAAGAAAGACTAGTAAAAGAGGTATGGAAGGCAGATGTGGAGGGAGTGAACATGAGGGGACGTCCTAGGATGAGGTGGATGGATGGGGTGAAGGGGGCTTTGGGGAAGAGGGGAATGTCTGTTGAGGAAGGAAGGGAGAGGACGGAAGACAGAGGTGAGTGGAGAATGGTTGTATATGGATGATGTTGTGATTGCATGAGGAGGAATGGGCGGAGGGGTGGGGGGTGGGGTAGTATGTGTGAGTAAATTTTGACGCAGCCCGAAGGGATTTCTCCCCGTCCTCTCCTTATATGCAAGGGGGGACGGAGAGGGGGGGTCACCGATTAAATGAAGCGGCCTTGCTGTGGATGTGCTGTGTCTTGCGACACTGCTTCTGACCCAGGGCGGTGGGCAGGGTGCAGGGATGACCCGTCATCCAGGTGCTCAGATGAGAGGGAGGGTGGGAGGGGTGTGGAGTGTATTTAGGGATGAAATGGGTGGGAGTGTTTTTATGCCTTTCCCTTTTTGGCTACCTCCCTTGGAAGGGGGAAAAAGCCTTGGTATATGTATATATGTACTTTTATACTGGTAGAAATAGTTGCTGGTAATGATGGAATTACATTTTAGATATTACTTTTATACTGGTAAAAATAGTTGCTAATCTAAGTTATGAACAACACATTTTCTTACCTGAATAAGCAAAGTAATAACTGAGATACCTTTGCTCATCAGGAAGCCAGAAATAGAGTAGAGATTCAATGAAGTTGCACATGGAGGTCAACAAGCTCTCTGAAAAGTAAATCAAAAGAATATTTGACCATAATAACAGTGCCTTTCTTTAACCTGATTTCTCACTAATTAAATCTCTACATTAAATTCCACTTAAACATATAATGTATATATACATACACACACATACACATATATAAAATTGCAGGGTTTCAGTTCTAATATCAATCTCAAAGACTCTCATCAGAACATCAGCCAGGGCAAGCCTCAAGCTCCCATGGTCCTCAGCCACAACAGTAACCTCCCCAGTATACAGTTTGAGCTCATGGGCCTGGGTGAGGCTTGATCTTCCAACCCTGTGATTATGAGGCCAGAGCACTACCAGTGTACTAGCCATCATCATATACATGTATATATATATATATATATAGCAAAAATAATCACAATAACGCATGACGAAAAGATATTGCAGAAACCACAGGGAAATTAGTCGGAATACTGAACGTCGTAATAGACAAAAACGTCGTAATAGACGAAAATGTTCAGTATTCTGACTTTAATTTCCCTGTGGTTTCTGCAATATATATATATATATACACATGATGATATAGTTTAACATCATAAGCTACCCCCTATCACTTTGTTGTTGTTGTTGTCGTTCCCTAGACTGTCTGTCCGAGCAGTCCCGTCTCCCCAAGGAATGCCATAGCCGAAACTGGGTTTTCCCACAAATCCTTTATAGAGCGTATGTTGTGTTGTTTGTGTGCATGATTGTGTATAATGCAGTCTTCCATTATGTGTTGTATGGTATGGGGTGAAGTGTTACATCCTGGGCAGCTGTTCACAACGCGGTCATCCAGCCTCTTCTGGTAGGCTAGGATGGTGTCCCTTACAGAGGACTTTGTAGCGTGGAATTTAATAACCCATGCCCAGTTCAACTTCACAGGTGGCAGGGTTTGAACCACCATTCCCTTGATCTTTGCTGCAAATAACAACATCCTAACCTGCTCAGCAGGGATGACCCATCATCCAGGAGGTGCTAAGATAAGAGGGAGGGTGGAGGGGTGTGGAGTGTATTCAGGGATGGAATGGGTGGGAATGATTTTATGCCATTTCCTTTTTGGCTACCTCCCTTGTAAGGGGGAAAAAGCCTTGGTATATACTACTAGGGGTGATCAGAAAGTAATGACAGTCGGACTCGTAGCTGAGAGACTATAAGTGTTGGGGGGGCGGGGAGCAAGGGGCAGCAAGTGTTGCCTGTTGTTACATGTTTGAGCTTGTCGCTGTTTGTCTAGCTTACATTTTATCGTTGCGCTGTGCGATTGCGTCATTGTTGGTTTGCCTCTCTAACCGGAAACATGGATTTTTCGAAAGGAGGGTGCAGATTCTACACCTTCACAAGGTGGAAACTCGGGAAAAAAGCAACGGAGATCAGAGAAGAATTGTTGCAAGTTTTTCCCGAGTCTACTCCATCACTGGAAACTGTTTCCCGCTGGATTCGAGCTTTCGCAGCCGGAAAATTGCAGCTAGAAGATGATCATCGTCCTGGCCGCCCTCGGACATCCGTGACCGAAGCAACGACGGTCCGTGCACGGGCCATCATTGACGAAGATCCAACTGTTACTCTTCGATTCTTTTTCTTGGAGCTCGGTGTCAGTTATGGGAGCGCACATGACATCGTGCATGAACACTTAGGACTGAGGAAGAAGTGTTCTCGATGGATACCTCATTTGCTTACGGAAGAGCAGAAGAGCGAATGGGTGCGGATTGTCGTCTATGGCTGGCTGAATTCGAGCCAAATGGTCCGAAACGGTTCTCAGATGTAGCTACCGGAGATGAGTGTTGGATTTCTTTCTTCACCACCAGAGACAAGCAGTCTAACATGGTGTGGTTGAGTGATGAAGAACCTCGACCTCAGATTCTGACGGAAGAATTTCGCAGAAGGAAGCGCCTTTTCCCCATCGTCTTCAATTCACAAGGACCAATGTGTGTGAATGTAATGCCTCAACATAGTACTATCAAAGCCAAGTAATACACACATCACTTCCTTCCTCGATTACTGGAATATCAGGCCAAGACTGCACCAACCCGTCGCCGATCGCGCCTTTTGCTGCACCATGACAATGCTGCCCCCCACAAAGCTCGCCTCACTGTGCAGTTCCTGGAGCAGCAGGGGATCACACTTCTCCCCCACCCACCCTACTCGCCTGACCTTGCTCCCTGTGATTTTTGGTTGTTTCCAAAGATCAAGGGTGTGATCGCAGGGAAGCTGTTTCATCGTATCCAAGATCTGGCGCGAGCAGTCAATTCAGAGCTACGAGCTATATCGGCTTCTGAGTACCGTGAAAGCTTCATGAAGTGGCGAAAGAGGATGGAACGTTGCATAGAGGCAGGAGGCGAGTACAGGTAATCCTCGTTTTACGCGGGTTCACATTACGCGATTTCACATTAAAGCGGTGTCCAAAACTAGGGGGTATTCCTCACATTACACAAATTCCTCAGAGTAACGCGAAATCCGGAAAGTTAAAATACGCGGGTTGCGATTTAGTTCCGTAAGGCAGCCGCTAGGTGACGCTAGCTGATTCCAGCCTCCGCATCCCTCTCGCCACCAAGCTCATTGTTTACCAACGCTTCGTTGTGTCAGCATCTCTGTGTTCATCAAATCATCAGTGTTCTTGTTTACCATGGCTCCCAAGCGCCCAGCGACATTTCCAGCCTGTGATGGTAGGCAGAAGAAAGCAAGGAAGACATTGACATTGGAGCAAAAGCTGGAAGTTCTGGACAGGTTAGATAAAGGGCAGAGAAACAATGTGATTGTGGCGGCAATGGGCCTCAGCGAGTCTACGGTGAGGACCATAAAACAAAACTCCACCAAGATTCGTGAAGCTGCCAAATCAGGAACGCCTCTACAAGCTAACAAGTCATCATATTCTCGCCCTATGGAGATGGAAAGGATGGAGAAGATGCTTGCAACTTGGATTGAGCATCAAAATAAGACTCGTGTGCCGGTTAGCTTGGCGCTGATTAAGGTGAAGGCGCTGTCTATTTATGACAGCATTGAAGGGGACAAGAAGCCTTTTTCTGCCAGCAACAGGTGGTTTAATAAATTTCAAAAAAGGCACAGTTTTCATAATTTGAAGTTGGTTGGGGAAGCTTCTTCAGCTGATGCTCGAGCTGCAGCCGAATTCCCAGAAGAGCTCAAGAAAATTATAGAAGACGGGAATTATTCATCAAAGCAAGTGTTCAACATCGACGAAACCGGCCTCTATTGGAAGAAACTACCCAACCGCACCTACATCTCCAAAGAGGAAGCTTCTGCCCCCGGATTCAAGGCATCTAAGGACCGCTTAACGCTGCTGTTGGGGGCCAATGCAGAGGGCGACTACAAACTCAAGCCAGCACTTGTGTATCACTCAGAGAATCCTCGAGCCCTCAAGGTAAGAGTTGTAAAACTAACCTTATTCCATGTTACCATTTTCTATGCAAAAGATTGTGCGAATGAATTTTTTAGACCGTATAAAATCTTACGTTTCTTTTTTTTTGGCCAGGGTTACGACAAGGCCTTTCTGCCAGTGTACTGGTACGCCAACTCGAAGGGCTGGATGACTGGGACAGTGTTTGGCGATTATTTCAAGAATAAACTGCACAGGGAGCTGGAGGTGTACTGCAACAAAGAAAACATCCCCTTCAAGATCTTGTTGATTGTGGACAACGCGCCAAGTCACCCAGCATACCTGGCCGATATCAGCAACAACATCAAGATCGTGTTTTTACCGCCAAACACGACCTCGCTCATCCAGCCTTGTGACCAAGGGATAATCTCGACATTCAAGGCGTATTATCTACGTTCAACATTGGCGAACCTTGTGAAAGTGACGGAGCAACAAAACATCTCAGTCCGTGATTATTGGCGGCAGTTCACGGTAAAAGATGCTCTAACCTTCATCAAGGATTCGTGGAGTGAAGTGCCAACATCATGCTGCAATGGAGTCTGGAAAAAATTGTGTCCTCAATTCGTCCACGACTTCAAAGGATACAGCATAGACGACAATGTAGCCAAGGCCAACGTTAAAAGTCTGCGTCTAGCACAGCAAGTTGGCTTCGAGGATTTGGAAGAGGAGGACATCGACAACTTGCTTCAGTCTCACACACAAGAGCTCTCCAATGAAGATTTGTTTGACATCGAGAAAGAGAGAGTGAAAATGATGGAGGAGAAAGAGGAAGCAGCAGCAGCAGCAGCATCACCAGGACCACAGCGAGCCCTCACAGCTGCCAACTTGTCTGAGTGTATGGACTCGTTGATGCATGCAATGAGGGTCATAGAGGAGAATGATCCTAATGTCGAGAGGAGCAGCACCATCATACGACGTGTGATGGAGAACATGGCTTGCTATAATGCTATGTTAAAAGAAAAACAACAAAAGACAAAACAACAGCCGATCACAAACTTCTTCCGACAACGCACACCAAGTCAGCTAACCAGCGAATCGGAGACAGGCACCGAATCGGAGATGGACGCTCCCGATGACCCTGCCGCCCCTGCCTCACCACAAACATCACACACACACACCGAGTCCGATATAGCGCGCAGTGACACGTCAGGGGGTGAAGCCTAGTTAGGAATCTACAATAGTACACAGCGAGCGGTGAGTGTTGTGTTGTTGTCAGTATGGAAACGTGTGAGAGCAACATCTCAGCTTGCGGGATGGTTTCCTGACCCATGATTTTTTTCATTGTCCAAGGGTAATTTTATTTTCATAAAAGTAAAATAAAAATGAATGTAGAAAAAAACTTGAAAGAAATTTATTCATCCTTGAATCGCAATAAGCTGCCGCTACAACAACAACAACAGCGTGCAGATCAGCAGAGGGACGCTACTTATCAAGGCGTAAAGGCCAATTAACCCGTGATCCCATATGTGGTGGTAAATCAACAACAACAAGGCAGGTCAGAGGTTATATGCTTAGCTCGTGGCTCAGCTGCAGGAAGGATTATGGTATTGGAAACACTTGTAACAGCAAAGTAGTGAGTTTAATTCCTCACATTACGCGAAATTCACATTACGCGCTGCCTTTTGGAACGCATCTAGCGCGTAAAGTGAGGACTACCTGTACTTGGAAGGAATGTAGGCCACTATTTGGATTTACCTCTGTACCGTGAAAATATATGGTATCACTGTCATTACTTTTTGATCACCCCTCGTATGTGTGTGTATATATATATATATATATATATATATATATATATATATATATATATATATATATATATATATATATATATATATATATATATATATATATATATATATATATATATATATATATATATATGGGGCAGAAACATGGAACATAAGAGAGGAAAAGAGAAGGAGTTTGAAT
The DNA here is from genome assembly GCF_046742065.1 of Oratosquilla oratoria. Taxonomy (NCBI): domain Eukaryota; kingdom Metazoa; phylum Arthropoda; class Malacostraca; order Stomatopoda; family Squillidae; genus Oratosquilla; species Oratosquilla oratoria. The sequence goes on along the minus strand of NC_134781.1, from coordinate 77,953,671 downwards.
GTATTTGAGATGAGGTGTCTGAGAAGTATGATGGGGGTTACTAGGCTGGATAGTGAGAAATGAGGAGATGAGGAGGAGAACAGGGGTGGTAAGGGAGTTGGGAGGTAGGGTGGATAAAAGTATTGGGATGATTTGGACACATGGAAAGAATGCGTGAAGAAAGACTAGTAAAAGTGGTATGGAGGGCAGATGCGGAGAGAGTGAACATGAGGGGGCAACCTAGGATGAGATGGATGGATGGGGTGAAGGGGGCTCTGAGGAAGAGGGGAATGTCTGTTGAGGAAGGAAGGAAGGAAGGGAGAGGACAGAAGACAGGGGTGAATGGAGAAATATTGTTTATTTTATTTATTATTATTAATATTATAATTTTTATTTTATTTTATAAATTTTTTATTATTTATGTTTTTTGTTTTGTTTTTTTGCATCTGACCTAGTTATGGACCAAAAGGTCTCCTGTCAGCATGCTCCGCCTTTGTAATCCTTTGTATATGGATGCTGCTGTGATGCATGAGGTGGAATGGGTGGGGGGGATGGGGGGTGAGGTAGTATGTGTGAGCAAAATTTGATCTGGCCCGAAGGGATTTCTCCCCATCTTCTTTTCTGCATGAGGGGACGGAGAGGGGGGTCGTTGATTTAATGAAGCGGCCTTGCTGTGGATGTGCTGTGTCTTGCGACACTGCCTCTGACCCAGGGCAGAGGACAAAATGCAGGGATGACCCCTCTATAGGAGGTGCCAAGATAAGAGGGAAGGTAGAGGATGGAGGGGAGTGGAATATATTTAGGGATAGATTAGGTGGGAATGGTTTTTATGCCTTTTTCTTTTTGGCTACCTCCCTTGTAAGGGGGAAAAAGCCTTTGGTATATGTATGTATGTATATAACCCATAGCTCTATTCTTAAGTATTACAATTTGGTTAACACAATTTTCAAAAGCACATTCCTATACCCAAACCTATTAACAGGAAAATAAAGTGAAAACAAAGAAAACAAAGTTTTCTAGTAAAACAGAAATTTGTGCTATACATACCATTTAAACTATTTTTGAGCAGAAAAATGAAAATAGTTTTTATATTTTCATCTCCTTTAAACATCTGTATGATAAGCGAATCCTTGATGTCCTTTTCCTCCACATTGTGTGTTAGATGCCACAAGAGAAGTTTGAGGAGTCGAAATGTTTCAATAAGTGTTGGTACGTCTTCCGTCTCCAAAACTCCAAATATTGCCACGACAAGGTTGTTGTCGGAAGCGATTTTACAACATGCCTCCTTCTGGCTACACATGTTAGCAATTATTCCAACAGCAATTTCCTGAAGAGAGAAAGAGAGAGAGAGAGGGAAAAGTTCAGTTGTGAGCTTGTTAAGCAAATTCAATAATCTTACATTACACTGCACAATAAATAATGTATGTATGCAACAATGATGTTTTTGCCCTTATGAGTGGGATGGCGAAGTCATCTTCACTACCCACAGACGAAAAATACACACATATAACCAAATGCCTCTTCCCTCCTTATAAGGAAAGCAGTAAGACATGTACCCACACTTCACCCATCCAACACTTAATTTTATTTTTTTTCCTCCTCCTCCTCCTCCTTGTGGTGGAAGGGCCATCCCTTAATCCCCCACCCACTGCTCAGGCCAGAAACAATGCAGCAAGGCACAGCACCTACACAGGAGAGCCTGAGAAACAAAGCAAGTTTATCCTCACCGCTTCATTACAGGGCAATCATCCTCCCTTGTCCACTCCCAAGTAATACAGAGAAAATAAAGGGAAATCCCTTCAGACTGTGTTATCATCCATTTCATTGCACACTAACAAAAGTGAGGGCTCACCCTGCTTCTCATCCTGTTTCAATATAGCAAAGAACAATGGAATTGGTAAAATATCAAGGAGGGGGCAGGGGATGGGAGGGGGAGTATGGAGTGGTTGGGTGTGAATATTTTGATACAGCCTGATGGGATTTCTCCTCATCTATTTTCTGCATGAGGGGATGGAGAGAAGGGGTTCATCAATTAATTGAAACAGCCCTACTGTGGATGTACTGCATCTTGCTGCATTGTTTCTGACACATGGCAGTGGGCAGGAAAGGTGGTGGGCAGGAGTGGAGTGGGTGGAGGAGGATGCATACCTTCTGACTTAGGGTACCTCCCTTTTAAGGTACGAAAAGTCTTTGGTATACAGATAAATAGATAGATCAATGAACATCATTTGCATAATGTACACCTACCGTGAGTCTTGGTGCATGTGAATGTTGCATGATTTCCATGAGGAGGTGGAGGATATCTGTGGCAGGAAGATGAAGCAGGTGCAGCACTACATCACGTTCCACCGTCATATCCCATAACTGACATGCTGCTGCCTCCACGTCTTCATCCAGCTCCATAATTCCGGTATTGTCTGTGCTCAAGTATTGGGGTAATGCCTACAGAAGACAAGTCATCATACCATAAAGAAAGAATAAACTGTACACAGATATTTGTTAATTTGAACTTTTGCAAATGATACATACATACATATACCAAAGGCTTTTCCCCCCATACATGGGGGGTAGCCAAAAAGAAAAAGGCATAGAAACCACTCCCATCCACTACATTTCCTATATATTCCACTCCCCTCCACCCTCCCTCTTATCTTTGCACCTCCTGGTCATCCCTATATCCTATCCACTGCTCTGGGTCAGAAGCAGTGTTGCAAGACACAGCACATCCACAGCAAGGCCACTACATAAATTCGGCGACCCCCCTCTTCGTCCCCTCATGCAGAAAAGGAGATGACAGGGAGAAATTCCTTCAGGCTGCATCAAATTTTTTCTCATACATACTTCCTCACCCCCCCATCCCCCACCAAATCTCCCTCATGCATCACAGTATCATCCATACAAACCCTTCTCCATTCACCCTTATCATGTCCTCTCCTGTCTTTCCTCAACAAACATTCCTCTCTTTTGTTTGTATGTATATATATATATGTATATACATATATGTATGTATATATATAAATATATATATAAATATATATATATATACATACATATATATATATATATATATATATATATATGCTAATAAGAACACGGGTACGTGTGTTCACTTATGCAAAGTAGACCACTTGGAAAAAGAAACTAACGAAGCAGAGCGCTTTCGTATATTACATCTTCAGTGCAACAAGTACATAGTGATAGGAATACATAGACATTATATACATGATACAAAGGGGACTAGGACAGTTTTTGAATAAGCATACCGACCAATTACCCCCTAGAGAGCGGAAGGTCATTGTCAATTATCTTACGATGGTCGGGCGACATTAGGTCACAGTCGCCAAGGGGAGCTGAAGGTCATTGTCAATTATCTTACGATGGTCGGGCGACATCAGGTCACAGTCGCCAAAGAGAGCGAAAGGTCATTGTCAATTATCTTACGATGGTCACAGTCGCCAAGGGTCACTGTTTCTACTACTTATATAGGGCGACATTAAGTCAATTTGTCAAGAAATTAGTAAGATAATATCATGTAAAATGTAATCCAACAAATTGACTTAATGTCGCCCTATATAAGTAGTAGAAACAGTGACCCTTGGCGACTGTGACCATCGTAAGATAATTGACAATGACCTTTCGCTCTCTTTGGCGACTGTGACCTGATGTCGCCCGACCATCGTAAGATAATTGACAATGACCTTCAGCTCCCCTTGGCGACTGTGACCTAATGTCGCCCGACCATCGTAAGATAATTGACAATGACCTTCCGCTCTCTAGGGGGTAATTGGTCGGTATGCTTATTCAAAAACTGTCCTAGTCCCCTTTGTATCATGTATATAATGTCTATGTATTCCTATCACTATGTACTTGTTGCACTGAAGATGTAATATACGAAAGTGCTCTGCTTCGTTAGTTTCTTTTTCCAAGTGGTCTACTTTGCATATATATATATATATATATATATATATATATATATATATATTGATTTAAACTATGACAAATGTAACTGAAGGTGGAGGAAGTATACAATGAATAATGGAAGAATTCTTCCATTATTCCTCGTATACTTCCTCCGCCTTCAGTTACACACACACATATATATATACACATACATATTAAAAGCAAAAGCTTACTGTAAGTACATTCCCACTTCCATTACAATTATTCATGACATATTCAAGAAAAAGAACAGTACTATTACTTATGAATCTTCCATTTCATCAACATTGTTTAATATCAATGAATTCCTAAATCCAAGTTAGTATTAAAAAGATAAATGACATACCTCGATAAGTTTCATAAGAATCTTAAGGACCCAGCGTTCACTATAGACAGTGTCTCCAATGGCATCCACCTTTAAGGTCGCATTTTCTTCCTCACAGACTGATGGTGGGGATGGATTCCAGTCCACCTGTGTGCCAGAAATTTAGTTCAAAGACATTTTAAGAAAAGTTCATGAAATTATCATCTACTTTTTTCAACAGCACCTTCATGGCAGGAGACAGTGGAGAGTAATCCAGAACCAGAACTAAATATGTACTAATGTTCTTTTGTATGCTGATGATCTGATTATAATAGATAAAATAGATTTAAAAAAAAAAAAAAAAAAAAAAAAAAAAAAAATAATAATAATAATAATAATAATAATAATAATAATAATAATAATGGCTCAAAAGTACCATACATCTATGGAAAAAAAAAACTATATGGCAAAAACCTTCCATTGGAAAAGAACCTTAAAATTCTAGGCTTCACACTTGATACTCATACAACTTTCAGCCCATATACCAAGAACCTGATAGCTAAAATCAACAAGAAAACAAACCCAATTAAATCTATCATAAGAATTACATACACATATATACCAAAGACCCCCTTCCCCCTTACAAGGGAGGTAGCCAAAAAACAAAGTCATAAAAACCTCTCCCACCCATTCCATCCCCAACATACTTCACTCCCATCAACCCTCTTTCCTCCCTCTCATCTTAGCACCTCCTGGATAATGGGTCATCCCTGCATCTTGCCCACTGCCTTAGGTCAGAAGCAGTGTCGCAAGACACAGTACTTCCACAGCAAGGCCGCTTCATTAAATCTGTCCCCTCATGCAGAAAAGGAGAAGATGGGGAGAAATCCCTTTGGGCTGTGTCAATTTATTTCTCACACATACTCCCTCACCCACTCCCCCTCATGCATCACAGCATCATCCATACATAGCCATTCTCCATTCACCCCTATTTTCTGTCCTCTTCTATCCTTCCTCAACAGACATTCCACTCTTTCCCAATGTCCCTTTTACCCCATCCACCCATCTCATCCTAGGTCGTCCCCTCATGTTCACTCCTTCCACACCTCTTTTATTAGTCTTTTTTCACTCATTCTTTCCATGTGTCCAAACTATCTCAACTCTATCTCCTAACTCCATTTCCACCCCTGTTCTCCTCCTCACCTCATTTCTCACTCTATCCAGCCTAGTAACCCCTATATCATACTTCTCAGACACCTCATCTCAAACACATTCAAACTCCTCCTCTCCTAGGAATTGACTTTGGAAAACAGAAACTGTAAAAACCATTTTCAAGCAATATCCACACCCTGTTATGCCTCCTGAGAATGGTTCCCAACTATCTTCAAGGTGAACACAAACAACTTCGAAACTCTACAAATTCACTGAGTGTAGTAACAGGATGAACTACAACCATTCCAGTCAGACACCTGCATACAGAAACCAAAATCCTCTCTACAGAGATCCACATGAAAATGACAGGAACACAGTTCTCTATGCCAGAACCCTATTACATACCCATCACACGACATCTCTCAAACACCACCAACAGAACTTAAAAAAAAAAGTATACTACTCTAACATATATAACAACCTATCACCTGTTCCCCTTCAAAATATCAATAGTTTTCTATATCCATAACACTTAACCTCATCAGAATCTGCTGGAGAAGGTGGAGGGCTTCCTTCTTCTGTACCATTGGTCATCTTTTTATTTTCCCCTTCTAACAACTCTGCATCTCCGCTTGGCCCTGCTGAAGCTTCTCCATGATTATCCATACTGAAGTTTGTAATCTTAACTTTGGTTGTCACCTTCCTCTGGTTACCATGATTCTGGAATTTAGAGAAAATAAATTTATTGACTCATAATACTTCTATGAAATATCTAATATAATCTAAAAAATTCTTTCTGCAGAGGCAAAACAAGAGAGTAAATGTAATTATCTATCAAAACATGATTTTTTTCTACTGCTTCTTCATGATCACATTATTCTAATTACCTTATATACCAAAGGTTGGAGCAGTGTATTTCTGTGCCAGGCCTATTCTGTATTGGTAATGTTTTGATCATGGACAATGACCTTAATGCAGTCTTGCTAGAGTGGTTATTGTTTTTTTTTTGTGAGAGTAGAGTTTGGTGGCTGGTCTTGAGGTCTTGAAGTTCTTGTCTGAGTCTGTATGTGTTTTTGTATGTATGTGTTGTGTGGTGCAGGTGGTATTTCCCTAGTTGTATTATACAGGAAGGGGAGCTATGCTCGCAGTGACCCATCTTTGTATATTGCAACATTTATTTTGTTCTTAAATTCTTGTATGGTGTTTGTACACACTACTGTTTCCTCCAATTTGTTCCTGACATCCACCACTCTGTGTATAATGTTTCAATAGTATACTGGAGTGTTCTTTTATCTATATATTCATTTATCTATTTATCTTTATTATTTCTTCTTTGTTACATCAAGTTGGCTATGCTTGAGTTCTGTAATGAAATGGATGGGTAGGATTGAAAGTGTTCTGTGGGGAGGCTTTTGATTTCTGTATAGAAGTTCTACTGGGGTAGTTTTGGTGGATCCTGTTATTAATGTTAAAGAACATAAAAGTGGCTTTTCACTACAAGGATGAAAATATTCCAACTCAAGAATGGAACATGCAGCAGCAATATGGGCATGGTCTCCACATGAAGTGAAAGATATAAATATTGAAAGAATAGACAGCAACAACCAAGATGGTTCCAACTATTGCAGATTAACTATACAAAATGAATGAAGAGGAAGAGATGACTTGATTGCAGTGTTCAGATGATTGAAGTGGGTGGAGAAAATTTATGCAGATCTTCTGGTTTATAGTGGGAGGGGATCTTGAGATCACAGGAACAAAGTGAAAAAGACACATTTGAAGGAGATGAAGAAATTGTGTCCAGTATAGATGCATGAACTCCTTTTCTCTTTTCTACAACTAGGTAGGTACAGATCACAAAAAAACACACCGTAAGAAGAAATTGAAGTGTGTGTGTAGGTCTGTTGTCATAGCCAGAGCTGTCAATTTTGCCCTATGAGCTCAGATAGGTACAAGTCACTGCTAAGAATCAGAGATAAGTGCAAATGAACCAATAAATTCAATATTTCACCAAACCTACTCAGAAATCAATTCAGTAGATCAATAATTCCTAAGACAGACAAGAGTTGCAATGGCACACCTACCGGTATGTTAATGTCATAACCCTGCAATGAAATAGTATCAACACAGAATAGGTCAGGCAACAGACAACAGATGCTCAAGCTGCAACCATCGAATAGACACAGAACACCTAAGACTCAACTGTCCCTTGCTCACTCCTTACATTCAGAAATACTAGACCTTTTCACTGAGTCTCTTATGGGTTGAACCAATGATGATGGGGCTGCAAGTCTATTGCGAATGAGAATTTGGGCAACAGTTTGGTTGATTGATAACTTTTCTACCACAACCAACTAAAAAAGATAAAATTACAGATGCCTTTATCCTTAACCAAATACCCTTCTGCTATAGCAACCTATCTAGTTACCAGGAGTGTGCTTAACCACCTTAACCTTCATTAGTTAATCACAGTAGACGTCCCACAAAAAGCCTTTATCAGGTCTGTACATCCAGCTCAGAGCTGATACTATCGTGGCAGCAGTGGCATCGGCATGTGTAGAGATTTGTTGATACTGTATCTTTGCCTCATAATTGAAATATAGCTCCTGACCCTTCCGTGCTTTGTCAAAATCATGTTCAAATTCTTGTTTCAGGTGCTATTGCACTAGATTCCAATTACTGTCCACCCTGTTACAGTTCTTACTCTTGTTCAGCCTCGACCTTTGCTTAAAAATTTTCTTGCTGTGCCCCTGTGTTCGCTGGTCTTCTTGGAGCACAAAAATGTCCCAACAAATATTTTCATCATATATGTCACTCTGGATCTTGTACATTTCTATCATGCCCCCCCACCACTTGCTCTTCTATTTGCAAGTGTTGGTAGTCCCAGTTTCCTTACCCTTTCTTCATAGTTTAAGCCCTCAAATGTAGGAACCAGTTTACTTGCTCTCCTTTGCATGTTTTCAATGGCTTCCACATCCTTGACCAGCGACAACACCCGCACCCAATTTGTGTATTCTAAATGTGGTCTGACCAGTGCCACCCAAAGACATCTCATTCATTGCTATAAATGTTTGTCATATGAGCCCACTATCCTATTTCCCTTGTTTATTTTTTCAACCAAGTGGTCTCAGAAGCTTAACTTGACCAGCCACAACACCCACACCCAATTTGTGTATTCTAAATGTGGTCTGACCAGTGCCACCCAAAGACATCTCATTCATTGCTATAAATGTTTGTCATATGAGCCCACTATCCTATTTCCCTTGTTTATTTTTCAACCAAGTGGTCTCAGAAGCTTAACCTGACCAGCCACAACACCCACACCCAATTTGTGTATTCTAAATGTGGTCTGACCAGTGCCACCCAAAGATATCTCATTCATTGCTATAAATGTTTGTCATATGAGCCCACTATCCTATTTCCCTTGTTTATTTTTTCAATCAAGTGGTCTCAGAAGCTTAACTTATTATTAATGACCCCAATGTCCCTTTCAGACATTACTTCTTCCAGTGGCTTGCCCATATAACCATCATGTCTGCTCTCATAATTCCCATTTCTCATTAATTTGCATTTCTTAGGATGGAACAATAATATCCATTTCTTGGACCATTTCCTCATACAGCTGATGTCCTTCTGAAGTTGCATCATGTCCCTTTGCCTCTAATGTGCCTATACACCTTGGTGTCATCTCCAGATACACTCCCACTATTTAATTCCTCTGGCAAATCATTTACATACAGGACAAACAGTAGTGGTCCCAATACTAACCCCTGCAGAACTCCACTTCTCATTTCTTTCCAACCTGACTATTGGCCATTCACAATAACACATTGCCTATTACTCAGAAAAGCCTCTATCCATTTCAAACAGGTCTCACCACTCTTATAGCCACTGATCTTCACTAACAACTATCTATGTGCCACTTTGCTGAATGCTTTCATAAAATCACGATAGATTATATCAACAGCATTCCCTTCATCCAACGCCTGTGTCCATCGGTCAATTACCTTGATCAGGTGGAATTATTTACTCACCTGTGACCTGACTAACCTAACTCCCTGTGAGAAGAAACACTCCCTCCTCAACACTTACCTTTCAATATAAAATTGCCATTTACAACAATATTTCTTTTGCAAATCATCAACAAAAATTACCTAGAAAATGGATGTATAGCTTATTATACTTAGTGGCTTCTACAAATACCCAAGCCTGTATTACTAAATATCCTTTGCATGGTGGGTATTATCATTAGTAGTTACAAATGGGTTTAAACTAATAATAATCAAATGCCACTGGCTCATAATCAAATAATGGTGGTAAACTGTAAATTAATACAACAGTATCAGTATCACAATGGTCAAATGGAGATGTAATACAGCTGATCAATATCACCATTGATATGGTGGTATTCTATAAATCCCAGCCAATATGTGCCAATACCTATCCTAATCTAAATACTAAAATAGCCTTACCTTTTGTAACCTTGCCTAATTTTATCCTATACAAGCTGAGTTTATATTGCCGAGATTCTTACCCAAGATAAATGGACGATTAGTGACAGTGTAGTCTTAATTTTAATGGCAACTTACAGAACTGATTTTACTTTCACTGTACTATGTGCTTATTTGTAAATATATATTCTTATGATGTATAGTTTGATGTCTCCAAATCTTTCCAATAGATATCATCACAGTTCACTTTGAACTTCAGTGCTTCACATCTAACAACAGCTTATTTCAATATATCGACCGGTGGATGTACAGCCATGGGCTTCATATTTGTACATCACAGTTAATAAAATATAGAATTTTTTTCAATAAATAAATCGTGTGATGCACTTAAAATATTAAAATCAAGCGTATTGAGTCCAGTGTTAGGGTTACAAAATGTAAGCCTGTTCACATCTTGTTTGTGGTGTATATACTTCCTCATTCATTCTAAGGCACATTACTAATGCAATCAACATTCAGGAGAGTAATGATCATGTGCTAATTTAACCTACCCATGTAACTTAAACAAAATCTAGGATTATTCACTTTTGTATACGCGGCGAAATTCGATTCATAACTTTTGTCGTACCGGAACAAATCCATCTTATTTACGCAAAGGAGAAATGAAGGTAAACGAATATTACTTTCACATTATCATGGCACAGCACGAGAGAACTATAATATCTTATTATGTTCTTATGCCGAGATGTTGTCAATGATAATTTTCCTCAAGAGTACTCTTCAACTTCTTACGTCTGGTAAAGCACGACGTGTAATGGAATGTCAATTTACTGAATCTAACGAATTACAATCTAGTCCTATGAATATCACACGACAAATTTGTTAATAAGAGAGGCAATAAGCCACTGAAAAAGTGGCCTATGTAATAACATTGTCATGTATATTAAAAGATAGTGTGCACGTCAGTGGCACAGCCAGGTGTGTGTAGGGGGGTGGGCCACGGGGATCTCGCCCCCCCCCCAAAAAAAAAAAAAAAAAAAAAAATCTTCGTGTGTTCGAGAATAGGTTGGGAATATGAGATGTTGAATACTTATAGAATATATAATTCAACACTATTTATATCTCACAGTTCGCAATCTGAAATAAAATGCAGTTCTGAGCAGAAAACATTTTAGGTAGGCTACAAAATGTGAGACAGATTTTTCGAATTTACGCACGGAGGGTCGTGCTTCTCCCCCGAATTATATTTCTGGCTGCTCTCCACATATGTCAGTTTCGAAAGACCAATGCGAGATATTTAACAGTACAGTTGGTAGGATGTAGATAATACATGTTGTATTATATGCTGGATTGCATTTAATTTGTCGACATCAGATCATCTGCGCTTTTGTTTGTGAAATAACACCGCAACGTGTAGGTATATATTTTAGGTTCGTGATGTTCAGATGTGAGTGGGTGTATATTGGTGGGTGAGGTGTCACGTTGGATGTTATATGACAATCACAAATTGGAAATGAGTCTCATTTCTTGCAGAAAAAATATGGAAAGAAAATACAAGCATTGGTATTAATTATCCTAAAATTAAGACTAGCTAGGTCGTTGTGTGGATTTTCCAGGGCGTTAACTAGTTCAGGCATTCGAGTAAGATGCCTAGGAAAAGTATGATGTTGGTTAGAAGATTTTCCATCGGTCTTGGGGGCGTGGAGAGAAGCTTGTGCGGGGTGAAGAAATGGGACGTTGTGAGGTCTAGGTCCGGTCATCGTAGAGGTTGATAGAAGTGGTGGGCGGTATGGCAGCAGAGGAATTTTGCAGGGTCTGGCAGGTTTGCTAGTCCTGTAGTGGTTTGGTTCGAACAAGCCAGGGAAAATGAAATTCACTTTGGTCTCTTATTCTAATCTCTTTGGTAAAACCACAAGTAATAGCCACTGGTTAGTGGATCTGATCAGTCGTAGCTGGACGGTGAGCCTAACGTCAGAGGCGGTGGCGGCTGATGACGGCGAGGCTCGATGGAACTGCTACAAGACTGGACGAGATGTTGTTGCTGCTGCCGTGGCTATTACCATTCTGGCCTGACTAGCCGCCGCTGCCCTATTTAAGGGTCGCTCGCGGCTCAGCGTAGTTGGCAAGAGAGGTCGCTATCCGCTCGAGAACCATTTGCTGGCTCCTGATTGGCTAGCTCATATTCACCTCTTGCCAACTATGGGAAGTGTGTGACCGCCTGTGGCTGCGTCACTACACCACTCCCCCTCTCTTCGAGAGCGGGCGTCGAGGGAGATAGGGAGCGACGCGCGCGACGTGGTTGAATCGGTGTGGCCTTCGTATCACTCGCCCAAAACGTGTGGTCATTCCATCAGGGGGCATGTCTGGCGAGGAGGGCCTTGATGGAGGGGGGCTCGAATGCAGGGTGGTGTGGTCGAAGTCAGATGCCTGGCGAGGTGGGGTCGGTTGAGTATGGAGCTGTGGAGACATAAGGTTGGGTGAGAATTGTTGCATTGCATGGTAGAGTGGGGGCGTAGGGTGGGGAGGATCTTGCGGGGTGCCGGGAACAGTTGTAGAAGGATGTGGTTGCGGGGTGGGAGAAGGAGAAGGGTTCGCTGTCGTGTGCGTGTGATCTGTGTATGGTGAAGAGTCAGGGGCAGGAGGGGAGTGTTGGTTTGGAAGGGAGAGTGTTTCGGGGGGTGAGGAATGACTTGGTTCGGTGGTGAGGATGGGGTTAGGACCATGTTGTAAGATGTATTGTAGTGGCCCTGGAGGGGAGTGTTGGTTTGGAAGGGAGAGTGTTTCGGGGGGTGAGGAATGACTTGGTTCGGTGGTGAGGATGGGGTTAGGACCATGCTGTAAGAGGTATTGTAGTGGCCCTGGAGGTTTGGTAGGGGGATTGATGGGGAGATGGGCCGGCTTGAGCCTGTCGATGGAGACGCTATCCGGTTTGGCACCTCGGTTGATCACGAAGTACTTTGGTGATCTGCTGAGGACTCGGAAGGGGCCGTCGTATGGGCGCTGAAGAGGAGCTCGTGTGGAGTCTTTCCTGACGAAGACGTAGTCACTTGTAGACAGGGCCGGGGGAAGGTGCTCCGGCTGTGGTTGTGGTGGACGAGGGGGTGTTGGACGGGTGTTGGCGAATGTGTCCTTGATGAGTTGGAGGAGGGCGTGACGATCCGGATCGCCGACGGCCGGCGTGGCAATTTCCCCAGGGAGGCGAAGGTTCTCAGCGTAAAGTAGCTGCGATGGGGAAATGTCATTGTCGACCTTAGGTGTGACGCGGATCGTGAGAAGCACCAGGGGAAGGGCGTCGACCCAGTCGCATGAGGGTTGTGCCTTCAGCGACTCCTTCAGTTGGCGGTGGAACCGTTCCACGAGTCCATTGGCTTGGGGGTGGTAAGCGGTGGTCCGGTTACGTTTGGTGCCAAGGAACTTGAGGAGGCTGGACCATAGGTCAGATTCGAACTGGGAGCCCCTATCGGTGACAATGATGTGAGGTGCGCCGAATCTGGATACCCATCCAGAGAGGAAAGCACGGGCGGTCGTCTCGGCGGATATATCCGGAAGGGGGATCGCTTCTGGCCACCTGGTGTACCTGTCGATATACGTAAGGAGGTAACGCATGCCGCGAGAAGGCGGAAGGGGGCCCACAATGTCCACATGAACTGACTGGAAACGTGCCGTTGGTGCAGGAAAACGCTGGAGTGGTGCGTGGACGTGGCGCGTAACCTTGGCCGTCTGGCAGGGGAGGCAGGTCCGGGTCCATTGTCTGACATCCTTGTTGATGCCTGGCCAGACGACTCGATCCGTGATGAGGCGTTGTGTCGCGCGGATGCCCGGATGACTGTGGTCATGGAAGGAGGAGAAGACGTCCTTACGGTGACAGGCGGGGATGTACGGACGGGGTTTGCCTGTGGAGATGTCACACCACAATGGTACGGGGTTGTTGGGAAGCTGTCTTAGCTGTAGGGACGAGGTGTCGTGCATACGTAGGAGGCGGAGTTCACCGTCGTTGTTCTGAGATGCGGCGATGCGTGCGTAGTCTATGTTGTGGTTAGGGAGGATGCTGGAGGTGATTCTAGACAAGGCATCGGCTACCTGGTTATCCTCTCCCTTGATGTATTCAATGCGAGTATCAAATTGGGAGAGGAAGGACAGCTGCCGGGAGACTCTTGGGGAGTGATGGTCGGAGACTCTGTCTAGGGCATGGGCGAGTGGCTTGTGGTCTGTAAGGATAACGAAAGGCCGGCCTTCCAGGAAGTAAAGGAAGTGCTTGACAGCCGAGACTATGGCTAGCAGTTCCCTGTCAAAGGCGCTGTAGCGAATTTGAGGAGGGTCCAGACGTTTGGAGAAAAAGGCGATAGGCTGGAGCTGGCCGTTGATCTTCTGTTGGAGGACGGCGCCAATTGCTGTGGAGGAGGCATCAGTGGTAAGGAATGTGGGTGCGTGAGCTACTGGGTAGGACAAGCGGGCGGCTTCAGCGATTGCCGCCTTGGCTTGTTCGAATGCCTGGGTCGCTTCGGAAGACCATCTCACAGGTTTGACCGACCGCTTGGAATGGTTCTTGGTGAGGTCGTTCAAGGGAGCGAGTTTTGCAGCTGCGTTGGGGATGAATCTGTGGTAATAATTGACGATTCCTAGGTATCGTCGGAGCATCTTGATGGTTGTTGGCTGTGGGAAATCTTGGATTGTGTCTACTTTCTGAGGGAGAGGATACAGACCTGCTGTTGAGATGCGGTGTCCGAGGAAGTCGAGAGATGAAACTCCGAGGAGACACTTGGAAGGATGTACCCGGAGGCCATAATCTTGGAGGCGGCGGAAGAGGAGGCGGAGGTGTTGGCGGTGTTGGTCGTGGGTATCGGAGGCTACGAGGATGTCGTCGATGTAAACGGTAATGAAGTCGAAGTCTCTGAGGGCATGGTCTATGAACCTCTGGAACGTCTGGGCGGCATTCCGGAGGCCAAAGGCCATCATCTTCCACTCGAAGAGGCCGAACGGAGTGGCTATGGCTGTCTTCTGGACGTCTTCCGGCGCTACAGGGATTTGATGAAACGCCCTGACCAGGTCAATTTTGGAGAAGACCTGCTTCCCGTGAAGCTTGAAGTGGAAGTCTTGAGCGTGAGGGATGGGGTAGCGGTCGGGCTTCGTGATGCGGTTAAGTTGACGGTAGTCACCGCAAGCCCGCCATTGGTTGGGCGGTGGGGGTGGCTTGGGAACCATGTGGAGTGGTGATGCCCAAGCACTCTCCGATGGTTGGATGATGTCCTGGTCTAGGAGTTCTTGGAACTCCTGTTTGGCAGCGGCCAACTTCTCTGGGGAAAGTCGTCGAGGCTTGCTGTGTACTGGCGGTCCAGATGTCTGGATGTGGTGCATGATGTTGTGAGGGGTGGTGGTGGTGTTGGTCTTGTCTGGCGATGTTAGCTGGGGAAACTCCTGCAGGATGCGGACTGGAGGGACGATATCTGGTGGGATTTGGCGTTAGTGGTGGTTCCCGGTATGCTTGTCGTGCCGTGGTACAAGCAGTTATCCTTGGCGTTTACTACCATATTGTAATGCTGGAGGAAGTCGTAGCCAAGAATGGGGTGCTGGACCGCTGCTATGACGAATGTCCAAGGGAACTTGACATCGTGGAGGTCCAGGACGCTGTGGTGGCTGCCGTACGTTGCAATGGGCGTACCGTTGGCTGCAAGCAGGTCGTAGGATGGCCACCGTGTACCGTGGTTGGGTTCTTCCGTCGGGGGTATGATGCTGACGGCTGAGCCCGTGTCTACCAGGAAAGAGAGGCCAGAGTGGCGATCACGCACAGAGAGGAGGGTGTGAGTATGGTTAGCGGGGGTAGGAGTGCTTACCGACCCCCGCATTTGGCGTTTCCCTGCGACCAGCTGCATGGTTGTGTGCATCTGAGCGCCTTGGCTCCGAAGCGGGTATGGTACCAACAGGAGGCAGTATCCTGTCGTGGAGCGGGGCTAGGTGGTGGTTGAGGGGGGGTTCCCTTCTCGGCAAGCAACTGGTTGAGCAAGGTCTTCATGTCGGCGACTTCCTGCCGTAGTTGCTGCATACTTTGGTCACTGGCACTATATGACATGGGAATGTTTTCACTCACAGCACTATGGTCGGTAACACCTGGGTTGTCACTACACTTTGCGCGAACACTATGCACTGGTTTGTGTAACGAGGTATGTCGCTGGAACAACCTATCTGCTATTTCGCAGTATTGTTCGTCGTCCTTATCGCCGGCTAAAGCTTCCAGGTGTAAGTGGAGGGCGTCCGGCATCTTGGAGAGGTGAATGGAGCGGAGGAGTTCCTTGGGCAATGCCACCTTTGCACGGGTGTTGAGGTTGGCCATACGGGTGTATAGCTGTGAGGGGGTGGTGTCGCCGAGTTCGCTCTGCTGGATATCTCGGTAGAGCTGGTCGTCAGGCCTGGCGCATAGCTTCCGTAAGGCAGTCTTGAGGGCGGCACACTTGCCTTCTTCCGGAGGAGAAGAGACGGCGTTACGGACAAGGGCGATGACGTCCGTTGGTAGAGCGGCGATGTACGCGCCGAAGGCTTGGTGGTCTGGAACGTCACCTTGAGTGGCTAAATAGGCTTCTGTGTGAAGTAGCCAGCTCTCCAAGTCACGGGAGAAACTGGGAAGTTTCACTTGTGAATTTTCCATAATCCTGGTTGTCTTTCACCGGGGTCACCAATTTGTAGTGGTTTGGTTCGAACAAGCCAGGGAAAATGAAATTCACTTTGGTCTCTTATTCTAATCTCTTTGGTAAAACCACAAGTAATAGCCACTGGTTAGTGGATCTGATCAGTCGTAGCTGGACGGTGAGCCTAACGTCAGAGGCGGTGGCGGCTGATGACGGCGAGGCTCGATGGAACTGCTACAAGACTGGACGAGATGTTGTTGCTGCTGCCGTGGCTATTACCATTCTGGCCTGACTAGCCGCCGCTGCCCTATTTAAGGGTCGCTCGCGGCTCAGCGTAGTTGGCAAGAGAGGTCGCTATCCGCTCGAGAACCATTTGCTGGCTCCTGATTGGCTAGCTCATATTCACCTCTTGCCAACTATGGGAAGTGTGTGACCGCCTGTGGCTGCGTCACTACAGTCCCTCCTTTCAGATACTATTTATGTATGCTTTTATTTATTTATCTATTTGTTTATTTATCTATTTGTATATTCATTAATTTATTTATATATATATTTTTCTAATTTTATCTATATATTATATATGTATATACATATATATATATATATATATATATACATATATATATATATATATATATATATATATATATATATATATTTATCTATTCAAATATTTATATATCTATGTATTCATATATTCATTTATCTATTATACATTATTTTTTTTCTACATATACATTCATTTCACTGGTGGGGAATGTAGTAACACATTTGTAAATCACAACTGACACCACAGTCGTACGAAAGAAAGAGTTGAGTAAGTGAAAACTATGTATTTCGATTGCTTACTTCAATCCTCTTCAGTAGTGAGCAGTACATTTGTCGTGGTTTGGTTAGGTATGGGCAAGCCAGGGAAATGAGACTCACAATAACAATAACACTAAGATTTAATGGTTACTATGCTCGGAGGTCACGGGCGAGGGCTCGAAAAGGAAAGGTCCAGAATGAGAGCCTCATCAAGCGTCGTGGCTGAGTGCGAAGAGCCACAGGAGGGAACGAGGCGACTTGCTGGAAAGAACTGGTCTCGAGGCGTCTTGCTGGGGAGAACTGGTCCCGGGGCGTCTTGCTGGAGAGAACGGCTGCTTGGAGTTGAACCCGAGAGAGAAGTCGGGAGAGAATTCGACTTGTCTACTTGCTAGGGAAGACCACCCGCTCGCGCGGGATCGGTTTTTGTGGGAGGGGAAGGATGTCTGTAAGGAAAAAAAAAAAAATAGTGTAGAAAAGAGGGCTATTGATAAAATGCGTTTTTTTCGTGAGCGATTAGGGGCAGAAACGGGCAGGGAACTTGGACGGCGGCGCCGACGCCTGAGATTAAAATCACCAAAAGTTGAGAAAATGGTAGAAGGCGTAGTAGAAGAGAAAGGTTGAAAGATGGAAAAATCTTTAGCGTGAGGTAAACTGAAATGAGAAGATGTAGTATAAGAGAAAGTTAGAAAGGAAGCTAATTTTAGTCGAAGAAAAAGTACGTGTAGATGTTTGTGCGTGGGGCGTGGCATTGTTTATGAGGGGTGTGTATAATCTTACAGGAAGTGAGTAGAGTTCACTTCCCGCGTGTGGCGTTGCTGATTAACCCCAGCTAGGTAGCGCGGTCCTGATTAGCCCCAGGTTAGGCTTGATCGTTGAGCGGCCGATATCCAAAGCGTAGTCAGGAGAGTGGATCCGATGGCAGTGCGAGGGGGGCAGGCGGGCGAGTGTTGTTTTATCTTTCTCCTTCCAAGCACAACTCTGAAAGCAGAGAATTACGTGACTTGGGAATTATGTGTAAATGTCAGAAGTGTAAACCCGCTCGCCAGCGTCAGCTAAGAGGTCAGGCGTGGGTGCGGGCCGGTCGACAGGAGAGGTCCCACATATCCTCCCCCCCGATCGGCCGGCGAAGAGTTAAGGGCTCTGTATCAGAGTTGGATTAAGGGCGACCTCCGCTTAGCCAGCGAGAAAGTGTGCGTGTATCTCTCTTTCCTTCCAAGGACAACTCTGAAAGCAGAGAATTACGTGACTTGGGAAATGTGTGTATTTGTCTTTGGTGTAAACCCGCTTGCCGACGTCAACGGAGAGACCAGCCTTGTGCCAGACCGGCAGCAGCAAAGGAGTAAGACAGAGAAAATGGCTAGAACTGTGCTCCCAACTCAACAGTCACTCAACCACCAGGGATCTATGGAGATGGTTACACAGTCTCAGGAAACAAGAGGACCAGCAAAATCACCCAACCGGATCCGGAAAAAGAAACGGACCGCCTGGCTACAGGTTTTGCCCAGAGGACATCTTCAACGCAGCTTCCGTGCGCAACCAGGATAAAGCAAGAAGGACTAGAACAACAGAGACAAGAACAAATATCCACAGCAATAATCACACCTGCGGACACGGACGCCCCCTTCACCTCACAAGAGCCCCGAGCGGCAAGACACGGGGGAAAAGACACTTCACCCGGGGTAGACGAGATAAGCTACTCAATGATCATGAATGCTGGCGACGCCGGATGGAGGGCCATTCTACTCTTGGCAAACCGCACCCTAGCGGAACACTCAAGACCCAGGAACTGGAGCTCCCAAGACGTAGTTCCAATCCCAAAGCCGAAGGAGGACAACAGTTACAGACCCATCTCCCTGCTCAGCTGTATAGAGAAGACAGTGGAAAAAATGGTGCTCAACAGACTGAAATGGAAGATAGGGCCACTCCATCCACAGTTGTATGCCTATCGAGGTAGGGTTGGAACCACGGAGTGTATAATGGGTTTCCTTAGTTTCATCAACGGGGAAAAAAAAAACAATCGTCGTCTTCCTGGACTTAGAGAAAACCTTTGACTTGATCAATTCCTCAGCGATGCTAACCTCTCTCGTCGAGAAGGGAATCACAGGCAATCTTCTGGCATGGGTGCAAGCATACTGCCAAAACAGACGGGCTTGAGTCCGATTCCAGGGAAGAACGCGAAGAAGAACACGAAGTAGAATGCGAAGAAGAACGCGAAGAATAACGCGAGGAAGAAGAACGCGAAGAAGAACGCGAAAAAGAACGCGAAGAAGAACGCGAAGAAGAACGCGAAGAGGAACGCGAAGAAAAATGCGAAGAAGAACGCGAAGAAGAACGCGAAGAAAAAGCAGTAGAGGACCGCGAAGAAGAAGAAGAAGTAGAAGAGGAACGCGACGAAGAAGAGGACCGCGAAGAAGAACAGGAAGAAGAAGAAGAAGAATAGCACCTGACCCCGACTGACCCAAGCGCTTTTTCAGGAATATTTATATGACAAAGTGTCACTGTAATACCACCTGTCCCCGACTTCCACAGATTTTTTTTAGAATATTTTTATTTAGACATATATATATATATATATATACATATATATATACATATATATATATATATATATATATATATATACACATATATATATGTACTCATCTACTATTCATTTATTTATTCACTTATTCTTTTATTAATTAATCAATTTATTTGATAATATCCATTATGTGTTTCCTTAGTTATTTATTTACTTATTTATCTATCATCAATCTATTTGTTTATTGGTTTATTTATCTATATTTTATATGTTAATTTTTCATTTATTTTTTATTTTCTATATATTTATCTATCTATTTATTAGGTGTTTATCTGTTTTCTTATTAATTAAATTATCTATTAATTTGTAAATATATTTATTTGTTTATTTTCTTATGTCCTTATGTATATATTTTGTTTATGCATTTATTTACGCACACACATACATACACACACACACACACATATATATATATTATATATGTATATATATACATATATATATATATAATATATTCATATACATATATACACACATATATATATATGTATATATATATATATATATAATATATATATATATAAATGAGAATGAAGGTGAAGGACGTATACGAGGAAATAATAGGGGAATTTTCAAGTTTGACGTTTAGATCCTTAGGGTCTTGATCACAAAGCTTCGTTCAATATATATATATATATATATATATATATATATATATATATATATACATATATATATATATATATATATATATATATATATATATATCAGTAAAGGAGGGGAGTAGGTTCTCAGTAATGCACATGTCGTTTTTAACTCCACGTGTATATATATATTTATGTGTGTGTGTGTGTGAATTTATTTATTTACTTAATTTATCTATTTTAATTTAAATATTCACTTATCAGTTAATATATATATATTTATTTATTATTCATTCACTTGTTTATTTATTTAGTTGTTCTTTTATTTATTATTTATTTATCTGTTTACTTATTTAATCATTCGTTATGTATTTATCTATTTTCTTATTTACATATTCGCTTTTATTTACCTATTTATTAATTTGTTTATCTATTGATTAATTTGCCTATTACTTATGTACTAATTCATTTATTAATTTATTTGTTTATATATTTATCTATTCATTCATATATTTATTTTTCTAGATCTCAAATATCAAACACAATAATTGTCGGTATAGCAGAGCAAGTACATTCATACAATTTCTGGTCAAAATAACTCCTAATATAAAAATATAAAGTAAGAATAAAGGTGATAAATTTTATTGTATAACAGTACATTTTAATTCATGCTAATATCATATAAAAATCGGATCAATATGGTTGTGAAATGCACTAAACGAAAACTGATGAAACTTTACATCAAAATTTTAAAGAACATGGATGGATTTCATGGGTAATGAATGTTTGTACTGTTTGTCATGTGTCGAACGAAATGAAATGTAGTGAAGGGGAACATTATTTTCTATGAGAAAAAAAATCTGACTTTAACGTCTTCAGCGCGTTGAAGTGCTTTTTTTTTCATTATTATTAATGACCATAGATACGTTTTGCCCGTTGCAATTATATAATAATAATTTTTAGCCCCACAACAATCAATGACGGTTAACGCGCATTCTACTACCTGTCATCATTTTTGGGTAAACGCATTGTCAGGTTCACTTAAAATTATCAGCCTCGTACTTTGCAGCTTGACGCAAAACACTCATTCAAATACAAAGAATTAAAGCTTTCGAGGTGCAGGGATAACCCGTCATCCAAGAGGAACCAAGATATAAGGGAGGGAGAGGGGGTGAATGGGAGTAGAGTATGTGGGGATGGAATGGATGGGAGTGGATTTTATGTCATTGCTTTTTGTTACCTCCCACCCTGGATTACTAGACATAAGATTTTATGACAATTAGGTCGACCTGTATCCAAATGGAATCACAATAGGACAAAATAAAATATATAAACTTGTTTTACTTGTACATATAGGTGCTGTGGTACAAAAATATGTTTCATAGAGTCCTTCTGACACAAAATTAATTAAATCCTAAGAAAAACACTAAAAGTTGCCAAATGTCAATTTATGTGGACACCACAGCCCGCGAAAATATAACTACGCATTACGTGATTCCAAGTGGCACACGTCTAGTAATCCAGGGTTAGACGAAAATGTCGGTATATATATATATATATATATCCATATTTGTGTGTGTATTTAATTTTATATACCAAATTCTAGTCTACGGGAAAGGAACAACAATTGTAGGATCTCGTCCCCTATTGTCAAGTCTGTGTGTAACATATGCGTGCGAAATAAGCTGTGAGGATATTGATTCTGGATTTGTTATAAAATGAAATATGAGAGGTGGAATTTCATCAGTCTAACTTATATTTTGTGATCTTGAACTTGCTTCTTATTTACTTCTTGATTGATCTCTTCATTTGATTAAATGATTAAACAACACATTCATTTGTTTTCTGTCCAGACAGGAAAGTGACGTAGATGAGTTCATGATCCTTTGTGACAAAGACTTGCACGACACTCCTTAGCAATATCATAAAGTTGTTTACATTTTTTCCCGAAGTGGGCAGGGGTGGGGGGATCGGGTCAGGATGTACAGCAGAAGTGATGTGGTATTCTTCATCATGACGTTTAGTGATGCCATCGAGTTGTTTACAATTTCCTCTGGAAGAGGGCCAGGATGCAAAGCAGGAGAAACGTGGCGCTTTCCATAACTGTAACGATGCTGCAGCCTAACATGAGTCCCATCTGGCCGCCGAGGTTTCCTGAACAGAGAGAAGTCAGCGAGGCATTAGATTGTCGAAAAATTATAAATCTAATTATATAAAAAAGGGAAGAAAGCAAGATGGAGTAACGTATATATATTGGATGTTTAGGGCTGACTGTTGCAATTGTAATAAGATCTGAGTATGGGATGTATCATAGAAAACGGTTGTAACTACGACTGAAATGGATATTTGCGCCAGATAACTTAATCTGATATACACCTTTGCTGTCTCAATGGAGTCGGGATTTCTGCTCCTTATGTTTTTAATACTTTCTAGTGATGCATGGGCTTTACTGTGAAATATTAATTTCTCTGGACACTAATGGACAATTTGATAAACTAATTGTACTGCGAGGCGCTCATAAAATGATGTGAACACTACTTAGTCAAATGTACAGCAGTGAAACATTAAGAAGACAAGAAAAAAGATAAAAGTATTACATTTATCGTATACACAAATCAGTCTCCCTCTCAGTGAAACCTTTAAATTCTCCTCTCCTTTTCAGAGCACTCTGTTCCTAACATTTGACGACTTTTTCGAGAGGGGAGCGAGGTTTGATCAGCATTATAGACATACCGACAAGATCCAGGAGGCTGTCCCTGTAGACGTTCACTTTGGTGTATCGCATTTGAGGGTAGAAGACAGACACTTGCACCACACTCTCGCTGACCAACCAAAGAAAAAGGTAAAACATCAATTCGGGCGTCATTATGATTTCTCATTCATGTATTAAATCATCCATAAAAATAATCAACAAAAAGTCATTAAGACTTGGTTAATTTTATTTTCGATTTCTACATAATTGTTTTTTCTTCTTCTGTGTAAATAGTTGACTGAATTCTTTGAGACGGCGAGCCTCTTGGACACTAAATCCCAGATAAATTAAAGTCTGAGGTGTCGACTTTGGTCTCAGCTCACTTTTGTTGCCTTTGAGTTTTCCCTCCCCTTCTCCACCCATCTACTTTAGAAACCCTTCTTCGTCTTTCCTCCCCTTCCATTTCTCCTTCAATTATTATTCTTTCTCGTTCTTCCTTCTCCGTCCTTTGCTCTTCATACTATTCTCTCTCCACTTTTTTTTCCACTCAGTTACCCGTTTCTGTTTTTCTCTGTCGCTTTCCACCAGTCCTGTTTTTCTTTACTTCATAACCTATTTGCCTCTTCATTACAATATCTTCCCAGTTTCCGTTTTATTTTCTCCTCTCTGTTCTTCCACTCCCCGTTTCTTCTCTATTCTCCAACCCCCTGTTTCCGCTCTGTTCTCCCATTTCCTGTTTCCTTTATGTTCTTCTGCTTTGTTTTTCCTCTGTTCTCCCACTCCCTGTTCCTCTCCGTTCTCCCATTTCCTCCCACAGCTCCAGAAACAACTAGCCTTAGAAACTATCGCCGGTCTGTCATCTTCTCTAAATGGGGCCCATCATCATCTCTTCACTGACGGTTCTTTGCAGGAGGACGGTAGTGCTGGATGTGCTGTGTATTCCCCCAGCATAGAGCCACCAGCCCACCACTAGGGGTTGGGCAGGCCGTCGACTCCCTAATTCGTCAAGCTCCACGTATTGTGAGTTGCATGGGCTCTTGGACGCTGTTACTTTGCTGACACGGACTGGAGAAAACGGCTTGATCATCTGCGACTCTCAGTCAGCCCTCCGCGCGCTCTCATCTTCCAAGCCTGAACACCAACAAGTGGTAACACAAATAATGCGACAACTGGCCACAACTCACGAAAACTCACAGAGGGTACACTTCCTGTGTATTCCATCCCATATTGAATTCCTAGGCAATGACACCGCTGATCGGCTAGCAAGGATAGCTTGTAGTATGGATCCACCAGCTGCCACTTCTACTACTGC
Source organism: Oratosquilla oratoria (assembly GCF_046742065.1). Taxonomy (NCBI): domain Eukaryota; kingdom Metazoa; phylum Arthropoda; class Malacostraca; order Stomatopoda; family Squillidae; genus Oratosquilla; species Oratosquilla oratoria. The sequence continues at coordinate 77,929,250 of NC_134781.1, read as the reverse complement.
CTTCCTACCTTCTTACAAGCGAATGGTAAGATAAGCTGCCTGCTCCCCTACTCGCCACCGTAGCAATGCTGAAAGGGCTACAAGTGTATCCATCCAACACTACGAGAATTTTCTTCCTCTTCCCTATAAGTATAGACGTAATGGACTTATTGTGAGAAGACACAATGTTGTGAGTACCCGACTCAGGCTCGGCTACAGACCAGTGTGGCAAGTGGGTGAGACCGAAGGTGTACCGAGGTACTCTTCGCGCAGGCTGTGCGACACCCCTAATGCCAACAGTCTAGAGCACTACTGCATTGATTGCCCCACGATAGCCCCTTTAATACCTCATCGACAATCAGTTCTTGATGTCTGTAAATATTTGCTTGAAGGTGATAAATTAGAATTAATCCTATTGCAACACCCTCACTTTGGTGGGTGTTAAACTGCACATAAATAAATCAGTCAGTTATGATTCGGAAATGTTTTAAGTATCACTAATAATCTGTATATAGTTATCTTTTGCACTAGGTTTGTTGTTCCCTGGACATAATAACAAGGAATGTCTGTAGTATGGATCTGCCAGCTGCTACTACTATTGTCCTATTACAAATGGATGGTACGATAAGCCACCTACTTCCCTACACGTCACCGTGGTAATGCTGAGAGGACTTCAAGTGTAACCGCCCAACACCACAAGAACGTCCTTCTACTTCCACATGCATACAGACGCAGCGATTTTTTTTTTTTTTTTCGAAATTCGGGAGTGAAGAATCACTCCCACGGGCTTTGTTTGAGCCCGTGCGGTGGTGTTTATGTAAGGCACACCTTGTGGAGAGGAGGTGGAATAGTATAGCTATAAAGTCAGAGGGTAATAGGGGGCACTAGAAAAGAGAAGCTGCGGCTGCTAGAGCGGCGTGTCACTAGTACTCTGTACATAGCTACACTTTTGTACTAGGTTTGACGCTCCTTGAGCGTAATAGATAGAAAAAAAAAAAAAAAAATCCTTTGTTCTCCCACTCCCTGTTTCCTCTCTATTCTCCAACCCCCTGTTTTCACTCTTCTCCCACTCCCTGTTTCTGTTCTCCAGCTTTGTTTTCCTCCCTGTTCTCCCACTCCCTGTTTCCTCTCTGTACTCCAACCCCCTGTTTTCTCTGTTCTTCCACTTCCTGTTTCCTCTATTCTCCAACCCCCTGTTTCCTCTCTGTTCTCCCACTCCCTGTTTCCTTTCTGTACTCCATCTTTGTTTTTCCTCTTTGCTCTCCCACTCCCTGTTTCCTCTCCGTTCTCCCACTTCCCATTTCTTATCTGTACTCCCACTCCCTGTTCCTCGACGAACTTACTTAGTCATCGTCATCAGTTCTTCGGCGCCCATTCTGTTCATCGTCTGCACTTCGACCACATGGTTGAAGGTCATTTCGGTGCATACGGGACGACAGTTCGTGATGTCTGCATAAAGGTGGGAGTAATGAGTTGTAATGATTAAGCATGCCTTCGATTCACAACGAAATTATCATCATTAATAATAATAATAATAGTAATAGTAATGATAATAATAACAATAAATTTATTTGGCATTGAATCAATACACATGAAGTGCAGATAATGAAAAGAACACATAGTTCCAAATATCAATTACAACTGCCGAGAACACAAATTGAATGCAGAAAACACACTAATAAGTAAATAGGCAAGGTAAAGAAATAAATAGATACACAGATAAATAAGCAAGTAAATAGATAAATTAATAAAAAACATTACACCATTTTAAACTAGTGGAACTACCACATTGTCTTTGCATTGACAAACTAGATCTCTTGATTATGTCTGAGGTGTCTTTAAGAAGACATGGTACATAGATACGTAGAATAGCTTCGGAAATAGAGCCCAAACTGGAACAGTGCATGAATTCAAATGATATAATTTGAAAATAATGATATAGCCTAAGTTGGATTTGAAGCTAGATTTGATCATTTGGAAAGTAGGAAATAGAAACTAGCGTTGCTTCTTTCGTTTATACTGCAGTTACGTCAATACAATCAGATAATATATACACACAGACGCACTCTTTCCAGTTCTGGTGGGCAAGTTGTGTGTGTGTGTGTGTGTGTGTGTGTGTGTGTGTGTGTGTGTGCACGTGTGTGTAAGATCACAGGATTACCCATAGATCGGGTCATATATCATCCGGTAGGGCAACAACTATCGATCACGAGTCCAGCACGTGATCCAATACGCTGGTGAATCACACACACACACACGCACACGTGCACACACACACACGCGCACACACATCTGGAACAAACTGAATGAGGAAACAGTGAGTGCAAAAACTATACAAGAATCTAAGATCAAACTGGATGCTGAAAGATACGAAAGCGGGTTACTACGAGCATAGATCTCTTGCCGTAAAATACAACTAGGTAAATATACACCAACATACCATTGTTCCAACAGGACAGATTTGTTTTCCTCGGGCTGTTTGACCCCGAGGAAAGTCCTCGACCTCTGAATATAAAGTGCTGTGTGGTGATAAGCTGAATGACGGTACATGGCTCTAGGTCCTCTGGAAACATGAAAAATAATGCGTGAGAAGTTGCCAAAAGGATTAGCTTTAATGGGAAAATCAATGAACGAAGAAGGCGATCATTTATCCTCAGAAATAAAAAATAAACATTAGAAAAAAAGCAACATCTATATTAGTACAGTACTCGATAACAAAACACTCTCCAATCTCACTTCTTTACATGCACACGTGCATTTATCAATTGTGGGATAGCACAAAAGAGTAATTTTCGTGAGGTACGGTCTCAAAGTCTCCAGCTATCGTGTGTGTGTGTGTGTGTGCGCGCATGTATGTATGTGCACATGTATCCACCTATGCATAAAAACACACATGCGTGAGCGTGCATGTGTGTACGTGAACATGTTAGTGCTCAGTACTGCAATGAATTACCACGTACTCACCATGCACCATGTCGAGTCCGTAGACGGAGCAATTGCTCAGTGCTCTGACACATCTTCTTAGGTTGGCCAAAAGGCAGTTGGTCGAGGTCTGGTAGTAGGACTCGTTGGTCCTGCCACTTATGTCCAAGGCGGAGGGGGGAACGCACTTAGGCTCCCACCAGTCTATCAGAGTCCTTCGTAAGTTTTGATCAAGCTGAAGGATTGAAATAATAATGATAATAGTACTACTACTACAACTAATACTACTACTGCCAATGATAATGATATATACATACATAATATACCAAAGGCTTTTCCCTCTTACAAGGGAGGTAGCCGAAAGATGATGATGATGATGATAATAATAATAATAACGATAATAATAATAATACATATACCAAAGGCTTTTCCCTCTTGCAAGGGAGGTAGACGAAAGATGATAATGATAATAATAATAATAATGATAATAATAATAATACATATACCAACTGTTTTTCCCCCCGTTACAAGGGAGGTAGCCAAAGTCAAAAGGCATAAATCCACTCCCACCCATTTCATCCCCACATACTCCACTCCCAATGACCACCCCTTCCTTCATCTTTTCTTAGCTCCTCCTGGATGACGGGTCATCACTACATCTCGTCCACTGCCCTGGGTCAGAAGCAATACAGCAAGACACAGCACGTCCACAGCAAGGCCACTTCATTTAATTGGCGACTCCCAAACTCCGTTCCCTCATGCAGAAAAAGAGAAGACGAAGAAAATATGATTTACACATACTCTTTAACCACCCCATCCCCCACCCACTCCCTCCCATACGTCCCAACTTCATCCATACACAACCATTCTCCATAAATGAACCATATGAATAATTTAATTTCTTCCTAGTATATTGAAGAACAACGAACGGGCCTCAAAAATCCGCTCTGGGAAGGACAGACAAAAGAATTTGTCAACCTAAAGGAAATAAATGCAAGCAGAGAAGGTTTTTTAATGGAAGTGATTTAAAAAAAAAAGTGAGAGAGATTGTAATGTAATTAACCCATTCAACTCCGATGACAAGATGTCTTGTCATTTGGTCAAATAAAACAAAAAATCATAATAAAACAACAAAATGTTTGATGATCAAACAGCACCAGAAAAATATGACGTCATCAGTCCTCCTCGAGGAGGAGGACTGATGACGTCATATTTTTCTGGTGCTGTTTGATCATCAAACATTTTGTTGTTTTATTATGATTTTTTGTTTTATTTGACCAAATGACAAGACATCTTGTCATCGGAGTTGAATGGGTTAACGCTTAGAAGACAGGAGACCATGTACTCCACACCCTCTCGAAAGGATACTGACGACCTAAGTTCGACACAAACGATGTTTTCGGCGTGACTTCGGTGACACCTCTACGGACCCGAGACACCCAGCATTCTTTTATGACTGTGGACGAGTCTCCTCACTCAATGAGAATCCGACAAGAAATAATGGTCTCAAGCTGTCAGGAAATATATTTGATTTTGAAGTGGGTAGTAACAACTTCGCCAACCGTGTAGTTAATGAATGGAATAAACTTCCTGCAGAGGCAGTGCAATGTAGTTCAGTTCGAAGCTTTAAGATTCATTTGGATAAAAACCTAAGCAAGATGCTTCAATGCCTGCCATTTATTTTATATTATTTATTTGTTTATTATTTGTCTGTTTATTATTATTTGCTTGATTTTCATTTATTATCATTTATCTGTCAAATTATTATAATTTATTATGTACCTGTTTGTTTATTACTTAGCTATATTTATGCATTTATTTATTCATTTAATTGTTATTAATATTATATTTTATTCAATTATTTATCATTATCATGTTTTTTCGCATCCGACCTAGTTATGGACCAAAAGGTCTCCTGTCGGCATGCTCCTCCTTTTAATCCTTCGTATTAACTTCTAACTTCTGTTATGTTTTTTTTTTTCTGTTACACTCTTTATATATCTCCAGAACCAACGAACCAACTCTCGATTTCGCCTCTTCGGTGCAATAATGTCTAAGGATAAAAACACTGGTAATTGCTTTTGACTCTATGCTGCAGAGGGTCAGAAGCTAATGCCTTCTGGTAACACAAATATATTATATCTCTAGGTGCACTCCATAAAATAAGCTCTCCACAAGTGCTAACGAACATTCAATCTTATTTCTATTGATCTGTTATCCTCACGCATCAAACTGAGGATTGATTGACTTACTAGCGTGAGCTGCAGTTGAATGGAGATGACGTTGCCAGTTTCAAGGTACGTGCTGTCTCCTGGAACGAATGGTGCTGGGTGGGTCGAGTTATTCAGCAGAGTCAGGTGTAGCCCTGTTCGACTCATCATCAGCGGATTCAAAATGGTGCGGTCCCATTCTTCTCCCAGCCGCCGACGCGCAAACCAAAACAATCAAAGAAAATGGGCGAAATGTAAGTACAATGAATTCTTGTTCTATTCATAGATCGGATAATAAACATTCTTGATTCAAGGACGGGTTCTTGAGTTCTTTTTTTGTATATAATTATTTGAATTGTGGTTACTCAAGGTTATCATTTCGCTGAAAATATAAATAAACAAAATCCCCAAACGGTGCAGTAGAAAGTTGGAAGACCATCGGAGTCGGGTCACGGGGAGTTACCAAATGTATCAAATGATGACGTAAAATCATCCAAACTATAAGTGAATAGAATGACTATGAAACTTTAAAATAACCTATCTGTTAGTGAAAACGCTACATATGAGTACACACTAACAATCACTGAGATTGGGCGAATTACAGGTTAGATTACCAGGGCTGTCGTTGAAAGCTTTCTTGAGGATCATGGTAGAGCCCATGTGTTCGCCGACTACAAATTGTCTGATGTATTCATTCGCAGCGCCGTAGAGACAGGATCCCATAAGTGTGGGTATTGAAGTCAATAGCTCACAACAGTCTTCCTGATTCTTAAAGGGATTGACGCCCATCTTGCACTTTACCAATACATCCTCACAGCTGTAAGCGTAAACATGGAATATATTTTTGTATTTTATCTGAAATAAACAGGGCGGGTACTCTTGGGAACAACAGTGAATATCTTTTTTTTAGAGTAGTCTTCAGTCGTAATTGTATAATTATTCTTCAAAGATGCAGATTTGATATATTGGGTAAAATTATCAGTCTAAAATTGTAATGCCCTGCACGCACATACGTGGTCACACACACACATATACACACACACACACACACACACACACACACACGCATGCGCGCACACACACATACACAGATACAGACATACACACACACACACACACACACACACACACACGCACGCACGTACACACGCACAAGATTATGATACTAAAACTATTGTAAGAAAATATCGAGGCGATGAAGGAGAAACAAAAGCGATTGAAAAAAAAACTCAGTAGGTGGAAAAAAGAAAAACCGAAAGGAAAGGAATAATAATAATAATAATAATAATAATAATAATAATAATAATAATAATAATAATAATAATAATAATAATAATAATAATAATAATAATAATAATAATAATGATAATAATAATAATAATAATAATAATAATAATAATAATAGTAATAATAATAACAATAATAATAATAATAATAATAGTAATAATAATAGTAATAATAATAATAATAATAATAATAATAATAATAATAATAATAATAATAATAATAATAATAATAATAATAATAATAATAATAATAATAAAACCCGAATAGAGATATGTTAGATACTCAAGATATAGAAGAGCTCGTTATGAACACAGTGGCTAAAGAAATGTGTCATAAATTCAAGGTGTCATGATATCCACGGCATGTAAAAAGAGAAAGAGGAAATGTTAATTCCATGAGATTAGATCAACAATTATCCTCAAACCCGCATCCCCACAGTGGCTGGCAACATTCCTTGGCTCTACCACGGATCTCTTGCGAAGAATCTTGGGAAAAATCTCTGCGTTGTATTAGTGTAGGACTCATTCTGTGTCACCTGCTTATAGTCGAAGTTGCAGGAATTGGAGGAGTTGGTTGTCATGTCTTCTTGACAAAGAAATATTGGACCTCGACCTCCATGTGGATGAGGGAGATGAACCTCTCCGACATCCATCTTGCAGATACCCATCGTTTGTCCCGAAGAATAGTATACACATAAGAACGTGAATGAAGGAGGCTGCAAGGGACCATAAGGCCTACACTAGGCAGTTCCATGTCTCTTGCCACCTTTCATCTCCATTCATGAAGTTATCTTCTCTTCAAACAACCAATTGTTTCAGCGCTTACTACATTCTTACTAAGTTTGTTCCATTCATTAACCACTCTATTGTTAAACCAGTTCTTGTTTATTTCCCACTTTATCCACTTTAACCTTGTGGATAAAGTGGAAGTTAGCGAAGGAAAAGCTGAGGTGATGAATCTGGAAATGATACTCATGGTGAAAGAAGAGACTTCGAGGAAGAAGATGTCTTCGTCTAAGTCTCAGATTATGATACGTGCTACTAGTTTCTTGATAAACACCATATAAGGACGGAGCCTTGATAAAGGTTACAGCTTTATCATATGCATAGAGTCGGGGCTACCTAGAAAAGACAACCTACATTTGCGGGATTGGTGTTTGTGAGAGAGGAAGAGAAGTCTGCAGGAAAATTGAAAGAGTTGTGTATATAAAAGGGGGGTATTGACTGCCGTAAGGGACATTTATTAGAACTTTTATATGTGTCTTGGCTAAAAGACATGGGTCTTGAAACTCGAGGCCTGCTTCGCTGTTGGTGAGAGGAACATGTGTGGGAGGGGGGAGGTCATTAGAACCCGTTCCCCCGGATCCTCCCACTTCTCAGTAATGTAAACCCCGACTATGTACACCAGGGGTTCTTAACCTTTTTTTCTCCAATTCCCCACTTTTAGTGAGCCAACTCTCCATAACCCACCACAGCATCGGTCTTTGACAAATTCGATTTTAACCCATGCAGTGTTTAGTACGTAAATATACAGTGTGCCACTTTTACCCAAACACGACTTACAATACTTCATATATTGGTTGTTTTTGTTATTAAAACAGTCTGTAAATGGTTGTGATTTGTAAAGTAAGTCAACATTTGGATATAATTTTGAAGCTCTATCGATTATTTGTGTGTGGAAACAAATTCACGAAATGTGACAACAAGAAGACACCAGAAACAAACAAAAAGAAACAAAAACACATCGATAAGAAAAAAGACAGTGGTTCTTCTATCCAACCGGTCGTTCCCCACTTGGCAACTCCGCCATTCCCCACCAGTGGAGAATTCCCCACAGGTTAAGAACCACTGATGTACACGAAGAAGCGAAACGTCGTACGATTCCGTCCTCACATTTGGTGTTTCTTTCGATCGACTTGTCGGCACCTGCCAATTTCATACACTGCTTTCTTACCCCAAAGAAATGCGTTTCATCAATTCCTCTAAATCTATGTTTTCCTTTTCCATGTAATCCGTTATTTTCTTATGGATTCTGTGCAGTCGTTTCGCCCCTTCGGGTGTCATTAGGGAAGGCTGGATCTTCTGGGCGTCTCCAAGCATCAGAACAAGATAACTTGCCATTTCGTTGTCAATGCCGTACTCTGCAAAGAAAAAAGAAGAAGAAGAAGAATAGAAAATAAATGAATTAAAGAAACTAATATGCCGGTACCGCTTTTGTACACCACAGGACTTATAACTTTAGTGGTACACACAGAGACGCACGGGCATCTGTCCAAATGGGAAGATGCATAATAAGAAGACTAATAGAGGCGGCGCATATCACACTACGGGAGATAACCAATCATAGAGATGGTTTTGTCATGAGAGAAAGAGTGGACCAATCGGCGTGCTCTGTTTAGAGACATCCGAGAGGATAATCCGTTGTAATGGTATAGATACTGTTGATTAACGTTTGTTTGTCATTCCGAAGAAGACTTGTAGTTGAATCGTCAGTAATACAGTGTTCCTGATCCAGCCCGTGTTTTTCTACACCCTTTTACACTAAAAGGGTTATAATACCTAAAAGACCAGCAGTTGATAGTGGGAACAACAAAAAATCTTGGTGTGGGTTGTAAAAAAAAATCGTAAATTGTTGCGTGGGCCTTCTGTTATGACATTGTTGTGTTGTGGAAAATTATCTCGTGCTGCCTGACCCCTCTTGGGTAGAGCTCGGTTTGGTTGCATTGTCTTTGGTCTTAGCAGGGTGGCGGGAAACGGGGGACTCTTCATCTCTCAGGTTCTGGGTCGGGAGGAATGACTGAGTAGGTTTCGTTTGTGTGTGATGTGGATGTGTACTCTGATTTGGCCACTTTCCTTATAAAAAGGGAAATGACCTTTGGCGTACGAATGTATAATATAATGTGGAAACAAGACAGTAGCTACAAGAGGGAAGAATTTGACTTGCCAAATACTATACATGTGCACATCTGAACAAAACATCATCCCTCTTCCCAATCTGACAATATCTTATTAGAGTAAATCGCCTAAAAGAATGAACAATTTACTTACTCTCCATTTTCCTTCGACTGAAGAAATCTCTGTTGCAAATCGCGATGGAGGGAAGCTGAATTCCGCTGGCGTTGACAATAACCTTTGTCTGTCGATGCATGGACGAGATACAATAAGTATTTTTGAGAAGTCTACTTCTTGGATGAAACTTTCTACTCAAAAGCACATTATCTTGTATTGGGTAGAGGTTGCCCCTATAATACAATGAAATCCCTTGATTATAGCTAAATATAAAATTAGATTAAGATAAGCCTGATTCTTTACTGGACAAAAACCATCTCCTCAGATGAATCAAGTAGCTTCGCGTTAAAGTTGCAATGATAAAGCGTTTCTTTAATAGTTAGGGTCGAAAGCCTCTTGTAGATTGTCAATGTTTCCTTACCTGTAGTCATGATCATGAGCATTAAATGTGATATTAAATACCTCTGACTTTAGTTCCCTGGAGCAGAATTGGGAGATCATGAGGTAGGCCATACAAAGCAGGAGAAGAGCAAATATAACGATGACAACCATCCAAAAGTAGCCGAGGGGTTTGCCACGGTTGTTCCAGAAGTGTCCAAAACCGTGCATGGACCCCTCTTTGCAGAACAACGCCGCCAGGTCGCTGCAGGTATGATATTTTATGAAGTCCTAAAAAGAGGAGAAAATGTTGAATTCGTGTACGTAATCAAGAGGGAATGTATCTAAATGAAGGAGATAAAAGACTGTTGCACAGCTCACAAGTTGAATTCGATTATTTAGTGACACAATTAGAAATCTTCTTAGATATAGATCCTATCATTTGTAGGCTGTGGAGAAGAAAATGAAAGGATCAATCAGCAGATCATAGATAGAAGCGTCAGGGCCGCGTGAATATATCTTGTCATTTACTACTGGGATAAGAAGACGCCTCATCTCCTACCTAAAAACAAGACCAAGCAAACTGACAGTGACATAAGACTCGCGTCATACATAGGTTTAATGTGCAACTCAACCTTCAGCTTATATTGGCATGATCACAGTGAAGTTTTTACGTTGATTGTCCTACCGTCAGTCCACAGGAGCCCATAAAGATCACAACAAAACTTCCCACCAGGGAACCCAAAGAAGCCAAAGAAGACTACCTATTCTAGAAGCCCTCTTTATAAAGGAACTATTCCCTAAGCTAAATATATAGGCAGATGATCTAAAAGCTCTCCCTAGGTCCTCGCCATTCGGCGGATTAGAGAAACTGATGATGTCACGGGACAGCCAGCATAGTCAAGGAACATGCCAGCCAATCAGAAACCTCCAAAGCAATTCCTATTCCCAAATGATGGAGTATACAAAACGTGCGAAATTGCGTTCTGGCTAAAATGTTACTTTGTGCACAGCGCCAAAGTATCTTCGACGCAATAGGTTACGGAGATATTCTAAACCTGCTTCTTTTTTAATTAAAAAACGCCCCCAGAGAGAGAGAGAGAGAGAGAGAAAAGAATGCTATAGCTTTTAATCAAATATGTTTGAGAAAAAGTCTCCCGCATCAAATTCATAAGTATTCTTGGACCTTATCCTGAGAATATATCTCAAAAAAATCACACAAAGATCATAAAACAAACACTACAAAGAAGACCACGCAGTTCATTACTGTACTTTCTACACTGAACACAAATTTGGAGGACACATAATCAAGCACTTGCTACCCCATGTTCAGGTCACCACTCAGCATTAATATAATATTGGAGAAACGGTTCGTATTGTCCACTATTATCCCATAAACAAGTTGAATATCAGAACTGATAAAGTTTTAGATAATTAAGTGCTAAGTGCTAATGTAAAAGCTAGACTGAGCGCATCTCACCAAATACGCATAACATACAAAAATACATAATTTCTTCTCTGAGAGAGTGGGGCTTAAGATGGGGCTATAGATTTCCTGTAAGCAATCAGATAACGGCTCTCTGATCAGCAACCATTTGTCTTATAGTACATTCTTATGAAGTAATTAAAAAAATTATGTATCGATAAAAATGTGCCCATTCATGTACACCTGAATGTTGATAACAAATCCCATAAATGTGTGAATTCTGATAGACAAGAGGAATGTAAAATGTCAGATTAATACCTCACTTAGAGAAACATTGCTGGAAAATTATGTATCATTGTGGATCAGCGTTGCACAAATGTCGATAGTCTTTGCCGTTTTCTTTGGTGTAACCAAATGTTTAAAACAGGTTCACAGTTAACCGCTCGACAACCGTTGTGAGTTCGTTAGGGTAGAATCGACTTCGGTTATACTCTTCTGCTTGTCGAATATCCAAAATGTAAAATTAACTTTGCGTCATAAACTGGGGAATTGTATGGTAAACTAAGAGAGTTGAAATGTTCTTATGGAAGTTTAGAATACTGTAACCAAAGTTTTCTTCTAACTGGTCAAATTCACAATAGTTTGCGAGAAGCGGCTCGTTTTACAAGTCTTCTTGAGTGCATAAAATGTTCCCTCCACCTTACCTTACTCATCTGGAAAGTACTTCTTTTTCGGCTTTGCCTTCGGAAGAGAGATGGGTCTTCCGGAACAACCAGACTACACGATCTCGCACCATCGTCATTTCTCATAGTATTATTACTTTCTCTCCGATTGAGTGGACTGCCGCAGAGACTGGAAGCCATTTTGTCTATGGGTGGTGTAGAAATCCTGTAGAACGTTCACATATGTTTCACTTTCCACGTTTTACATATTGTGAGATTGCAAAATGATCACATTGCTTTCATGTTTTTTTAGTAATAATACATGTTTCAAAAATTGATTGATAATTACCAGTGGCCAGTATTTACACAATTATATTAAATAATATATGTATATAAGCACCAATGATATCGTGAGATATAATTTTGGATTAGTTATGATTTAATTTTCAGAAAACCACCATTGATAGTTTCAGGCAGTTTTTATATCGCAAGGCATAAATATTACTTCGGTCCTTTGTTTGCTGGAAGCTTTCTTCACTTGGTCACAACCTCAATAAAATTCAAAAGTCGCCTTAGATAGCGAAAAGGTTAATAAAGATGGCTTTTAACTCTGGCCTTAACTTGGACCGAAAATAGAAAAGCAATGCATTGCAATTTGACTTAGTGGCTATGACTGAGGTGCTAAAACTAAGAAAAAGACAAGAATTTTTTGTTGATAAGGTATCGCGTTAAGAACTAAAGTGGAATGTCGACGTAAAGGACAGCATTGAAAGTACAACTCTGCAACCGAGGGACGGATATTTCTTTCAAGGAACGCGAGAGACTTCATGAGGCACGTCCTCAGGAATTATACATCTCCCTCACCTCTTCCTTAAAGATCCTCACTTGTTTGACAAGGATTAGTATCCGTATCTAATATGCTGTAATGACTTTCGTTCTTGGTATTCCACACCCAGTAATTTATCATAACGCTAGTTCGCAACACTGATTTTTTGTTTGTGATATTTGTCGTAGATGCAAACTGATTCTACGAGTACTCGTAGTATTCACTAAAAATCTTAAGAAGTTCCTTTCTGCTAGAATGCTTCCTCCCCCCCCCCCCCCAGAATCTAGTTTAATTTTTAGAATACTTCAATATAATACTAAAAGAAATTAGCGGACAGCTGTTGCGGTGTCACCTACGAGTTGATAAGGCTATTACAAAACTTCAGCGTGATTTGGAATCTAGGAGGAGGGAAATGGACCCCATCAAAAACTTTTAAAAGGTACACTACTCTCCAAGCGTTTTTGAGCATGTCTTATGTAACACCGTTTTCCTTCAGAAGCGTTGGGAAAATGTAAGTGTCATTGCCAACATATATATAAAAGGTTGGTGACTGTTACGATATTTTTAGCCCTAATTATTGAAGGTGTACCTTGGGGCTGAAAACGGAGTTCTTTCTCCAGTACCTGGGTTGTCACGAAAATGGCGCGACCTTCACTAACGGTTGTAAAGATCCAGACTTCTCCTGGACCTTGTCATGGAATCAGCACTGCCAGCAACGGAACGGACATTAGGTCTTCACCTTGCACACAATAACTCAGCATTACCAGTTTTGCTGTTGTGTCGGAAAAGACACTATCTAGTGCTTTAGTGACAGACTCGTCACAATCCACACTAATGTCGGAGTTTCTACCATCGGTCTGGTAAAAAAAAAAGTCGAATAATCAGTCACTGAGAGAAACACTTTGATATTCACTAACTTGGCAACAGATAAGACTTATTACCACTAGAAATTAACGTAACCAGCATCGACCCCGTGCTCATATTAGCACTTGGTACACTAACCTCGTGACACGGTCAGCACTCGAAGAAAAACTTTAGATGCGGAGGGTCACAAGTCACGAGAGACTCGCTTCAACCAGTGCCATTGGAGGAGTGGGCTAACAGACACGCCTGGAAGTTGTAGTGTCATGGGAGAGGGAGGAGGGCGAGTTGGCGAGAGGGTGAGGAGAGGGGAGGAGCAGGAAGAAGAGGGGGAGGGGTACTAGACAAAGATAAGCAAGACTAGCAAACAAAGTTAAGGGAGAGACGTGGAGGACTGTTAGGACTGAAAACAACGAAAAATGCTCCAGGGAAGGAAGGCGAATGTGGAACAATGCACGACACTTGCTAAAAACGAATTGTGTGAACGAACGTTGTGGGGTGTAAAAACCCTCGAAAAAAGAATATGCAACTTCAAGACAACTCTTGAAAATAATAGAAAAGGGAAAAGGACAAGGAAAAGGTCCATCATAAATGCAAAACAGACAAAAAATATCACCAAATAAAGAATAGGAAAAGTTATTGTGAACTCTCAGATGTCTCTATCCCATGTGATATGCAGATACAAATAGTTGGTGTACAGGTAATGCATATTGGTCTTGGATCTACTTTCATCAACAAATAAATCGCGGCATCGAGCAGAGGTTTTGCGAAAGGCGCAGACAGATGTAATTCGAAATAACAGTTGCGCCGACCGAGTTTCGTTGTCACGGAAATCGCAGCTTCTCAGTGGACAATAGTCGATATCGATCCCTCCCGATCTCACTGAGAAGAAACGTTGAACTGTTGTCTTGTTGTATGAGTGTGAGTCTTCCATGTTACATGCATACATATACCAGAAGGCCCTTTCCCCCTTATGTGGTGGCCAAGACACTCATTCAAAACACATTTGTTGTCCCTTTTATTTTATGTCGTCCTCCCGGGAGAAGTCTATGTCGAATCTTCATGTTACAGGCTTAAAACAGAAGCAGGAGGAAAAAGGTGGAAGAAAAGGAAGAGGAGGATGAGGAGGAAGGGGAGGAAAAGGAGGAGGGTGATGAAGAGAAGGGAAAGGAGGATGAGGAGGAAGAGGAGGAGAAGGAGGAGGATGAAGAAGAGAAGGGAGGAGAGAAGCAGGAGGAAAATGGGGAAGAAAAGGAAGAGGAGGATGAGGAGGAAGGGGAGGAAAAGGATGATGATGAGGAAGAGAAGGGAATGGAGGATGAGGAGGAAGAGGAGGAAAAGGATGAGGATGAGGAAGAAAAGGGAGAAGAGAATGAGGAGGAACAGGTGGAATAAAAAGGAAGAGGAGGAAGAGGAGGAAAAGGATGAGGATGAGGAAGAAAAGGGAGAAGAGAATGAGGAGGAACAGGTGGAAGAAAAAGGAAGAGGAGGAAAAGGATGAGGATGAGGAAGAAAAGGGAGAAGAGAATGAGGAGGAACAGGTGGAAGAAAAGGAAAAGGAGGATGAGGAGGAAGAGAATGAAGAGGAACAGGTGAAAAAAGGAAGAGGAGGAAAAGGAGGATGGTGAGGAAGAGAAAGGAAAGGAGGATGAGGAGGAAGAGGAGGAAAAGGATGAGGATGAGGAGGAAAAGAAGGAAGATGAGGAAGAGAAGGGAGAAGAGAATGAGGAGGAACAGGTGGAAGAAAAGAAAGAGGAGGATGAGGAGGAAGGGGAGGAAAAGGAGGAGGAGGAGGAAGAGAAGGGAAATGAGGATGAGGAGGAAGAGGAGGAGAAGGAGGATGATGAGGAAGAGAAGGGAGAAGAGAATGAGGAGGAACAGGTGGAAGAAAAGAAAGAGGAGGATGAGGAGGAAGGGGAGAAAAAAGAGGAGGAAGAGAGGGGAAATGAGGAAGAGGAGGAGAAGGAGGATGATGAGGAAGAGAAGGGAGAAGAGAATGAGGAGGAACAGGTGGAAGAAAAGAAAGAGGAGGATGAGGAGGAAGAGGAGAAAAAGGATGAGGATGAGGAAGAGAAGGGATAGGAGGAAGAGGAGGAAAAGGATGATGATGAGGAAGAGAAAGAGGAGAGAATGAGGAGGAAAGAAACTCCGCAAATCAAGAACGTTAGTACTTCGGGAACAAGATAAGTACAACTTAGTAAAACCAAGCATTGGGATAACCAATAGCAATGATAAAAGATGTTATAAAAGAGTACGTGGCAACTCTGTGTAAGAGCTTCGTTTACAAGAGCAACTTCCCCTCCTCAGACAAGCGACAATAAAGCTAACCCTTTCTTGACTGCGATCCACAGTTGATAACGTCTTTATAATATGGCAAATTACGCTGCTGCTGCTGCTGCTGCTGCTGCCACTACTGCCAAGTCTTTTTCGGAAAACCTTCACTTGCTAGATAACATTTTATCAACAGGTGTTTCGTGTTTATGGAAAAGTTTGTAGAAGTAATTAAGCTGCGCAGATAACACTACAGATAAATATTATGACACGGGCACTTAAATTGTTCACTACCGAAGAGGATGCACGCGACTAAAATAGCTTGACGACGGACAGAATGTAGGGAACAGTACTACACGATACGTAAAAGATTTTCAACCCTTTTGCTTCAGGTAGGGGTCACGCGTGGTTGAATTAAATGGCCTGGCAGATGCCAGAATGAAGGAATATTAATGATAATATCGTGATAATATTCATTGATAATAGTGAAGATACATATTACTCGAAGTTAATCACATTAGTGACATATACGATAATTTTTAGCAAAGGATCTGATGGAGAGGTCGTAAGTTCGATTCTTGGGACCCGCTGCCAGTTATGTCGCCTTGGTTCCCGACAACCCTAGCCAGGCGGGGAGGCGACCCAATACCGGTAAAAAAAAAAATATATATATATATATATATATTTATATATATATATATATATATATAAATATATATATATATATATATACATATATATATATATATTTATATATTTATATATATATATATATATATATATATATATATATTTATATCCCCTAACTGACAGGAGTTTGCCCTACCAGGGGTTTCTCACTTCCCACTGCGTGGAAGGGGGATGGTGAGACGAGGTGAGTTCTGGTGGAGAACATATTTTCATGAGTACTGTTGTTGTCATGACTGGGGATAGTGATAGTGGTGACGACAAAAATGGTGACGATAATGAAGGTCATAGAATGTTTCATACTAAAGTATGACCTCATGAGACTTCGTGACAATGGCTAAGGAAGATCGTACATCGACACAACCAGTTGCATAAAATCAGTTGGTTACGACGCCGAAACCAGTTCCATTGCTATTATCCTTGAAGACAAAATCGCGCCGCATGTGACACGAGGACCCATATACTAGAAGGGCCAAAATAAATAGATAGATAAATAAATAGATAGATAAATAAATGAATAAATAAATAAATAAATAGATAGATAAATAAATAGATAGATAAATAAATGAATAAATAAATAAAGAGACAAATGAATAAATGAAAAATCATAATCATAAGACAAAATAAAATGCGTACAATCGGTTTCACACAGCTGTCTGAGTCGACGAGAACGACGGAGACAACATCGACGACAAATGGCGTTGGCAAAACGTCGACAACGACGAAAAAAATACAGAGTACAAAATGAAAAGGATGAAAAGAACGATGATGGTAGACTTGCTCGTGGTGATAAATGAATTATTAATTTGTGGACTGAATAAACGACGAAAAAGTCGTTCCAGGGAGTAAACATTGTATATAAATTCAAAAGGCAGCTCGCACACCGATTGTACCTTCCCTATATTCAGTCATTTCAGTGATCACACCGTCTCCATCTGAAGATCCACATCACACACCATCCCCTTGTAACTTCTCATGAAGGTCATACAAAACAAACTTACTGTGTTGCTTAGAATTACAGCACTTTTAAATTGGCTGCGATCGATATCATGGAACTGGTTGGGTCGGTGTGCAAGATGACAAGTACGACTGCAGTGATTATGTAGATATCATAAAACGGAAAATGTCAACAGTTGAGTGATAACTGAATAGTGACGGGTTTTCTTCAGCTGAATAAAGCAATTTTGCCATGGAGGTTTTCCGTAGGCGAAAAAAACAGGCAGTGACCAAAAGAGACATATATATATATATATATATATATATATATATATATATATATATATATATATATATATATATATATATATATATATATATATCTGAGTAGAAAAGGTGGTAGAGAAACGCGGGTTAGAGCGAGAACACTATATTTCTGACGTTTCGACTACAAGTCTTCTTCTGAAGAAGACTTGTAGTCGAAACGTCAGGAATATAGTGTTCTCAATCTGAAGAAGACTTGTAGTCGAAACGTCAGGAATATAGTGTTCCACTCTGAAGAAGACTTGTAGTCGAAAGGTCAGGAATATAGTGTTCTCGCTCTAACCCGCGTTTCTCTACCACCTTTTCCACTCATCTGTCTTATCATCATAACATATCTATATAAGACTATTCCATTTCCGATTGGGTTAGATGTTCATAAGAAGGTAACGAAAACATCCCTCAGAACTATAATGGTCTAATCAGTTTTGTGGAACGGCCGAAGATGAGCTTTGCTATCATACACGAGCGATTACCAACCTGATTGCACGTAGATTCCACACTTATGCAGTGCTGTTTCTTAACCTCCTAACCTTCTTCCTGAATAAAGTCGACTGGTATCCATTACCTGAAACTGGTTCTCAGTCTGGATCCTATTGGGAGTTGGTATGGAGCCCTCAAGGACTGCTATCTGCTATTGGTTCTGTCTGTGAAGCCTATTGGGAACTGGTATGGTCCCCTCAGGGACTACTATCTGCTTCTGATTCTTAGTCTGTGTATCCTATTGGGAGTTGGTATGGACCCCTCAGGGACTACTATCTGCTTCTGATTCTTAGTCTGTGGATTCTATTGGGAACTGGTATGGACCCTTCAGGGACTGCTATCTGCTACTGGTTCTTAGTCTGTGTATCCTATTGGGAGTTGGTATGGACCCCTCAGGGACTGTTATCTGTTACTGATTCAGTCTCTGTATCCTATTGGGAGATGGTATGGACTCCTCAAGGACTCCAGAACTCAGGGTGAGGACCCAGATTGTAAGCAAAGATGCAGGATGCATGACCAAAGGAAAGCACAAAAGAGTTAAGTGTTGTATAGTAGTATTTCTACACACCGTCTTAATTCTGTGTGCTCTCTTATCAGAATATTTATTTTAGTTGAAAGAACACTTTCCTCCCTCCATACTGAAAATACGAAAGGAGATTTTATCAGAAACATGTTTAGACATGTGATACAAATCTACAAACTCTCCAAGGTTAAGAAAATATTCTGGTGCAAGCTTGTGAATTTCAACTACTGCTATATTTGTTGTATGAGTGATACATAATGGAAATGTGTGACACAGCAACAGACTATATTGGAATTGTGGGTAATATTTCTATCTTTATCAGGTTTGGGTAAACATACTGTATGATTTTTGGTATATCCCAGGGGAATTAGATGTGTTAATTCATTCGTAAAAGAAACTGTGAGTTTCACATTTGGAGAAAAGAAAAAGAGGGCAACAGATAGTGGTCGTAATATACAGTACGAATTACTTTCAACAGTATTTCTTTTCTCCGAGTATGGCATTCACAGTTTGCGTTCGTGGTATGAATTCAAACATACACTCGTATATACCCATTGTTGTGTGTGAATACATCTGTCTAGCCATACTTTGCACGAGAAAGTTGACCGTCGCAGTATCATGTGTCACACTTTGGTCACATTCTTGATCAAGTAAATTCATATTCTGAGAGCAGACTAATTCCACCGCAATATTTGTTTTCTAAAAAAGGAGTGCCTCTACTCTCATTATTGGTGAATACAAGTTGTAACATGCAGGACTCTTGCAGACCTAAGGGTCCGTTGGGACAATTTCAAGTGTGTCGCTTTCGTACCAAGACCACTTTCCGTGAACGACATTCCTCTGGCGCCATAAGAGGAATGGGAGTTTCTGCAGGTTTATGTCAGAGTCTGTACGAAAGACACAGACAGACACACAAACACGTACACACACATAGATACACACATATATAGACACACACACACACATAGAGACACACATACACAGACAAACGCACACACAGAGGCACACGCACACACAGCGAGACACCTACACACACACACACTAACACACACACACACACACACACACACACACACACACACACACACACACACACACACACACACACACACACACACACACACACACACACACACACACACACACACACACACACACACACACACACACACACACACACACACACACACACACACACACACACACACACACACACACACACACACACACACACCATATGTGGGGATAATATGCGAAAGAATGAGCTTATCAAACAAGAGCTTTATGTTGAAGAACCTGCAGACCCTCAAACACTTTCTGCGAAAGAAGGCAATTTCTGGAAGAAAAATTGCTGTGCGCCGTAAGAACAAACAAGGGGAGTCAAACTACATTAATTGCCTTAGCCATCCCCTTGAAGTAGACTCTCCTTGCTGACCCTCCTCCTCTAGCTGACGTCAGACGATTCTATTCAGATTAAAGCAGGACCTCGTGCTGAAGGGGTTTAGAACAAACAACCAATCTAGAACAAACAACCAATCTTGATAAGACTTAGATGCAGTTTAGTTAAGGAAAAGGAACTACAAAGGAGCGTCACATTCATCATCAGTTAGGCGACGATGAAAGGAATAGTTAATGAGGTGAGGTTGGTATGGGCAAAAAAATGTCGACAGGGACCCTCTCGGCCCATAATATGGTCGGATGCAGAAAAAAAGAAGAAGAAGAACACCTAACAGGTAAATAAAATAAGCAGACAGACATACAGCATAGTGCTAAGCGATTATCCAAATACATCTCAATACTCTGAACTTCCTTACATTCCATCGCCCCTATGTGAAGTTTATTTCATTCGTTGATATATATATATATCATCAACCACAATGTTACCTCTACATCTTGTTACTGACCTCCCCCAACTCATCAGACGTCCTTTGTGGTGTGACAAAGATGGAATGTAATTTTCCTATGCTTTATGAACCCCATTTCAGGGTTTTGCAGCTCTTTCCGTCTCATCTCGTTCAGAGTAAGCAACTCTCGGGCACACGTAGCAACGAAGTGGGGGTTGTCCTGTCGCCTACCTGGGGATGTCAAGTTCAACTTCGGGTGGATTAAGAGCCCGGAAAGTGTGTGTGTGTGGGGGGGGGGGGGTCTATTTGGTATTTAGCTCGATCAGTCGCCAGTCACCGGGCTGAAATCCAGCTCTGAGGTAGAGGTACCTCATGAAGCTGGGCAGGCCATGGAAGGGGCTGAGATCCATCCATCTTCCAGTTCTCTGTCCGTTGAGTTGGGAACTCTTGCAGAGCTAAATGAATACATGCGCGTATCCCTCTTCAGACAATGCCATAAGGGGAGGACTCCCGCTTCGTTGTATACTTGCTCTTGCAGGACGGACTGCGGTAAACCTAATCCCAGGATTCCCAGCCTCAGAGCCTGGCATTCGACTGAGGACAGCTGACCATGATAGGTCGTGGAGAGCTTGCGCTCCGAGAAGAAGCCGGGTGCGGAGGAGACTGTGTCAGGTTGAGCGTCTCTCTTTGCTGGTCCCAGGATTCGTGTCGAACGACTCGAATGAGTTTGAGGGAGCGTCTGGCATTGTTAATGGCCTGTTGTATCTGCACTGTCCAGCAGCCGTCACTTTGAAAGATAACACCAAGATACCTAACTGATGTTAAGGGGATTACCACCGTGCCGCATATGTTGAAGTGGTTCCGGTCTGGGTAGAACCAGGTCGGGCAGGCCTAGTTGAGCATCCAGCTCCGGTGAGGAGTGTGGGTAGTTGTCTTCCCAAAAGGCGTCACGGCGATTGAAGTCCCGGTAAGTTGAGCCATTCAAATAAAATCTCTCGTCGTCGCAGGAAAAGCAAACTTGTATGAATTCTTAAGGGAAAAGTCTGATTCTGTTCTCTGATTAAATCTGCTCTAGAAAGAGAAACAGGGGAAGAGTAGAAAGGGTTAGTTTGGGAGAACAAAGATTCTAGATTATAAGTCTCCTCTTCAGATTTCTTGTATTGTGCTCTGGTTACAGCAAAGGCTGGAAATAAATCAAGTTATCTGAAGGTTCTTCTATTGAAGTCTTGGGGTTATGTGTTATTACAGGGGAAGTTACTTTGCTTCCGGCAATGTCATTTGCTAATAAAAAGGATATTCCTACTATGGCGAGAGGTTTTATTATAACTAGTTTAACCGTCCCGGTTGCTAGATCAGAGTGTAAGAATATATTATGTAATGGACATTTTACAACTCCTCCATCTCCTATCAAAAAGTCACAACCTGAATATGATTTTTCAAGATTCTGTAATGCAGAATTCGACATTAGACTCTGTTTTGCTCCTGTGTCTTGGAATATGTTCACTGGATATTGTCGTGCACTGCTGCTGTGGGATATAGTTCCTAAAGATACAAAGGGTTTGAAACAAAGGTCGTGGTCTGGTGAGGATGGTTCAATACTGCTTGACAACACCGGATTCTTTGGTTGTTTGTCAATTTTAGTTATCCGGTCTGTATCCAGATAAAAATGCATGACTAGAAGTAAAAAGGTAACAAAGACAGAAGATTCCAGAAAGGAATATTAAACTTGAAGTAACTAACAAGTATATTAAGAGAACAAAACAATACAGGTATAATACAATAACACATAGAGAATGGGAATCTGGGTCAATTAGACCAAGATGTAAATACATACATATACATATACCAAAGGCTTTCCCCACCTTACAAGGGAGGTAGCCAAAAAGCAAAGGCATAAAAACCCATTCCATCCCTAATACACTCCACTCCCCTCCACCCTCTACCCTCCCTCTTATCTTGGCACCTCCTGGATGACGGGTCATCCCTGCATCTTGCCCACTGCCGTGGGTCAGAGGCAGTGACTCAAGACACAGCACATCCACAGCAAGGCCGCTTCATTAAATCGGCGACCCCCCCTCTCTGTCCCCTCATGCAGAAAAGGAGAAGGCGGGGGGGAAAAAATCCCCTTCGGGTTATAAATCCAAAGAGTCTTCTCGTGAGATTAAGGCTCTATGAGAGACGGAATAGGGAAAATGCGAACAAAAATTATAAGTGCGGACTATTTATAGTCGCTGACCAGAATCTGACATACGTCAGAATCTGCGCGATGGAAGAAAGAGGAAGATGAAACTACCTCTTTCGAGCTACGCACTTCGAGACAGGTGCCGGAAATTTGCTTAGTTTGAGCGCTTGAACAGTCTTGTTTGAGGCGAGTTCACCGAGAGACAGGAGGTGGCTATATGTCTCCCGACCTCGTTGTTTGACATATTCGGATGGTAACAATACCTTTAATCGGCCCGTATATTGGTCATAATTATTACGCAGTTTAAGTGCGTACATACAATTTGCGTGTTATACAAATAAAGTATTTTACATTAGCCTATAATACACTGGTGCAGCTTGCACTTATAAACATACATAATAAAAACATAAATGAGAAAAATGCATACAGAATAATGATGTAATAATTATTGAGTTACAAAGGTCAAAACATTACCCATAGATCGGTCCGCATAAGATCTAGGAACTCTCATTTAGGAGGGTAATAGCTGTCGATCACGAGTCCAACACGTGATCCAAGACAGTGGTGAATTACATGGTTCCTCGGGCGACTGCCCGAGTTTCGGGTACTTTGAGCCGGCGTCAGGACACTAATCAGTGAGTCATTGTATAGGCCTACTGATTAAGGGCACTGAGTGCTAGTGAATCATCACTGGTGAGTCATATATTCATTAATACATTGACTCGTGTATAGCTATGCTACATTTACTAAGATAAAAAATGGAAAGCGATAATGTCAAACAATTGTAGAAAGTAATGTAATGTATAAAAGAATGAGTTATATTACAAAACTGTTTGTGCAGGTTTAGAAAGCTTAAATTCTACCTTAACTTTACTGTGTTTTCTTTAATGTTTGCTTCGTTTTCTTCAATGAGGGTATCACAAAAAATAACATAATTTGTGTATGAAAAAAATATTAAACTTTGATTATGATATAATGTATTGAAATAAATTAATTGTGTTTTCTTTTAAAATTAATCAATTAAATGTATTAGAGAAATACCTCCCACAGAAAATATGTTTATGTTACCTAGGTAACGATTTGCTAGCTCAAGCCACAGGTGGGATTAGGTTAGTTGGTCAACATCGTGAACAGAAGTGAAATGTTAAGGCCAACCTCTTGCCAGTTTTAAGAATGGTTACTCGGGGCACGACAGAACGGTCTGGCAAGTGTGTGAGACATTACTTGACGCAGTGATGAATTGGCTGGAGCGCAGAGCTTCGTCAGGTGTAACTTGTACATGGAAATATTTTCAAGGACGGGCGGCCTAGAAAGCATACAATCATGGAAGCATAATTACGTCACTCGTGCTTTCACAAGAAATCTCGAAAAAAATAATACTATGGATTGCACTCAGATTCCACATCATTCAAAGTGTTAATGTAGGAATGCTGATGGTGTGTGGAATTGAGAAGTGTAGTTGTTTGATATAAACTGAATCTCAAATATTTCACCATGACTCGAATATCTTTGAAAGTTGCCCTTTTAGAAAGTTGTATCACAGGCCTTTCCAAGATAAGAATGGTGCCCCCGTGTTTTCGAGGAATCTTTCAACCTGTGGGGATGCTATTGTGTCTGTCAACTCTTGTATTC
Organism: Oratosquilla oratoria; assembly: GCF_046742065.1. Taxonomy (NCBI): domain Eukaryota; kingdom Metazoa; phylum Arthropoda; class Malacostraca; order Stomatopoda; family Squillidae; genus Oratosquilla; species Oratosquilla oratoria. The sequence goes on along the minus strand of NC_134781.1, from coordinate 77,904,812 downwards.
ATCTCCATTGGTGTGTGGGAAGATTGGCTCTCTCCAAGGCGCCTGGCAACACCTAATCCACTTTCTCATAGCCACCTTTATCCTTCCAATGTGCCATTGTACAATTTGCCTGATTTCAAATACATACTTAACAATAATATGTGTGATAAGGAAAGAGTATTTGGTGTTATTATAGTGCACAGCCATCCAGCAAACCGAGAAATGAGGGATGTCATGCGAAAGCACATTTCTGCGACTGATTTACATGACATGGGACTGCGGCGTGTGTTTCTACTTGCTCGCGCTGAATGGGACGACCAAACTTCATATAAGAAAACTCCACAAGTGAACCTTGAGGATGAAGATCTCCAAAATCATGATATTGTGCAAGGAAATTTTAAAGAACATTACCACAATCTGACGTATAAACACACCATGGGCCTACAATGGGTTACCAAGTACTGTCCTCAGGCAAAATTTATTATCAAGATGGATGATGATATAGTAGTTGATCTGTTTCAGTTTAGACACATGTTGATGTCACGCTACAAGGAAAGGGATAATTTGATCCTTGGTTTGGTACAGTATCAGGCTAAACCAGTTCGTAATAAAGAGAGTAAATGGTATGTTACAGATGAAGAATATCCTGCCATGTTTTATCCAATATTTGCATCTGGTTGGGTTTATGCTATGACATTAGATGCAGCTAAAAAGATTGTAGCCGAGTCATTCAAAGTTCCATATTTTTGGATTGATGATGTTTTTATTACGGGAATATTAGCAGAACGTGTTGGTGTTAAACGAGAAGGGGCCAATCGCTTCTACACTCTTCACGTAGATCACCTGTTGTGCTGTGTTGAGCTACCAAATCATAATGATTACTATTGTGATTTCTTTGTGGGGCCATCAGAGCATAAACCAGAAGTGATGGCGAAGCTACTTAGCCATGCACGTTACTGTTACATGCACTCATGTGAGCGCCGATCCCCTGAATATTCTATAGCTAAGAAATGTGTTAGAACTCAAGCTCGACCCCTAGTTCCAGCAGGCGTAGGCAAACCTGAAGTAGTTGTAATACACTAATTATTAGTACAAACTGGTGGAAGGTGTATTTGATGTAGGTCACACTGATGCCTTATCATTGCAACTATGGCCTTTATGAATTATGTTCCATATTATTAACTGTTATGTAAATGACACTGATTAGCATTTAGGTGAGCCCTTTCAATGGTAACATCTTTGTAGATTTTATTTAAGGTAATGCTAGATCTTTTTTTGTGAAGAGGATTTGGTAGGGGTGCAAAAGGATGTCTTTGAAAGATACAAAGACGGGTCACCACGAGCATAGCTCCCTGTATAATACAACTAGGTAAATATAATACTGTTATTACTTCAGAGATTAGATTGTACATATAATGAAAAAACAAAAACAAAAATACTCATTAAAAGTTTGATTGTTAATATACTAATTGACCCAAATCAAGTGTGGACCAAAATTGTCAAAATGGGTTGTCATTGTTGTAACTGATCTTAGGTCAACAAGGTCCACCTTCAGTGGCAGACATTTGATGTCATGAAATAGAGATACCATAGCACACATGAAGTCACAAATTACAATAGCAAAAGTGCCCTATCAAGAGCACTGTAGATGACATGTCATCTTGAATAGCCAAGCTTCCATAATTCATTAGCTATTGATGGTATCTTATCCTCTTCAATATGAGTAAAATTCTTTCAGGTAGCATCAGCTGCCTGATGTACAGTGATTTGATGATGCATCACAATACTTGTGTTATAAAACATAAAGTTACAGCTGTATTACTCATGTTTTCACCAAGTATTAATAGCCACAGGAAATGTGATCTAGCCAGTTCACAGAATATGGGGGGTCATTCAGCTACAATTACAAAATAAATATAATCAAGACTCCAACACCAGCATCTTCGTTTACCCACTCATGCCCCATAATGCCTATGTAGGTGTCATCTTATGGAAGGGGTTAATTGTCAGGCATTTGATTCTCAGTTGGGATGGACCATACTGGAGAGAGTTCCTAGTTCTTGAGGAGAGCATTCCTTGTATTATGCTGGAGTAGTCCTCATAGTTTAATAGAATTGTCTTGCATTCATTAGAATAAGATTTGTAAATTGTGCTACCAACTGCAAAGGGCTAAACGCCAACAGTCTTTTTGACAGTGGCCAGTACCTGAAACATGAAAACCAAATTATGTGTAAGATTAGAAAATAGCTAAATGCTAGTTGTGCAATACTGTTAGTCTTGTGCTTCAAGTAACCCATTCTGTCCAACATACGAGTAATTACAATTATTAACTCCAGGGGTGCTTCGCTTTTCTTGGTCAGTGGCGAATAGAGCATTCTTCCCATAAAATTCTCATATAGTAGTGTATTATGTATTTCATCAAATCCATCATGTGTAAGACTAAGGGAGTTATGACTGAGAAAATGTTTGTACTGTATCATCTGATGTATGTTTATATATGTGTAGTTTTTTCTGATTAGGGTAAGATTTGAAGAGTATAGAGGAATAGATTAAATTATGATTTATGAAAAGCTCTTGATATGATAACTTGCATAAGATTATTAGAGAAAAGGTCAAGATTATTAGAAGGTAAATTATAAATGTGGTTAGATGTATAAATTGGATTAGACATAGAGAGCATATTGTATTGAATGGAGCTGTCAATGTCGGGACAATTTCTGTTGTTATTATATATATATATATATATATATATATATATATATATATATATAATATATATATATATATATATATATATATGGATCAACAGATATCCAAAATTGTGCAAGGCAGCTACTTTTTATGTAGAACAGGCTAAATTTTTATATATGGATCGACAGATATCCAAAATTGTGCAAGGCAGCTACTTTTTATGTAGAACAGGCTAAATTTTTTGAAGGTATCAGATACCAAGAAGAATATGAACAACAGCAACCAGTATACTATGAAATTTTGATCTGAAAAATATATTATTGTTCTAGATTAATTAAATTTTTAAAGTTGATATTTAGACAGGCGAAAGGAGAAAGTTGAAGTTAATGTGGATAAAAGTAAGATGATGAGAGATACAAGGGGAGAGGATGGCAGCAAGTTGGAAGCAAGTCTTAAAGGAGAGAGGCTGGAGGAAGTGGATAGCTTTAGGTATTTGGGGTAGCAGTGGCAGGAAAGGGAGGAACAGCAGTTTAAGTAAATTGTAGACTGAAAGAAGGAAGTAAATGTTGCGGGGGATTAAAAAGTGTCATGAGAAATAGGTATTTGGGAATGGATGCAAAGGGGAGACTATATGAAGGGGTAATTGTGTAAACTGTATTGTATGGGGCAGAAACATTGAATTTAAGAGAGGCAGGAAAAGTTTAAATGTGTTTGGGATGAAATGTCTGAGAATTATGGTAGGTGTTACAAGGTTGGATAGGATGAGAAATGAGGTGAGGAGAGCTGGAGTGGAAAAGGAGATGGCAGATAGGGCTGATGAAAGAGCATTTGGATGGTTTGGACACATGGAAAGAATGAATGAAGAAAGCTTAGTAAAAGGTGTGGAAGGCAGAGGTGGAGGAAGTGAACTTGAGGGGATGACTGAGGATGAGATGGATGGATGAGGTGAAAGGGGTGTTGAGCAAGCAAGGGTGAAGACAAGAGATAGGGGTGAGTGGAGAATGGCTGTGTATAGATGATACTGTGACATAAAGAAGGGAGGAGATGGGGTGGTAGGGAGTGGTCATGTATGAGTGATAGTTTGACGCAGCCCAAAGGGATTTCTCCCCATCCTCCCTTTTTATGTGGGACAGAGAGGGGGTGGGGGGCACTGATTAAGTGAAGTGGCCTTGCTGTGGATGTACTATGTCTTGCTGCATTGCTTCTGACCCAGGGCAGTGGGTGGGATACAGGGATGATCCATCATCCATGAGGAGCTAAGATGAGAGGGAGGAAAGGGTGGTTGGTGGGAGTGGATACTTTCTTTTTGACTTGGCTATCTTCCTTATAAAGGGGGAAAAAGCCCTTGTCATATAGATATATACAAGGTAGGAAGAAGGAAGGCAAAAGATATGTGTGAATGGAGAGTGGTTTGAAATGGATGAGAAAATGATGGGGCCCAGAGGGATTTTTTTTTGTCCACTCCAAATATTTCACAGGTAGATGAGGTAGTGGGGAGTTATCAGGTAATGAAGCAATGGGATATAAACCACCTTTGGTTGAGCTCTATTGTAGAGGTGTTCCCGTGCTGCATTGCCTCTAACCTGAGTTGTGTGGTGAGAGACAGGAATGACCTTTCCTCCACAAGGGAAAAGACAATGGGTTTTTGGATGGGTGTGTGCTCTGACTCGGCCACCCTCTTTTAAGGGGGAAAGGGCCTTTTGGTATACATACAGTAAACCCTCACTATACCAAACCTCGTTGCACTGAATTTCGGCTGTGTTGACCATAGTGAGACCTACTGACTGTGTAATATAATGAACAAGGTCTGTATATACAGTGCAAGGTTCAGTATAGATGGCGGATACATGGAAAATTTTAATGTGTAAGTACAGTATGTACTTTTGGCTGTAACAGTGAAGCCTTCCCCCAATTAGTTTGATATATTGAGGGTTTATTATAGTATGTGTTTAATGATACTTTCATTTTATGAGTTTATATAGTGAAGGAATTTTTTTTTTTTTTTTATAAAGGGGCCCATCTAAACGTGAGAAGGCATTTAATTTTTCACAGAATCATATAGAAAAGATTTACACATTTATACAGTCATTCACTGTAGATTACTATGATTTGTAAAAAAAAAAACCTTTGTAGTCTGATGTAACTTCTGTATTTTACCAAGATATCTGGCACCCTATCAAGTCTTGTACTCATATATTTATTCAAGTGCAGACAAACCCAAAACAAGGACTTGACTGAATGAGACCCTGGTTTATCCCAAGTCTGCACTTGTGCTTTTCTTAGGTTTGAGCCAAGACAAAAATCTGAGAAATATGTCATTATAGCAAAAGGGTTATTTATTAAGCTGGAGACACTGATCCAAGAGCTCCTATCAGAGCATGACATCTGTAAATGTGCAGCTTTCAGTTTGGCCATATCTTATAATCATAAAACATTCCTTGATAGTTAAAATGTATACACTCAAGTGCTTTTTAGATATGCCATAGCCCGAAGGTTAAACTAGTATAGTTGAATTTATATATATTTTTATAATATACATTTTAGCATGTCTATTTTTTAAATTTTCTACAAGCATTTTGACAATCTCATTTAAAGGTTTATTTCCAGTTACAGTTGTAATTCATTCACTATAAATTGTCTACATCTCAGCATATTATATTTTGCTCAATGTTATCACTATTTTTTGTGTAATTATATTGTCTTAGAACTTATGATTATTGGTGTGTCATGATGAGAGGCAGAATTCGGTGCCAATTTTTTTTAAGTGTGTGCAGTTTTGTAGCCTTCATCTTAAATATTACAAGTTGTATACTTTATGGGTCTTGATTAGTTAAGACAAAATACATTTGAAGGTGAAGAAGAAATCATATAATTTTGTTGGATATTTTATAATGAAAATCACATTTTTAAGTAAAATACATAAATACAAATATACTTGCATATTATTATCCTTCTTTTTTATTGCCATAAAGAACTACTTTTATGGTATTATTGTTCTTTATACAGTACACTACAGTTATGGCCTTCAGCCACACTGTAAATCACTTCACAAATGCCATCAACAAGCTGGTCACCAGTACGAAAAATCTGAAAATTAAAATTGTATACACTTCCACTTCATCTTAGCGTGTTGTTGCTATCCTGGTGCTTCAATGGCATGTCTGTGTACAGCACCAAATAATTCAATTAAGCTGGTACAGACAACAGTCCAATGTTTCTTCCCAGAGATCTATGGTCCAAAGAAAGTTGCCAGTCACTGTGGTTCTGTGGGTTTCCAGTCAGTTAAACTACTAAGTGGTTGGTATCATAACTACTGTCTCAATTTCATTTGGCTAAGGGTGTACTCAGCCTAATAGGAGGCTTGTAATATTTTTGAATAGAGAAAGCCTTTTAAAATATTAGAATTTTAGTGTACAACTGTTGGTGATACATGACATTTAATTCCACTGTAGTGATGTCTGACAACACTTGAAAATATAAGCTGTCTTCTACAGTACCATTTAGCAGTGTAACTGTCCCTGAACTACTGAGATGCAACCCAAATGTAATGAATGGGAAAACTCCAAGGGACTATTTCAAAGTTTATATGAAAACAAATTCTTCAATATTTTTCATAGTGCTTTCAGTGGAGCCAGTGATAGGTATCTGCAAATGGTGGTCTTGTACACTAGGTATTGGGAGAGGAACATCAATTTGTCATCTGGAGGTGCTGGCACATGATCTCGTAACTGGGTCCAGAGTTTTTCTGATAATGCACACTATTTTTCACATGAGACTTGATGATTACCAACTGCTTTCCCATTTTCCCATTAGTGACAAAAGCAGACCAACCCTAATACAACACAAACAGCAATTGAAGTATTTCTTTCCAGAAAGATCTACAGGAGGGCCTGAGGACCATTTCCAGCTGCTGTGTGACTGTATGTTTCCAGTCAAGGCAACACTTATTATCACGAGTGCAGTCTTTACATTGGTTTAACTGCAAATGAGTGTAATGGAAGTGAAGATAGCGAGACTGTCTTCCATATCAGGCCACCTCATTTATGATTGATGTCTATTTTGCATAGAAAAAAAAAGGATGCTTGTCACTTAACTTCTACCTTCTTTAAATCTCTACTTTATAACCTCTATTATTACATTTCTTTGGCAAAATTTTTCATTAAGTATAGAAGTGCTGGTTATCACCTATGAAATACAAATACTTTGTGGGTTGGGTTTTGAAAGTACTCTAGTGGTAATTAGATGCCTGCACACAGTACCACTGCTGTCTGCACACACTTCTTTATGACAAGTCTGTCCTTTTTTTCCCCAGTGAGCTGGCGGTGTCCCTACACCAGACCAGGATCTTGACTAAGAAATGAAGATAATGAATTATAGTGTCAGGCACCAAAAACCACATGTAACTAAGGGAAACTTAAGAATTGTAGAGTGAGAGAGGACTCTTGATTGTAAGATTACTAGTCTGATCTCATTTGTTTTGGGAATTATGTGTTACAGTACTGGGCTGGAGCTGATAGGGTTACATGACGAAATACAAGTATTAACTTTTCTATTGAACACAGAAAAAAGAAAATTGAAATGTAATTAGTAAAACAACTTGGGTCAGTTTTATTATAGTTTCAGCCTGTACAGAGTACAGCAAATGGTACTAACCACACATTACACAACTTTTCCTGTCCACAAACAAATTCATTCTTTTATCCATAAATTATGTATACCAGTTGTCTTTTCCCCACTTCCTCACTTGTAAGGAGGTGATGTGGTCAAAGCATTGTCCTTACTTTGGAAGAAAAATACTGAACAGAGGATCTCTGGTTCCCTCACTCTGTCATGTATAGTTCCCTTTTGTCTATACACCAAGGGCATGCACTCATTCCACTCCTATCCATCACCCATTTGTTCCCTCTCCTCTTAGCTCTTTGTGGATGACAGGTCATCCGTCTCCTGTCCACTGCCCAAGTCAGAAGTAATCCAGCAAGACACAACACATCCACAACAAGGCCAGACACTTCATATACACAGCAACCCTCCCTCCTCGTTCCATCATGCAAGAAATAAGACAAGGGGAAGTCCCTTTGGGCTGCATCAAATTATTATCCATACACAACCAGTCTCCACTCATACCTATATCCTACCTTCTCTCTTTCCTGCTCAACAGACAATAGTAGCTATTGATCATGAGTCCATCACATGATTCAAGACCATGGTAAATCTTAAATGACCAACACCCATAGGTAGATCATAATAGGTGTTAACTCTGTGGTATACTATACCAAATTAGATAATTTAAGAACTTTATTCTGGATAATTTCAAATTATTTCATTCGCCTTAGAGGGACTTTCATATGGCAATAGGTTCAGTATTATTCAAGAAAAAAGTAAAATGAAATAATTTCTTCATACTGTAAAAAGACTTTCATTATGAATAGGTTTTTAAAAGCCTGCCAAGTGGAACAATTTACCTGTACACTGCAATCTCAAGACTGTTCAAGAACATGTGCCTTCAACACATGTTCAGTATTATTCAAGAAAAAAGTAAAATAAAATAATTTCTTCATATTGTAAAAAGACTCATTATGAATAGGTTTTTAAGTCTGCCAAGTGGAACAATTTACCTATACACTGCAATCTCAAGATTGTTCAAGAACATGTGCCCTCAACACAGTGGTAGCTTACAGTGGTGGATCTGGGGTGGGAGGGGGCTGATACACCTCCACCCCATTTGTTTTTTCATTATCTTATTGGAGAGGTCGAGAAATCTGCCTCGTGTACACCGGTACATGGCAGAAAGCAATAATACAATGGCAGATTTTTTTCACAGCATTGAATAAAATGGTTCAGTGAGAATAACTGGAGGGATATTCAACTTATTATTGAGGGTAAATCTTTAAAAATGTAAGATTAAGTATTACTTTTGCCAAATATTTCGAAAGAAACTAAATCAAGTGAGAACATATACTTCAATTTATATTCAAAATCATATTTGTGCTACAGAGTACATTTGTTTAAAAGTGTCATATATATTTACAAAATTCAGGTTTGCCCCCTCCAAATTGTCATCTATATTTACAAAACTCAGGTTAGTCCCCCTAAATTTTTATCCTGGATCTGCCACTGGTAGTTTACCATACATGATTTTAGTTATGGTAGCACCAGATGTAATTAAGGAATCGGTGGACTACCAATAGGATTTTTACCCTTTTGCCATAGAAAGAGTTTCCCATAGCTGGATAAAAGTGCTTGGCAGAAACTAAAATGAGTATAGTCATAAGACAACCTGAAAGGGTTTACAGAAATGGACTAGAGTTATTTCTTTCAACTCTTGGAGGTTCCTAAACCCAAGTATAATTACTTGGCGGCAGAGGGGATAGACTGAAGATGCCGAAAGCAGTGAAAGTGTCATTTAAAACCCTCTTCATTCAAATGACCACAACTCAGATAAATAAAACTGTGAGGTGTTAGCCAAAATAACATTGTGAAGTATAACAACCATGCAAAGTAGTACCAATGTACTGTATATATTCAGGATAATCCTTCACATTATATGCAAAAAGCTATGTTTGATTTTACACAGGGTACAAATAGAAGAATTAAGGAAATGATGGGCAGATTGGTAGAAAAAGAACTGACAGACTAGTTAACAGTATTTTCTTCGCTTACCAAACAATATCTTTGCCTTAAAAACATTTGGGGCATGTCTGATAGTTAGAGAAATTCATGTTTCCCTTTGTAGCTTTTCTCCTATATCTCTGTGGCACCTATCTAAATTAAAGATTTTATCATTCACTTCATCAACCTCAACTTCTTCAATGCCATGTAAAACAGATGTGTACATGTCCTCTTGAACTACCAGAAGACTCCGTGGCTCTAAAAGTAGAGAACCCAAGTGGCGAGATGCAAAGTCTAAACCCTAGAAAGCAAAGAAAACAATCAAAATGTAATGATATTGAATATCAATGGAAAACACACATGATATTAGATGGAGGGTGGAGGGGAGTGGAGTGTATTTAGGGATGGAATGGGTGGGAATGATTTTATGCCTTTTTCTTTTTGGCTACCTCCCTTGTAAGGGGGAAAAAGCCTTGGTATATGTATGTATGTATGTAACACTTAAAACATTGAATGATTAAATGAAGCTCTGGGTGATCAACATTCCACTCCAAATAGAGATTGGTCTATAATTATATAATTATGTTACATGACTATTCTGTTGAGTTATCACAGAAGTCCCCAAAGTACTGACTGCATAAAAACAACCCTTCAGTCTGTTATTTCTTCATCCATCTAAAACCACTCTCCATTCACTTCTATCTTTTCCACTCTCTTCCATACTCAACAGACATTCCTCTTGCATCCAGTGCCCACAACACCTCATCTATCTATCCATCAGACAGTATAGGGAACAACAACCTCATTCTTGGTCCTCCCCTCAAATTCAGTCCTCTCCCTACCACAGGGGACACAGGAAAAAAAGAAAATGTATACTCAAAGAAGTGGTATAGGACAGTTTCTGGGGAACAGCACAACTGAGGGAAAGTTATAGTACAAAAGTAGCATCATTCCTCTAGAAGTAGAGATTCTATTCTAACACAGACAAAATGATGTGTGACTCTAGTCCATAGGGGCACCCCAAAACAGTCCCTAAATCATTGGCTGCATGCTACTGTGCATTTAATCTATCTATATACCAAAGGCTTTTTCTCCCTTACAAGGGAGGTAGACAAGTCAAAAGGCACACACTCCCACCCATTCCACTCCCATCCACCACCCTTTCCTCCCTCTCATCTTAGCTCCTCATGGATGACAGGTCATCCCAGTATCCTACCCACTGCCCAGGGTCAGAAGCAATGCAGAAAGACGCAGCACATCCACAGCAAGGCCATTTCACTTAATTCGGGACCCCACCTCTTGCTCCCCTTATGCAGAAAATGGGAGGACAAGGAGAAATCTCTTTGGGCTGTGTCAAAATATTTACGCATAATCGCTTCCTACCCCACTCCTTTCTTTGCATCACAGTATCATCCATACACAGCCATTCTCCACACACCACTATCTCCTGCCTTCTCCCTTCTTTGTTTAAGATATCCCCCTCTTGCTCAATGTCCCTTTCACCCCATCCATTCATCTCATCCTCAGTCTTCCCTTCAAATTCACTCCCTTCACCTCAGCCTTCCACATATCTTTTACTAATTTTTCTTCACACCATGCTTTTCACTTGTCCAAACCATCCCAATACTTTTCCATTGGCTCTATCTATTATCTCCTTTTCCACCTCAGCTTTTTTCTCACCTCCTTGTTTCTCAAAATGAATAAATGTTCTGTATAGATAAACTAAGAGAATACATATATTCATGTAAATATTTTTTCTAAACCACTTAAAAAAACTTTACCTTGGAATGAACTGATGCATCATTTTCTTTGTCTTTGATCATACTATAAAAATTCAATATGGTGTGACTTCCCACATTTATGGTAGTGATGGTCGGATAAAACAGCGGGCCATCCTCGTGAGGCTGAAATAAATGAAAGATTATGTGAAGAAACCTCAATGAAACAAAAAATATTGAATGCCTATAATTTTCATGTTTTATCACTCTTCAATATTGAATAAGTTACACTGATGTCATTATATTTAAATACAGCAAACTCTCTAAGTCAGACTTACCGGCATAAAAGAAGTAAAGGAAGACAGCCAAATCTAAAACCATACACAAATTCAAAACTGGCAATGATAAATGGAGAAAAAGATGGAACCCCACGAGCATAGCTCCTTTTCTGAATATTACAACTAAGTAAATACAACAAACCATCCTCCACTATCTCACACATGTGTAATACTTTCTGTTGGTAATTAATTTAATTAGTTTCATTACATATGACTCTGGTTCAGTTTAACATCATTAACTCCCTTTCTCAGAGAGGGCTAGGATAATCCCTCCTTACAGAGGACATTTTGAACCTTGGAAGCCCTTACTATGAATTTACTTGCTGCCGGGCAGGCTCAATTCACTTTCATTCTGACCTCCACCTTAAGCAGCAATGCTCTAACCAACTCAGCCATGGTGCATTCCTTCATCTAATTTTAAGGAAGAAATTTAACATTTGTGCACTGACCCCCTATGATGGATGAAGAGCTTAAAGTTGGTGTTGTTGTTGTTGTTGTTCCCTAGACTGTCTGGCCGAGCAGTCACACTTCCCTAGAGAATGCCAAGTGGACTCTGTCGTTACAAGGGAAAGAGGATTCAGAGGGATGGATATCAAGGGGTCTGGCATGCAGCAATGTGTTGTTTTTCAGTTTGTTGATAGAACAGCGACTGACAACTACATTTTACAAACACTCTTCTGATAAATCTCAGACATAATTTTAGGTGGTATCAATTCAGAAAGACCCCTTCACAGAACACTTCTCATAACACTAAACATTAATAAAGCTTCTGATGCTATCTCCTTTCATAACTTTACAAACAAAATATATAACACAAACATGCACACTAATACCAAAAGATGACTGACCAATTATCTGGCAGGTAGAAATGCCTATGTGTCATATAATGACCAATCAGCACACACCAGAAACGTTAAGAACAGAGTACCACAGGGCTCAGTTCTATCCCCACACTCTTTAATCCATACATGCACAATATACCCACACCCAACTCCTCATAAATACAAATCTCTTCCTATGCAGATATCATAACAATTACATGCACACACCGTAATGCAGACAAAGCTGCAGAAATACTACAACCATACCTAAACACACTCAACACCTGGTTCACTACAAATAGACTCAAAATAGCCCCAACCAAATCTACAGCCACACTTCTCACCAACTGGACAACAGAACACAAATACATACCATGTCTATATCAACAAAACTCTCATACCACAAACAGACACAAAATTCTTAGCATAACATACAATACATCCATGTCATTCAAACAACACATCATAAACATAAAGACTAAATGCACACCTAGACTTAATGCTATGAAATAAATTATAGGTACAACATTTGGACAAAACAAAGAAACTAACTTTACAATATACAAGCAATGTATACGATCAGTGATGAATTATGTGAGCCCCACATGGGCCCCTTATCTCACTGTGACACACCTGAACACCCTTCAGACCATACAAAACAAAGCCCTAAAGACAATTACAGGCTGCACAAATACGAACACCTACAGACCATTTACACTACGAAACAAAATCCTCAAAATTAAGGATCACCTTGACACGAATGGCACGCAAACACAGCACATCCACATAGCAGAACACTCACACACACCAAGAAACTTCAAAACAACACCCAAATACCTATGTCACACACAAATGCTCTCTTCTCTTTCTCCACAACCACCAGACACAAGCCTCCCTCTGGAAACATATCCATAACCATATCACTCACTGCTCCATCAACAAACTGAAACAGCTAAAAGTTGAGTTGTATGTATCATCTGCTTCATCTGTAGCCTCAGCTTTTTTTTGAAGGAGACTTAAGAGCCCTGAGGTATTTGGCTACAGAGATGAAACTTTGTTCTGAGTTGTTTGAATGTAAGGTAGTGTCTTCTACGTGATGCCTCTGCATCTGGGACATATGGTGTTTGATTTCAGGTCAATTCTGTGTTGACATAATTTTAATACTGGGTTGTGACCTGATTGAAGGGAAGCAAATGTGATTATTGTGCATCTTGGAACCCTTTTCTTTTCTGTAAATGCATAATTATTATCAATGTGGATGCTTGCTGGCTAAGTGGGGTAGAGCATTGCTACTTGTGATGTAGGTTGAGGTGACCGTGGTTTGAACCCTACCAGAAGCAAGTTGTACCAATAGCAATGTTTACATTCCACACTAAAAGATCTTCTGTATAGGGCACCATCCTAGCCTCCTGATAGGGGGTTTGTGATGTTAAACTGAATCATCAATCATTATCAATGCAATCCATAATAACAGTATCTAAGTACCTACCATGATTCCCTGACCAGGTTCATATTCATTGACTAAGACGTGGTTTGGTTTCTTCTCTCCAAAGACACCCAGCTGGGTTATTTGATCCATGTGCTTCTGAAGCCACTGGAAATAGAATAAGAAAACATGAACTCGTGTTTGGTTTCACTTTTGTCAGGTAAAATAATGGCTTTCATGAAAGACTTATCCAATAGTGTTTCTATCATTGAGCCTTCCATCAATGAGGTACAAATACTTCCTGATTTGTATAAATTTATTTTATTCACTTGTGGGATCTCCAACTGGAAATCTCAATTCATGCTTTGCTATTATCCCCTCAAGAGAATGACAGTCTTAACCAATACAAAGAAAAAAAATATATTGTCACAAATAGTTTATTAACTCATAGATTGATCAATTACTTTTTTTTTTATCCCACCCCAGGGTGTGCAAAAAGTGACAAAAAATTACTTTTCTTTTATAAACATTCAGGGCACCATCTCACGAAAGAAAAAAAAAAAAAAAAAAAAAAAAAAAAAAAAAAAAAAAAATGTATCCCTTTCTTTGTGTAGCATTATGTTTACAGTTACACAAAAGAACAGTAATCCCTCCCATATCTGAACTAATTGGGTCACAGGGTGTTTGGACTTTGGGAGTATCTGGATGTGTGAAGTAAAATTACCCCCTCCCACCCTACCCTTAGTCTCCACTCTGCCATTCCAGTGTTAAAAATTTAATTATGAAGGAATAAAAGTATATAATACACAACATACATACATACATATACCAAGGCTTTTTCCCCCTTACAAGGGAGGTAGCCAAAAAGGGAAAGGCATAAAATCATTTCCACCCATTCCATCCCTGAATACACTCCACACCCCTCCACCCTCCCTCTTCTCTGAGCACCTCTTGGATGACGGGTCATCCCTGCACCCTGTCCACTGCCCTGGGTCAGAAGCAGTGTCGCAAGACACAGCACATCCACAGCAAGGCCGCTTCATTAAATCGGCGACCCCCCCCTCTCCGTCCCCCCATTGCATAAAAGGAGAGGACGGGGAGAAATCCCTTTGGGCTGCGTCAAATTTTGCTCACACATACTACCTCACCCCCCGCCCCTTCCACCTCATGCAATCACAACATCATCCATATACAACCATTCTCCATTCACCCCTGTCTTCTGTCCTCTCCCGTCCTTCCTCAACAGACATTCCCCTCTTCCCCAAAGCCCCCTTCACCCCATCCATCCACCTCATCCTAGGACGTCCCCTCATGTTCACTCCCTCCACATCTGCCTTCCATACCTCTTTTACTAGTCTTTCTTCACTCATTCTTTCCATGTGTCCAAACCATCCTAATACTCTTTCATCAACCCTATCTCCCAGCTCCTTTTCCACCCCTGTTCTCCTCCTCACCTCCTCATTTCTCACTCTATCTAGCCTAGTAACCCCCATCATACTTCTCAGACACCTCACCTCAAACACCTCAAACACATTCAAACTCCTTCTCTCTTCTTCTCTTATGTTCCACAATACACAAAACTCATGTAATAATGAATAATTACATGAGAAGATTCAGATAATGATGGTTATGATAGGGGAGTGATTACTGTGGAATTTTTGTGTATGTGTATATATATATATATATATATATATATATATATATATATATATATATATATATATATATATATATATATATATATATATATATATATATATATATATTTTAAGTACAGCCTGAGCTATTGCTCACAACATTACTATGGATGGGGATGATAAGTGGTAATGGACATGAAACTACCTACAGTAGGCTTTATGGTTCCTTGCAATTTCCTTCATTCTTATGTCTTATGATGAGTTCTAGCTACAGCTGTGCTTTGTAGTGCTTGGGTTAAGAGAATATTGATCTTTTTACTCATTAACATAAAATTCTAGTATTGAGTAGAACTCTATTCTATTTCATTAGGTTTGTTAAGGGCATAACCTTATTGCAAATATTAACCTCTTCATTCCTCACCTACATAAACCTATCTGGCTTTGGCTACTATAAAATTGTTACAGAATACCATAATCTTCAAGTGATTAATCAAATGATGAGGTACATTCAGCAGTATACAGAAAAAAAAAAGCATCAAACCTGAGGAATTGGCTCAGCTACCATTCCTTTGGGATGTGGCAAACCACCCCAGTTCTGCAACCTTCGATTTGACAAACATGTCCATTTAGGTTTGGGGGCATTGTATATGTGGCTGTGAAGACACAACTCTTCTTCCTTGGTTATGAAGTCTGGTATATAGTATACAGTTGGAGGAGCCTAAAGTAAAAAAAGACAAATTAATAGTCAAGGTAAATATGAAGAAATATTTCACTGTGTACAATACTAAAAATAAAAATTAAAGGCACCTCTTTTAACTGTCAGCTATAGATAACTAAGGCTGTCATAGTGAAGACACTGTATGAATATTATTCTGTCTAAGAATATATTCTATTCTACTGTGGGGAATAAACATAGCAAAAGGGTTAATGCATCTTACTCCAAGTCTATGTTCATTCTCGATGTTACTATATATGCATTTCATTTAACAATGGCATATACCTCACTTCTTTACCATTTTGTTAATGAAACTCTTCCTAACTGTAAAGATTGGCATACTAACAGATCTCAGTAGCTGTGATTCACCAAATTGAATCACTAATGCTTGTAGGGTAAAAAAATAGATGAGGCTGCACCTCCTTGCTATAACTAAGTATGCAATGTTAATCAATCTTGATGCCTTTTTATCAGATATTGTTATGTCTTAAAAGGGTATCTAGTGTTGTTTAGAATGTTCCTAAATATTCTATCTTACAATCTACTTTAACCCATTAAACTCCGATGAGAAGATTCTTGTCATTTAGTCAAATATAACAAAAAATCATAAAACACCAAAATGTTTGATCAAACATTTTGGTGTTTTATGATTTTTTGTTTTATTTGCAAGAATCTTGTCATCGGAGTTTAATGGGTTAATGACAAGATATGGTTCACCTGGCCAGCACAGTGCAGTGTCACTGAACAACCATCTATTGGAAATCAAAAGATTGTACAAAGGAGTCCCAAAGGAGTTACCAGGGTAGTTATCACTACCACATCCAACCTAAATCACAATACATGAGTTCAAATCTAAATATGATAATTGGGAATGAAGGATATAGATTAAGTTGGAACTGTACATGAATCTGAAGATAGATATGATAAAAAATTGGAGAACAGAAGATGGGACTCAATGAGTATTGCTCCTTATTTGTACACTGCAATTAGGGACCATAAGTCACTTAGGAATGAGATATGGTGTCGTTGTCTGGGCACTGTAGTATGAGGTGTTCTGTGTCTTCTGTGTGCTGATTGTATCTGGGGCGGTTTGAGTCTGTGGCCAGGCTTATTCTGTGTTTATACTCTCTTAATGCAGGATGGTGTCCAAGGTGAAGGTAAGCCAATATGGTTCTTGCCAGCCTTACCACACAAAAACACAGATACATTCAGATCAATAAACAAGCCCTTCAAGATAGACCACTAAACTCAATACTCCACCAACAGCCCCCTGACATTTACTGAAAATAAATTCCCACACTCAAGATACCATCAAGCATTCAAACAGTACCAACATAAAATAGGCCTGGCCATAGATTCAAACAGTCCCAGATGCAACTACCACAGAGGACACAGAACACCTCATAGTACAATGCCCTACACTAACAACCCTTACACATATCATCTCTGAGTGACTTGTGGACCTGCCTGGAGGCTATTGCCAGTTACCTGAAGGCTGTGGGTCTTCAGCAAGAAAGGTCAAGGGCAATGGACTGATTGATTCCTTATCATCCTTTTAAGTGATGTTTTATATTGTATTACTGTCTTAAGATACAATATTCTTAGTTTATGACAAGGCCTGCCAAAGAAGTATACTTCGAACCTTATGTGAGGGTAGAAAATAATCTTGATGTTTCAAGTTCAAGGGAGCTCTATCAACCCAATAAAGTCCAGTGGCTACCCCAAGTCAGACCATCCCTTGGCTTGGCATGTTACCCAACACTAGAAATGATCATGATGGGTAACATTCAGGGCCTCTATCTGAATACAAACCAAAATAAGATTCCTTTCCTGAAAGAACTAGCAGAGGAAGAGGACCCCTATATTCATTTCCCTCACAGAGACACACCTGAGAAGAGAGGTAAAAGAAGCAGAAATAAAGCTAAATAACTACATACCATTCAGAGTGGAATGAGAAACAAGAAGTCATGGAGGTATCATTACATATGATAGAAATTACCTCATGATAGATACCAGGCAAACTATCTCCCTCTCAAATGGACAAGTGAAATTCATAATGATTCAAAACTCATCCATAGTTATGATAGTAGTTAACTGTTATTGCCACCCCAGTGTGGTAAACAGAACTTCATAGGTGCTATGAACAGGGTAAAAGAGCTTATAGAGGACCTACTGAGGCCCATGCCAAACAGTCATGTGTGGAGACTCCAACTTCCCACACATTATGTGGCCAGAGAGCACAATCCATGGTGGTGCAATTGAGGAAAAGGTCCAGGCCAGGGCACTACTAGAATTAGGAGACAGAATATTCCTAACGCAACCTACTAGGCACAACAATATCCTTGACCTCTTTACTAACAACCTAGAGGCATTTAGTGCCCACTGAACAGAAGAAACCATATTCTCTGACAACAACCATATCACCATCAACACAACCTATAGGAAGAAGGGCAAAACAAAGAGAGAAGAAAAGTCTTCACAGCCTGCAATTTTTATAGCGAGAACATAAAGTGGGAAGAAGTACAAACGCCTACATAAACCCATTAAATAACCACCTGGTGTGTCTCTGTGAGGGGGTGGGATCTAACTATACTGAACTTTAACCTATGGTTGAGAGGCTGATGCAGGGATGATTCCGGAGGAACTTAGAAAGCAATGCCAACAGTGTTCCCCATCTACAACAGTGGAGACAGGAGCCTACAGAAAAACTATTTACTTGCTTACTTACTTGGTTTACTTGGTGAAGTTCCAAGGTCAGTTACTACATGCCATAATAAGCCCAATATATAAAGGAGGAGACAAGACCTTGCCAATGAACTATCGACCTGTTGCCCTCGCATCCCACATCGTCAAGGTAATCGAGAAATGCGTAAGGGACAAACTGTTCACACACTTCGAAGAGAACAACCTCATAAAAGAGAACCAGCATGGCTTCAGAGAAGGTCAGTCCTGCCTCTCAAACCTACTGGCACACTACGACTGGCTACTACGGAACCTGTCAGAAGGGAAGAATGTAGATGTAGTATTTCTAGACTTTACAAAAGCCTTCAACAAGGTAGACCATGGTGTCCTCTTCCACAAGGCAAGGGACCTAGGAATCTCAGGGAAACTAGGAGTATGGCTTCACAACTTCCTGACAGACCGTACCCAAACAGTCGCAGTTGACGGCGTGAAGTCCAGTGAAACCAAGGTATTAAGAGGAGTATCACAAGGCTCTGTCCTCGGCCCCCTCCTATTCCTAATTCATATGAACGACATAAATAGGAAAGTGGACTTAACCCTCCTGTCCTTTGCTGACGATACCCACATCAGCTGTACTGTGCTGGAAAGTGAAGATGTACACCATCTACAAAAGACCTTGACACAGTTTATGCTTGGGCTAATGACTGCAATATGCAGTTCAATGAAGAGAAGTTCGAGGTCTTGAGATACAGCACAAACCAAGGCATTAAAGACAACACCAAACTGCACAAGGAAAGGGGAATGAAAATCACACTCAAAGCCCATGTAAAATGTCTGGTCATTCATCTAGGTGACAATGCCAATTTCCAGCACCACATCATGTAGACTGTGAAAAGAGCAAGGGGGATGGCCAGCTGGGTACTAAGGACTTTCTCCTCAAGTAATGCTTACCCTTTGGAAGGTGGTTATTCAACCAATCCTGGACTACTGTAGCCAACTCTGGTCACCACATAAATGAGGAGACATCCAGAAGCTTGAAGCTGTCCAAAGGAACTACACCAGGCACATCAGAGGGATGAAGGATCTCAACTATTGGGATCACCTGGAAGCACTGGGTCTCTACTCCCAACAAAGGAGGAGAGAGAGGTATAGGGCCATCTATACATGGAAAATGCTTGAGGGCCTTGTCCCTGACCCCACGCCCTCAACAATCAAGCCGTATCACAGTGTAAGGCACGGGCGAAAGTGTGAGAGACAAACTCTCCCACCAAGAGTCCCAGAGAGGCTTAAGACCTTACACTGGCATCCAGCCTAGTTCATGAGGGTCCAAAAATTTTCAACACCCTCCCAAAAGAAGTGAGAGAGAGAACCAAATGCTCGGTGGACAGCTTTCTACTGAAGGTGCCAGACAAGCCCCCAGTGCCAGGCTACACCGCCATCAGTAGATTCTCACCAAACACAATAACTAAATAAGAGATCAACTGGCCCTTTCGAAGAGGGACAGGTCTGACAGCAATGGTAGATCACTATGGCTGTGAGGACTGACCTCGGAACTTCACCAAGCAAACCAAGTAAGTAAACAGCCATAGTGATCTACCGCTGCTGCCAGACCTGCTGTCCCTCCTCGCAAGGGCCAGTTGGTCTGTTATTGTGCTCTCACCTCACCACTTACTCTCAATCAACCATATGTTTGACAGATGAAAAATAAACAAATATCATTTGCCTATGGTAGCCTTGCCATCCTTACTTACGTTTGTAACTCTGTAGCGTTCTATTTCCATTTTGATTTTCCTCCAATTTTGAATCCCTTGCGTTTTCTTGATATGATTATGCGCGAAGGCAAACTTTCTTATTCCAGAATTTATATTCAAGTTTTAATGAATTCAAGCAACATTTCTATCTATATGATCGTTAAACACGAACAATATACTAGCACAGTTTCGTGCAATTCTTATGACAATGGTAGCCCTACATCCGAAACATTTGTATGCGATGACAATTAGTCAGGATTGTTGCCAAGAATGATTGTTTACAACAATGAGAAGGGATAAAGAATATATCTATTAGGTTGCAAGCACAACTCGATACATAGTCATGTAAGTAGTTTATTCATAAATAGTATTTTATTAATTTGCTGTCATTTATGTATTATGTAATATATTATTTATGTTACACTTGTGTGCCCTTCCTCTTTTATTCGTGTAGCACTGCAGATCAGTAGAGCAAGATTGCTAAAATCACCCCTTGTTTTCTTCAATTTATTTGCTTTTAGAAGTTCAAAATTACGCTTTTAGTGGTTAAACACACCCCCTATCATCTACGTCTTCCGAAACACTTCATCATCTACGCAAACAGGTTGTAGAATCTGTGAAATAAAATTGACGCAATATGTCAGCTGCTCTGAGCCATCGTATCTTGGGAACCCGTCGGCAGTTAGTTCAGTTGAGTGCTGGACTCTCCCGAGCAGACACGTGCATTAGAGCAGGAAGAATGTCCACAGCTGTAGCCATGGATCGTGTTATTACTTTAGAAAACATGAATCCTCATGTCAAGAAAATGGAATATGCAGTTCGTGGTCCACTGGTTATACATGCCACCAAGCTGGAGAAGGAGCTTCTTGCCGTAAGTTAGCCTTATTTAGTTGTCATAGCATAGACTTAATCTAAGAAAAAAATAAGTTGTCTTTCATAATGTAACTGAATAAATCATGGAATGGCACCCATTATTTCATTAAATAACTTTGAAAAAAATGTACGCTAGTGTATATTAAGTACTGTAAGCATAGGATAAGGATAGGTCACTGCTTTTGAAGATTGATAAAATTATGTTGTGACAGATGGAAAATTGGGTGCAATGACCTGTTTGTGTCTTTTTAAATATTTACTGAACATTAAGCTTTGAATGTCCCATTGAAATTCCATTCTTTCCCTGTAGGCAGTTATTGTAACAGGTGTGGTAGATGACAGCTGTAAATTATTACTGGGCTATCACCAAGTGGCAGGATTATTGGATGTGTATTGGGGTCTTGAAATATATTGCAGAGGTTGCTGCCCAGCGTTGACATGTATATTAGAAATTGACATAGGTGAATGATGCATGTACTTGGACATTACATGATTTCAAGTAGGCAGTGGGTACGTTGAGTGGATGGTATAGGTGGTATAATTTGGAGAAAACCAGTGGGTATAAGAGGTCAAAGTATTTTGATAATGTGTTTGATAAGGTTTTTTAACCAGTCAGTCTTTTATCGTGTTGCCGTTTGGAAGTGGTGAGTGTAAGATTGGTCATGCTTTGTACTTTACGTGTAGTAGCTGCACTCAGTGCAGCTAGAGTTTTTTGCCAAGCCAATCCTGGGTAGGTTCAGTTTCAGTGCAGGATAGTGACCTTTTGATGTTACGTGAATTGATATGAATAGATATGATTAACATCACATATTGACGTTTGGCTGAAAAATTTTCATAGTTTGATATCCCAGAATATATGAAATGTGTGGATTGCAGGGTTTTGGTCTTGTCTCATAACTACATACAAGAAAAATTTATAGACTACAGGAAATCATAATGGCAAAGATACACAGAAGAAATAGAAACGAACCTGGAGACGTTTGCAAGAGCCTATTTTCTATTGACAGAGCAGTGGAAGAGAACACTGGCCATATAAAAGGTCAACAAGAGAGGTATTCCAAGAGGATACATGAAAAAAAATATTATCACAACTATATACCCTCTTGCACATGTTTGGAGGAAAACGGACTCTTGACTATGTTGTGTTAGTGTGGGACATTTTGTCATTGGCTTGTAGTAGTAGCAATAGGAAAGCAGTTGCCAGTTGTTAGCCCACCATATAAAAAGTTGGAGGTCTTGGGTTCAATCCAGAGACAATGTCATCTCCAGATGGAGGCAAGGATGATAATGGTTTTTGGGAATTGACATGGGAAATGCAAGGAATCATCATGTCTTTCATGACTACTACTTGGAGGTATTCATTATTGATCCCCTGCGGGAAAAGCTATGGGCCTACCCAAAAAGAATATAATTTTATCTTGTGTGTAGAAAATAGATTAATTTCCTTTGTAGCCCAAGTGTTGAATTCCACTTGATTTGCAGCTAAAGATTTTTCTTGGGACCCTTCCAGATTTATGGCATCTGATTTTAACTTCAACTTATCCTGAAACAACTATCTAGGACCAAAAGACTTCACAGTGGAGTTCCCCAAGGAACAACAGTCTCACCTGCATTGTTTAACTTCTGCAAGTGATCTCATACCAAAACCTGGAGCAGGACACCAAAGTGCTCATATACTGATGGCCTAATGACAATACCCCAGTACAATGGCTCTAGAGCAGCTGCTAATAACATCCAAACATATAAACTAGAACTGTGAGTTAGACAAAATAGAATGGAAGCATCCCCGGAAATCATCATTGACATCACTCATGCTATACAACTTAGAATCAAAGAAACGTCCAATGGCAAAACTGAATGGCCAAGTCTTCCTTTGGGCAAGGATGCATCTTGGGCCTCACTTTTGATACTTAATGGCCCTGAGCCCACTCATGAAGGACCTAAGTGAGAAAATAACAAAGGAAATAAACGTACACAGATTAGTAACAAATGTGGGTGTGGTCAGTAGAAGGAAGCTTAATTACAACATAAAAACAGGAGAAAAGAATCACATATGACTGTGCTGCCATGGCCAGGTTCCCAACAATCAGGAAAACATGACACCCAATAAACTGCTAAGAAAAAATCATTAAGAATAATAAGATGCACAAAAACCACCCCATTAGGACATCTGCATTTTGAAACCAAAATCTTCTCTGAAAGAAGAGCATGAAAATAATAGACACTTAATTGAATGCAGGAGCTTTTCATTCCACACATCCATCCCATTATGTAACAAAAGTTCCAGCACCAAGGAAAAGAAAGGGTGGGAGGCCTCAAATTGAATCATAAATACTCTGCACTAACTAGACCAATACTATGAAATATATGATATTGCCATGATATTGTTAGTAAGGATAAAATTACCATGAAATCACAGACCTGAACAGCTGACCATTATCTTATACTGGAACTTTCTCTTATCTTCTATGTTCATCTACCATGTGTAAATGTGGGTAGAAACAACTTTGCCAACCGTGTAGTTAATGAATGGAATAAACTTCCTGCAGAGGCAGTGCAATGTAGTTCAGTTCGAAGCTTTAAGAATCATTTAGATAAACACCTAAGCAAGATGCTGTAATGATTATCATTTATTTTATATTTATGTTTTTGTTATCATTTGTGTGATTCTCATTTATTATTAGTTATATATCAATTTATTATTATTTACTATTTACCTGTTTTATTATTTAACTATACCTATGCATTTATTTATTTTATTTGTTATTTACATGATTATAGTTTTTATTTATTCATTTATTATTATACTTTTTTTCGCATCCGACCTAGATATGGACCAAAAGGTCTCCTGTCGGCATGCTCCGCCTTTGTAATCCTTTGTAGGAAAGGAACAACACTCGTTGGGTTCTGTCTCACTCAGCAAATCATCATAGCTTCAAATTTGTGAATGGTTCCAACTTGGGATGTATCATTATTTTACAGTTGTCATAGATTTGAACACATGTATTATTCCAGCTTGGGATATATAACCTAAGCTGTTCCAGGTATTTATGAATCTGTATGGAAAACTGGATCTCTTTACATCTTTTATACATTGTGTTTCTCAATTTGTTTTCATGACCTCTGAATGTCCTCTCTTCTATCAGTGTAGTCTGTCCCCTTTAGCGACCTGAATCCTGTAATCATATTGCCTCTCTTCCATCTGTCAGTGTTGGGAGATCCAGTGCTTTAAATCTCCTCAAATGGTTTATTTGCCACACCAGGAACCAGATTGGTTACTGCTCCATTGTATTCTCTCAGTTTTGCTTCATCATTCAGCCAAGTAAAACAGTATTGGCTTAAACCATAAACCAATTCAAGGAAAAATACAGTTGGATCTTACCAATGACAGGGACAGTAATACCATATTTTCCCATGTCTATATGTGTCTGAAAGAACTCCCAGAGGTGTGTGACTATTTTCCATCAGTAATGTTGCGATCTCCATCCAAATACTTGGTATTCATTCTAAAAATGACTTTCATTGAAATGTTTTGTGCCATAACACTTTTATAGCAATATAAGTGTTTTTAAATTTACATTATCTTTAGATTTATAAAAAGAAATTAAAATCCTTTTTGTTTCATGTTTCTTGTTTAGTTAATTTATTGAAATTATTTGCTTTTCAACTTAAGTATTTTATGTGCATCTTGTCATAAGCATTGTATATTTCTACATGTTATTTTATATCTTACTTTTTATAACAATCTTTTCATCCACATTTTATTCTTAATAATGATATTTTTTCTCATGGTTGTTTCACACTGTAAAGCTGTATTCAAGCAATCTGGTATTTTATAAAGTTACAAACAGATGTGTTGCATCATGAAAAGAAATGTGTATTGAAAATTTATAGAAATATAAAAAAGAAAATGGTAGTACCTGACAGATCATATGAAAGCCAATTTTACAGATTGTAACCTTGATTTTGGCAAGTGTATATTTTAATGCAGCCTGAAGGGCTTTCTCTGTTTTCTCTTTTTCTGCATGAGGAGACGGAGATGGGGGTCGCTGATTAAATGAAGTGTTCTTGCTGTGGATGTGTTGTCTTGCTGCATTGCTTTCAGTGGGGAAGATGCAGGGATGTTCTCTTGTCTAGGAGGAGCTAAGAAAAGAGGGAGGGAGGGGTGGTGAATGGAAGTGGAGTATGTGGGGATGAAATAGATTGGAGTGGATTTATGCATTTGACTTTGGCTACCTTCTTTGTATGGTGGGAAAGCCCTTGGTACATGTATGTGTGTATATGTACTTTTAATATTTTACATAGGATAAACACAGTGTATTTGTACATATTTTACTTTTTATTAATTATAATCTTTTCATGCATATGGATAAAATAATCCCAGAATGTGGAACATGGTTCAAGCATCAACTGCTTCAGTGCAGCCATTTCAATATACAACTTCCATCCCACATAAGTGTGATTTCTGACAGCTCTTAACAGCTGGAAAAAAAAACAGTACAAGTTTAGGGTACACAATCATGAACACACACAGATAAGAAGTGAAAATATATGCATATGGAATCTTATACATGTGTGCATACGTGCACTAAGAATAGTAAAATAATATCATGCAGTAGATTTATTTAAAGCCAAACTTGACAGATGGAGACAGATGAGATCCTACTAGGGTAGTTCTTATGTACTTTACAGTTGAGTGTGTGGATGTGCATACACTCAACACATGTACACACACACATTAGAACTTATTCGGAAACAATGCAAAGGTTGTGATCAAAATAAAAGATGAACAAGAATGCAGGTTGTTATGAAAAGGTCTTGACAAGTGTTGAACCAAATGTGGGAAGTTAGTCTCAATGCCAAAAATATTGAGGATTGGGAATGGGCCAAAATTTGAAAGACCATTAGTAAGTATTCACTTTGAAAGGAAATAACAAAAGGTACAAACATGGATTTGGAAATGTTTGTCATGGGTAACTTGTCAACTGTAAAACAAGATTGTGGTTGAGATGTGCAGATATTTGGGGAACATGGTTAAATATTATGGGAGGAAAAATCGTAATCATAGCACATTCCACCATAGATTGGAAAGTGTGGTAATGGTGTAGTATCCACTCAAAAGAATATAAAGAATAGAAGAGTGACATAATTGCAGTGTTGAGGCCATTGAAGGGAGAGAAGGAATCTGACGGAGGACCTTCTTGTTTTGGACAGCAGGATGTCTCAATGTCATGAGAACAAATTGTAAAAGACCGTGCATTAGAATAATATCAAACTGTTTTCTTTACAGATGTATGAAAACCTTGAATAGCCTAGGATTTAGATGATATAGTGTCATGAATACATGATAGTGTCTCGAGCAGTAGTGAGATATGCGAGTAGTTTGAATACATACATCTATAGATAAAAGTGACTGTGTGTGATCACAAAAAAAAATAATTTGTAAATGGTGATAAATATCTTATTGGTAAGCACTATTATGAGGACTAACACACAGAACCACCAGCACTGCATATTCCTTTGTAGTGAATATGCAGCGGCGGTGTGTCAATGCATAAGGCGAAGTATTTAATTGTAACGCCCTCCACAATATGTGGAGACCCCACCTCTGGTGCACATTCCCTTGATTGCAGTAACATGCAGTGGTTGACGGTGTCCACAAAGGAAAATAATTGTGAAAATACATTGAACAACTGTACAAGTTCCTAGTCTTGCTGGTGAAAAGTGCGGATGGAGGTTAAAAGTGTTGAACCTAACATCCGTGGAAGAGAGTAGGTGGCCTGATAGTTGTTGTTGTTGTTGTTGTTGTCGTTCCCTAGACTGTCTGTCCGTGCTTGGCCTGATAGTAATTTTGGAGACACTAAAGGGAATAAACAAAAGTGACATGTTCTTGGATGAGAGAGTCTCACAAGGTCATAGGAACAAGTTAGAAAATATATATTGATCAAAATGGTGCCAAGAAATTCATCTGGGGATGCATTACCCATTGGATGAAGCTAATAGAATCCAGTCTAAATTCATTAACGAATTCAGTGCTGGGTAAGGTAGTTGAAGAAAGTGACGGGACCTCGCTAGTATTACTCCATTCTTGTATATTGCAATTGGGTAAATACATACTCGCGCGCACATACATGTACGCGCACTTATAACACGCACGCGCACTTATAACACGCACGCGCATGGGAAAGTAGATAACCACAAGAACAAACAAAAGTTCTCTCTATTATTCTCACTCTCTCTCTCTCTCTCTCTCTCTCTCTCTCTCTCTCTCTCTCTCTCTCTCTCTCTCTCTCTCTCTCTCTCTCTCTCTCTCTCTCTCTCTCTCTCTCTCTCTCTCTCTCTCTCTCTCTCTCTCTCTCTCTGTATTTGTCTATTTCACCTCTTCCACCTCATCTCTCCGTTGTCTCATCTACCTTTAACGTCTTACCTCGCATCCTTCTCTTCCCCTTCATCCCTTTCCCTTATCTCTCTTCTCTTGCCTCTGTTCTCATCACTTTCCCCCTCTCAACGCCCCTCTTCGGTCTCTCCCACTTTCCCCTTTTTCTTCCCCTCTCAACCCCTCTCCCCTTCACACTTTCCCCCACTATCTTTCCACTCTCTTCTTTCTTTTCATTTCTTTCCTCTTCCATTTCTTTCCTTTCTTTTCCTCTCCACTCTTTGCCCTGTCTTTCTCTTCGTTTTTCTCTTTTATTTGTTCTGTGTAGCCTCTCGCTTTGCGTCCTCCCTATTTCTCTTTCCCTCTCCTCTTCTTTCATTTCTCTTTCCTCTCTTTTCCTCCCATTTCCCCCGCCTCTCTCTTCGTTTCTTTTTTTTGTGGACTCTCTCTTTGCTTCCTCCGTTTTTCTCTCCCTCCATCCCTCTTCTCCCTCCTCCCCCCCTCTCCCTCCTCTCCCCCTCCCCCCTCCCCCTCTCCCTCCTCTCCCCCTCCCCCTCTCCCTCCTCTCCCCCCCTCCTCTCCCCCCTCCTCTCCCTCTCCCTCTCCTCTCCCCAACGCCTTCCGCGGACGTGCGCCGTGGCGACTAGAAGAAAAAAGTGGGGAGGGGGAGGAGGGCCGGAGTGCCGCGTTGCCCGAGGCCCGGCCCGGCCCGGCCCGCCACTCCGGGTGCCAAGGGGGTGATGTCAGCAACAGCGCATGCCCAGTGTCATAGAAGGCAGCCGCACTGTCACGTATGCATTAGGATGCTCGAGTTTTATTTTCAGTATTGGGCATGGGTCCATGTATGCACACACACACACACACACACACACACACACACACACACACACACTGAACTCGTATCCGGGATTGCATTAGCTGTCGATCACAAGTCCAACGTGTCATCCCATATTGATGAACCACGCACCAGATTGCTGGTGTAGTGGTACCGCGCTCGACAACTAATGCAGTGATTAGAATTCTGCCCCAACCCAGGGCTGAGAAAGACATCATATAATACTTCAGTCTGGCTCCCCAGATTTGGTATGCAAGTTGTGTGTGTGTGCGTGTTTTGTTTTGAAGGTCGCAACATAACCCGTACATCGGACTGTATCAAAGTTCTTGAATGATCTGGAAGGGTGTTAGCTAGCGATCACGAGTCCAGCACATAGTCATAGACCATGGTGAATCACACACACACACACACACACACACACACACACACACACACACACACACACACACACACACACACTCACACACGCTCCCAGCACGCACACACACAAACACACCATGCAAGAATTTAAGAACAAACTTGATCTTGCGGGATACAAAAACGGATTCCCACGAGCATAGCTCCCGTTCCCGTATAATACAACTAGGTAAAATACACGCTTTCAACATGCACACAAACCCACGCTCCCAGCACGCTTACACAAACACACCGGCACAATGGGAAGCGAAACTTTTACAAAATAATAAAGGACCTGGGAGTGATATAACCATGGATAACATGGCACCCGACAAACGTCAACAAACAAAACTCTTCCTCCCTCCCTCCCTCATCCTCCCTCCGTCCTACGCCTTTCCTCTATTCTATTACCTCCGTCTCTCTTCCTCTCCCTCTGAGTCCATGCTCTTTCTACTCTTTTTCTCTCCCTCCCTCATCCTCTCTATCGTGGGAGTTGACTCCAGTACTGGTGGAGTGTCACAGGATGGAATAGAGTAGACTGGCGTCAGTTGTGAGTAAAATATTTGGGGCCACCCACCCGGTACGACAATGTGGCGCCATGCTAGGCTAACATGCTACTTGCTTTTGCTATTTAGAATGAGTAGAAACGACTTTGGTTGCAATGTTCTAGACTTCAGTAAGAACTTCTCAGCAATGTGTCTAACATTGGTATTCTAGGTTTAACTTTGTTCGTCAGTCAGCTTCTCACTAGATGACGCAAGAGTGACGTTTGGAAATTTGAAACATCAAAGATCGTAACCGAAGTCGTTTCTACCCAAACGAAGTAGCAAAAAGCAAATAGCATGCTAGCGAGAACTGCCTAGTGTGCCTCCACCTTTACTCTTGTTCCAGCAAGTCCAAGAAAAAAAAAACCGAACTCGATTATATGGCAATATCCTGTCAGCTGGAATTGTTGCCATACATGCGAGTTACCACTTTCTTGAAGACCCAATGTCATTTTCACTGCCCTTGTGACGTCACAGGAATGGGCAGCCTTGGCTGTGGTCTAGGAATTAATCTCATTAAGCAAGAGACTTCGGCGTGGGTGTGGAGGCGGCCATTGTGAGGAGCAGTTTCTTTAAACCGGTTTAATCCTACCCCATCACCATGGACGTGGTTGTCGAGGGGCTGAACTGGTTGCTTGGAGACAATCCGTGATGAAAGGCCAGTTGCCACCCGGTGTAAGGTGGGATATGGACCCCCTTGATATTGGACCCGGGGTCCATTTTCTATAGCGGAAAACATCCTCCCAACCCCCCCACTAAAATAAGCAACTTATTGTCATTAGGTTGGGTATTTTAATAAGCAATACTTCTTGATAAACGTTTCTTATCTGCTTGTAAATAGAAATTAATACATTTTTATATTATTTTGAGTGTGTGGGCTCAGTTTTCCGTTGCAGAAAAAGGACACAGAAGTCCATTTTCTGTTGCTGAAAATTGGACAGCGGGGTCCATTTTCTATCTCGCACCGGTAATGAGGGGATTAAAGGATGTGACCTGTTACCCTTCCGCCCCTGAGAGGGTGCCACAGAATTGAAAGAAATCGTCTAGCAACAGCCAGAATAAAGAAAGAGGTGCCAGTCTGTAACGACGACATTAAGCCCTCCAAACGCAGTATACATCCATCATCAACGACCCTTGCGGGAACCCACCAGTGTAACGTATCCTTCACCATCTTCCCCATGGCTCTCTCTAGGAAGTCCACCCTCGATTCCATTAGACACTGTCGAAGTCCTCCTCAGATATTAAGATTTCAATTATAATCTTTTGTGAAACGTTGTCTCTTAAGCGTTCTCCATGTGTAATTCAGTCCACAAGTCCATCTCGTTCTTGTAACACATCGACCACTAGAAGAAAAACTCTACAAGTTTGTGTGTGTGTGTGACTCGACGCTATTGTCTTGGATCACGTACTGGGCTTGTGATCGACAACTATACTCCATCCCCATGCTTAAAAGAGACTTGGTTTACTGTATTATGTAGCCTTGGCACCCTAAGTAGAATGCGATCACGTGTCTGCGGCGTGACATGCCTCGACGCTAACCACTGCACAAGCGAACGTGTGTGTGTGTGTGTGTGTGTGTTGTGTGTGTGTGTGTGCGTGTGTGTGCGTGCACCACCGAGTTTGATTTGTTGGCCTATTTTCTTGTAATCGGAAACAGAAATGGGCAATAACCCCCCCCTCTCTCTCTCATCTCTCTCCTCTCCTCTTCTGTCTCCTCTTCTGTCTCCTCTCTCTCTCTCTCTCTCTCTCTCTCTCTCTCTCTCTCTCTCTCTCTCTCTCTCTCTCTCTCTCTCCTCTTTCTCCTCTTTCTCCTCTTTTATCTCTCTCCTTTCCTCTCTCCTCTCTCTCCTCTCCTCTTCTCTCTCCCCTCTCCTCTTCTCTCTCTCCTCTATCTCCTCTCCTTTCTCTCCTCTCTCCTCTCCGCTCCTCTCCTCCTTTCTCTCCTCTTTCTCCTCTTATCTCTCTCCTTTCCTCTCTCCTCTCCTCTTCTCTCTCCCCTCTCCTCTTCTCTATCTCCTCTCCCCCTTTCTCTCCTCTTTCCTTTCCTTTCTCTCTTCTTTCCTTTCCTTTCTCTCCTCTCTCCTTTCTCTCATTCCCTCCCCTCTCTCTCTTTCTCTCCAAGTTATCAACTTTCTTGGTAAGATTCGTTTCAACGAGCTGCAGCCAGTTGCAGTCCCTCTTTTTTTGCATTTGCTTTCTTGTCTATTGCTCTCCTTGTCTCCCTTCTTTCTCTTTTTTTCTCATATTTTCTTCTTCGCCTTCTCCTTCGTGATAACCTTCCTCGCCATTTTACGTCTCATCGATGCGCTTTTGAAAAGGTCCTTTGGGAAGGTGTAAGGGGAGCCGAGCCCTGGAGGCCGAAGACGAGGAGGAGTAGGAGGGAAAGGCGAGGACGTGGAGGAGGAGAAAGGAAAGGAGTGAAGGCTAGGACGAGATTAAGGATCAGAAGCGGATGGGGTGGGAGTGAATTGGTGAAGTAAATTTGGGAAATTTAAAGAAAAATAGAGAAATAAAAGGTGGTATTGAGAAACGCGTTAGAATTTTCTTTGATAACAAATTCCTATTAAGAGTTGGGTCGAGTTGGGTCTGATTCGGTTTTAGCTTGCCCATCGAACTTTATCCCTTAAAGGGTAAGATAGTTAAATAGTTATCAATGTTACTGGTATTCGTATTGTGACCCTTTTTGATAACCTACTATCCGAGGTCACGCTCATTCGACATATAATTTGAGGTCGATTTGAACAATGAAGACGTTAATAGTGGCAGGCAATTAGTTCTTCCTTCAGACATTTGTCAACCTACAGGCTCTTGAAGTCTAAAGAAGAAGATCGGCCGACACGCGCACACACACACACACACACACACACACACACACACACACACACACACACACACACACTAACCTACGAATCCCTGACTAGAGTTAGTTACTTCAAAATAGATTAAAGTAAAGAAAAATAATAGCAATATAATAGTGTTAATGATACAGTAGGTACCGAAACAAGCCGTGTAAGGACCAATTGGTCTCTTGCTGTTTGTTTATGTAACACATACACAAGCCCGCGCGTAAGTATATTGAGGGAATATAAAAGTGATGCATATTCTGCTTTGATAGATAACTTTGGGGGGGATATAAAAAGTGGCTGATGTTCTGTATTGATAAATATATTGATTCCAATTAGAGGCAGGGAAAGGGGTATTTGGAGTGGTTTGTTTAAAATTCGGGAAAAGCCAGATTAGACGAGCGAGATTAATCAGATATTTGTACGTTTTGTGTGTTGATGTTTTATGTATATAAGGTGCGTGTTTGTTGGAAACCGATCTTGATTTTTTTTTCAACGATCTCGAGATCGAATGGAAAGATAACCCCCGTCACTACCTTTATGCACTGGTGACGTCATCAGGAGCTTAGTTTTGGGTTCGAATCCCGCACTCCTATTCCCAGCAGCGACTATTACTACCTGACCCAAGTCATCAAAGCGCGTAATAGAACAAAGGCAACTACTTCGGCCGCAGGTACTCAGCGCCTCCTGGCGTAGGCTCATCACCTACCGTGGTGCCACGAGAATGAACAAGATAACATGTTCACGCCGGGAGGCGCTGAGTAGCTGCGGCCGGAGCCGTCACTTTTGCCCAATGCTCTTTGACTGCCGGGAGTGGGGGAGGTGACAGTCACTGGTAGGAGTCTGAGAGGAGTGCAGGATTCTAACCCACAACTAAGAGAATGCGAGACCAGTACACTATGGCGTCAGTCATAATTTAATGAATGATAAGAGATTGCACGGAAGGGTTTGAGAAGGCAAAGGTATCCATTTGTATTATTCAACCCCCCCCCCCCCCCCGGTCGGAGAACAGTGAGATTCTGAGATATCAGGTTTTCTGTACGTGACCCCCGCTGACTGTGGACATTTCATTATCTGTATATATATATATATATATATATATATATATATATATATATATATATATATGTATATATATATTTTTTTTCGATAATTTGTTTGACTGTCGCTACATCTTCTTGTGCATGTTTTGGGGTAAGGTGGTTGCGTGTTTGTGTGCTTTGCGTCCAGTATAATACTCGGGTGTCGACCAAAAATAGTATTATTCTTTTTTCACAGATTTTAATTTAGATGTATATATTTTTTTTCTTTTGCCGAAATTTACCTGTATGACTGCGCGTGGGTATATTGATTAATGGTGGGTTGTGTGGTTATAATATACAGTTGTTTTGGATGTCTGAGGAAGAGTTGGTAAGAGTAGAGTCGAAGTGGGTTCCGGAGACGTTACTGTGCCTTTGTGCAGACCAGCGAGCCAGTTGCCAAGCTATACAGTATATGTGCAGTCATGAGCAGACGGTACGTTTCTCACGACGTTAATGTTATATTTTTTGTGAAGTACATGATTGTTTTCCTATGTAGTAGTTCGTTTACAGTTGGTTAATTTTCTTAAATAAATAAAAAAAAATTGTCGGACAGATTTTGAATTTTGTATCATAAACTCTGGGTGGGTCAAATTTTTTACTCGTTATTGTACATACATAGTAACGTATACATTTTTTAAATGTATACACAATATGCGCATACAGACCAATAGCTAAGCCTGAGCAGACTTCCACTTCATACACATGAAAATTCTTTTCATGTCTATTTTGTAATCTCGTGGGTGAAGGGTAATCCCTGTCTCCCGCCTCACCGTTCGGGTCGAAGGCTGTGCAGCGAGACACAGCGCCTCCATAGGAGGATCCGACAGCTAGAGCTGGTTTACCTCCACCACGTCATGCCCCCCCCCTTCTCCATAATTTATGGAACAGACAAAACAACATACTTCAGCTCTCAGTAGTAGGCATTACGCCTGTCAGCGGTACCAATATTTTTCTCCATCTGGTTCTAACTTGGAAGAAGACACCTTCCTCTCTCTGAGTTTCGATGTTTGGTAAGTCTACTGAAGGCTTCTTCAACGGTTTTTTCCCCATCTCATTCTCGGTCTTCCTCGTGGTCTTTTCCCGCCCGGTATCCTCTCCCAGCATCCCCTTGCAATTTTTTTTTCTTTTTTTCTTTTTAAACGTTCCAGCCATCTTAGCAGGGCGGCATCTAATTTGCATAGCATGGAGCACCTTTTTATTTCTTATCTTCATTCTTTATCCTATCTCCCTTCGTCTTTCCAAACATCTTATGTAGGTACAGTAGGGGAATAACTGATCCCTGGGCGCTGTTTATATATAGATTTTGATATGTATTTTAAATTATTATATAATAGAGGATCTTTATCAAGTCGTGGTCTTTCGTTCAGTACAAATATTGACCGTTTTCTTTGTTGCCACAGACCACTGTTGTGAAGTAAATAGAATATTGAAATGTCGAAACACTCGTCTAGATACATATGACACCCCCGTTTTTTCTATGACCAGGCAATTTGATCATACAGAGGGGACCTGCAGCAAAGGCTTTGTTTGTATCTTTTTCGTAGACTCGGAACTCTCCTCTATTTTATCTCCAAATATCACCTGTCGATTTTATTCAGCTGAAGAGGGAATCCCTTTGGATACAATAAGCGTGAAAACACGTGGGAAAATGTTTGCATTGAGGGAGTGGGAGGCTATTGCGAAGTAGCGAGTAGGGAAGTGTAGCAGGATCGATGAATTCATCACGGATAAGGGAGGTGAGCTCGGATCCAGTGGGGAAGGTCATGCAACCTCTGGTATGTTTGCACACGAGGGGAAATAAGGATGTTTGCACATGTATGAGTGTAATAGGCTTGGTGTTTGGTCATTGTATGCTTAGGTCTGTTCCGGAAGGGAAGCAGGTAGAAAGCTCTGCAGGTAAAATTGCGTGGCCAGTCGACGCGACGCGCGCTGGTCAACGTCTTGGCGGGAAAACGGGTAAGTCGATTTAGTTAAGTCCACACTCTTCCACATCGCTGTCTTGGGGCGTTTTTGTTGGGACAAGCAACTGAAGGAGCTGCTTTGTTGCAATAAGACTGTCAAATAGGACGGTGGCCGGTAGGATCTGGTCAGGAGCCATATGGTCCAATTTGAAAGGGTCTAAACTTTCCTCGACGTCACAAGCTAACATGCGCGCGCACAAGGCTTTGCGTGCGTACATTTGTTTGTGTCGTGCATGGCAGTCCCTGCTACACGCAGTTACAAAGGAAGAGCGGATGGGTCTGGAACTGCTGAGTCAAATTTGAAATATAAATGAATGAATGAATTTTTGATTTACGGGAACGAAGGTATTGGGAATTGAAGTTATGGATTATCCAGAAAATGAGAAGTTTCTGAAAAGAGGGTGAAATTGTATAGATTTAGAGGTTGCTGGGAACACTTAGAGTTAGGATGTTACGTTGGGACAGAAAAAAGAAAATC
>NC_134781.1:77766556-77864056 GCF_046742065.1 Oratosquilla oratoria | reverse complement strand
GTGAATGTTCTCTTGTTGGAGCCAAAATTCATTCTCTCTCTCTCTCTCTCTCTCTCTCTCTCTCTCTCTCTCTCTCTCTCTCTCTCTCTCTCTCTCTCTCTCTCTCTCTCTCTCTCTCTCTATCCTTATCCCGTACCTGCTCTTCGGAAGTCCCTGGAAGCTCTCGGATGCCCTTGAAAGTCCCTGGAAGCTCCCGGAAGTCCTTGAAAGTCCCTGGAAGCTCTCGGAAGTCCTTGAAAGTCCCTGGAAGCTCCCGGAAGTCCTTGAAAGTCCCTGGAAGCTCTCGGAAGTCCTTGAAAGTCCCTGGAAGCTCTCGGAAGTCCCTGGGAGTTTCCAGAAGTCCCTGGCCGTGCACCTACATTTCCCGGCTGCTTCCACTGCACAATGAAACATTGACGAAATCGTGTGTGTGTGTGTTTGTGTGTGTGTGTGTGCTCTTATCGCTTAAGCCGTAATCGAGTTA
Organism: Oratosquilla oratoria; assembly: GCF_046742065.1. NCBI lineage: Eukaryota > Metazoa > Arthropoda > Malacostraca > Stomatopoda > Squillidae > Oratosquilla > Oratosquilla oratoria. The sequence continues at coordinate 77,863,593 of NC_134781.1, read as the reverse complement.
AGGAAAAATTGGGGGCTAATCGCCAATTAGGGAGCGAAAGACGCGTGTAATGGGATGGACCTTTGTAGTTTTCACAATCTCGTTTCTTTTCATTACCTCTCTCTCTCTCTCTCTCTCTCTTTCTCTCTTTCTCTCTTTCTCTCTCTCTCTCTCTCTCTCTCTCTCTCTCTCTCTCTCTCTCTCTCTCTCTCTCTCTCTCTCTCTCTCTCTCTCTCTCTCTCTCTCTCTCTCTCTCTCCTCTCTCTCTCTCTCTCTCTCTCTCTCTCTCTCTCTCTCTCTCTCTCTCTCTCTCTCTCTCTCTCTCTCTCTCACCTCTCTCTCTCTCTCTCTCTGTCTGTGTCTCTCTCTCTCTCTCTGTGTGTGTGTGTGTGTGTGTGGTGTGTGTGTGTGTTGGTGTTGGTGTTGTAACTGCAGGTGAAGTAATATGAGGAGTCTACTGACCCTCTGCCCATCCCCGACTGGCGACACCATTGATGACACCCTTTACAGATTTCATCCTGGCTATCGTTAGTTTCCATGGACTATCGTTAGTAAACGTTTGTTGTTGAAGCGCGTTTCGAATGTTTTTTTCTCAACGTTGCGCATATGTTAGTGGGTGTGGCCTTGAATCGGTCAGCTCTTCTTTGGTGAATATACATCCATTTGTAGTGGCACCTCGCATAGAAGACGATCACAGTCCCACAGCCTGTAGAAGGCAGTAACCCCCGCTATGCACACACACACACACACACACACACACACACACACACACACACACACACACACACACACACACACACACACACACACACACACACACACACACACACACACACACACACACACACACACACACACACACACACACACACACACACACACACACACACAAAATACACGGCTCGGTGGCGGATTGGTAAAGCACTGGCCTCACAAGCCAGAGAACCGGGGTTCGATTCCCCGGCCGGGCGGAGATAAGTTGGGTTTGTCTCCTTTCACGTGTAACCCCTGTTCACCTAGCAGTGAGTAGGTACGGGACGTTAGTCAAGGAGTTGTGACCTTACTGTCCCGGTGTGTGGTGTGTGAGTGGTCTCAGACCTACCCAGAGATCGGCAAATAATGAGCTCTGAGCTCACTGCCGTAGGGTGGTGTCTGGCTGTCTCGACAGAGATTGCAGCAGATCCGAGGTGAATACACACACACACACACACACACACACACACACACACTCTCTCTCTCTCTCTCTCTCTCTCTCTCTCTCTCTCTCACGTAGAAGGCAGTGCCTTGATACGCAATAACCGGGGCCATGCACAGAGGAAGCATTGTCATCATACAGTAAATCTCCATACTGACGAGCCTCCTCCTCCTCCTCTTCCTCCCCATTCTCTTCCTCCTCTTCCTCTTCCTCTTCCTCTTCCTCCTCCCCCTCCCCCTCGTCATCGCCATCACCATCACCTCCATCGCAGTCATCATTATCATCATTATCCTTATCATTATCATCATCATAATTATCATCATTATCATTATCGTCGTCATCGTCATTATCATCGTAATCATCATCATCATCACCATCACCACCACCATTACCATCATCACCACCATCGTCGTTATCCGGGCGGGCATCGATCTCGCAGGTGGGAGGGCCTCAGTCTCGAGCCCCCTCCTCACTTTTCATCTCCCCTGCATCCTCCTCCTCCTTGTCCTCCTTCACCTCCTCGTCTCCCTTCACCTCCTCGTCTCCCTTCACCTCCTCGTCTCCCTTCACCTCCTCGTCTTCCTTCACCTTCTCCTCGTCTCTCTTCAACTCCTTCTCCTCTTCTGTCACCTCTTCTTTGACTTCCTTCACCTCCTCCTCATCTCCCTTCACCTCCTCCTCATCTCCCTTCACCTCCTCCTCGTCTCCCTTCACCTCCTCTTTCCCTTCTACTACTACTTCTCCACCTCTTCCTCCTCTTCCTCCTCCTCCTCTTTCTTCTACTCTCCTCCCATCCCCCTACCCCTCCGCCTTCCACACATCCTCTCTTCTTTCCCTCTCGCCTCCTCTTCCCATAATTTCCCCCCTTTCCGATTCAGTCTCCCCCCATCCGCCTCATCTTTGTCCCTCTGACCGCCGCGCCGTGACACCTCCCGGCGACGCCCGGATGTGCGGAAAGGTGAGCCAAAGAGTCTGCAGAAGACAAAAGGGGTGGGGGGGTGGGGGTGGACGAGAGCATTTGACCGTCCGAGCAGCAGCAGCAGTCAATCCCGGTGTCCGTGCCGATGCCGATGTCGATCCCGATGCGGATCCCGATAACGATTCCGGGGTTAGTCCCAGGGCCGATGCCGATCCCGGTGTCAGTTCCGGTGCCGATACCGATCCCGGGATCAGTTCCGGTATCGATTCCCGATACCGATCCCGGTGTCAGTTCCGGTGCCGATACCGAACCCGATGTCAATTCCGGTGCCGATGTCGATCCCTGGGTCAGTCCCGGCCAATACCGATCTTGATGTCAGTTCCTTTGCCAATCCAGATTCCGATCCCGGTATCAGCCCCGGTGCCGATACCGATCCCGGTGTCAATTCCGGTGCCGAGCCCGATTCCGGTGTCAGTTCCGGCGCCAATCCCGGTGCCAGTCCCGATCCCGGTGTCAGTTCCGGCGCCAATCCCGGTGCGAAGGAAGGCCTTTTTGCTGTGGTGCGTGCTTGACATCTGCTGGGGCGTCAATTGCGTCGAGCCCACTTCAAAGCGGAAGTCACTTTTTCGTGCGGCTCGACTTGGTGGCGTTGCACGGGACTTGGCGTAACATGGGTGTTGTGATTTGTGGCGAATTGCCTTCGTCTGTGAGCGGATCTGTCCGTCTTTGTGGCTTGACTGTCCGCTTTTTTTAGGCGGACAAGTTGACGAGTAGTCTCGTCAATATCAAATCGAAATATTTTAGATTCATAGGGATTTAAGTGGTTTTGAAAACAGTTTCTACAGCGCAAACACAGAGGCACGTGTCTTTATCGAGAAGCAAATTCTTGTAATTGGAGTCTTGAAAATGTAAATGATAGCGACACTAAACACTGATCGATGTGGGAACATATTACGTATAATACTTAGATTAAGATGTACAGTCCTATGGAATGGGAGTGGGGGTTATTGGAAATTATTTGTCCACATGTTTTCGACGAATTGTCAAGAAATTAAGTTGTAGCGTTCTGGCGTCATTAAAGCGCCATTGTATTCGTGTGAATAATGTGCAACTTGCACAAGCAGGTCCTGTTTTCGTGTTTCGGTAGCTTTGTATTGATACAGGTTTGTTGTTGATAATTATAAACGCCGTCGTGTTCTCCTTGATTGCTTTGCCAGATTTAACATCAAATTGTGCGCATGCGCGTGGTCACGTTCGTACGCCGCATTTTCAATTTACGCGACGTTGTGCGCGTGTAGAAAACGGGTTCACGTTTGCGTCGTTTAGAGCTTGCATGCGCGTATAAAGTATTGTTTTGTTTGATTAACGTACTTTGAAGTGGATTCGGATGATGTGGGGTTGCATAAAGTATGTGTAAGGACATCGGAACTGGATGATTGGATACATCGTGTATAAACAGGGAGGATTTCAATGTCTTTATTCAGGTTACTGTTCGAGAACCTACCACCCTTTCAGTGTTGTTGACTTCCGCGTTTGAGAGCTTTTGAAGACTGGGGGTCTTGTTTGATATGGGGTCCCTATCTCTCAAAAGGGCAAAGTTTGTATCTATTGTTCAAAAGGTCAACCTAACCAAACCTAACCATATCCTAACCAAACCTAACCTATTTCATCTCTGTATTATTTTTTTCTCATATGGGACTATTATTCTTCAAAAAAGCAAAACTGGAACCTTTGTTGCTCAGTCTACCTAACCTAACCATTCTGTTTTGTAATTTTATTTAATTTTCTTACACGAGACCATTATTCGTCAGACGGGTAAAACTGGAACTGTTATTGTTCGAAAGGGGCAATTAGGGCCCACGTTTGTTCTGGCTGTCGTCAGGTGATTTTATTCAGCTGAGGGAAGACCCTCCACATCAGCGAAAAGGTTAAATGAATCAGAGAAAATCGAAGAGCCCCAACATCTCTATTCATTGCCATCTCGAGATGATGATCAGATTCCGAACGACCGTTGAGAGGAGGAATTCAAATTAAATGACCGTTATTTCCGTTACGCTGTGTAGTTTAAGAAAGCCGGCACCAGATGTCGTTCATTTGGGACTCTTGGGATCACATGTGGAATTGGATTTTGGTCGTTAGAGCAGGTTACTTTAGTTCATAGTAACATCCGGTAGGCACACAGCCACAATGTAAGTCACAGTGACCGATGCCTGGAAACTGAATTGGGTCAGGCGGGATTCGAACCGACGAACTTCTAATCACCAGCTCCAAATGTCCGTTATTTCGGTTCCACTGTGTATTGTATGAGAATAGGAATTCGCTTAAAATGTCTGTTGTTATATTTTCCACACACACACACACACACACACACACACACACACACACACACACACACACACACACACACACACACACACACACACACACACACACACACACACACACACACACACACACACACACACACACACACACACACGTTACTATAGTTATGTGGCTATCTTCGTTATTTCCGTTAAACTTCTCAAAATATTCGTTATTTCCGTTACGCAACACTTTAATGTGTCCTCCGCAACGTCAACTCTCTGGCTGCCGTATCTACGATGTGTACATTGACAAGAGCGTTCCCCCCATTAATGGTTTGAACGCCGCCTACGTGACCAATTACCGCCCTTTGTGATGTGGGTTGTGCACTGGAGAGTTGGCAGCCTTTCACACTATCCTGTGGGCAGATCTCTTCCCCGGTGGGGAATCACGCGGGAAACCCTGGGACCCTTAGATGTGTTTCCTTCTGAAGCTGAGGAGTCTACGGCAGGAGACGCTGAGTAGGTGTCACCGAAGTCGTCACCTTTGTCCTATTATGCACATTAGGGGACTGTTAGGGACAGGTAACAGGTACTGCTGGCAATCTGAGAGGAGTGCGGGATTCGAACCCACAGTAAACATTGATATAGGTGTCCAAAGAGATGAAGAGAGTGGATTGCCTTTGACAACTTGTTTTTATTAACTTTATATTTAATATTTGTTTGTTTGTTTGTATTTATTGTTTGTTTTTGTTCTCTCTTTGCTGCAGGGGAAGTCTATGCCCTTCACGGAGGTGACGAAGGCCAACATCGGCGACGCCCACGCGATGGGACAGAAGCCAATCACCTTTATTCGTCAGGCAAGTATTCACTTAGTTGTATTCACATGATTGCATTCGCTCTGTTGTATTCACTCGTATTCACTCACTGGTATTCACTTGTATTCACTAAGTTGTATTCGCTCGGTTGTCTCGATCGTATTCGCTCGATTTTATTCACTCGGTTGTATTCACGGAGTTGTATTCACTCATTTGTATTCACTCTATTTATATTCACTTAGTTTTCGGTCAGTTGTATTCACAAAGTTGTATTCACCTATTTGTATTCAGTTGTATTCAACCAATGGGATTCACCTTATGTCCGCCTAGATGTATTCGTGAGGGATTTGTAAAATTTGGAATGTAACATCTCAGTTTATTTTATTTGATAATTTGTTCTAATGCTTTGGATGCAATCACTTTTTCATCGGTTTGTGGTCAAATCACCATAGCGTATAGCAGAAATTATGTATCAAAAGATAAAATTAATTTGGCGCCCCCAGACCTCCGTGTGTGTGTGTGTGTATTTACCTAGTTGTATCTTACGGGAAGGGAAGCTATGCTCGTGGTGTCCCGTCTCTGTATCTCGCCATATCTAATTTGCTTTTAATTTCGTGTATTGTGTGAGTGTGTGTATGCGACTCGAGTCATATGGCAGTTCCTTGTTAGGTTGTAGATAAGGTCAAATAATCGATCTCGTTAAAAAAAAGTGTCTGTTCCTCGACAATTTACATTTTTATCGCAAGTTATCAGTCACAGGTACATTGGCCCCGAAACGAACATGCGATAACTTTTATAAAAATGTTTGAACTCCGAGTGATAGTCTGTCAACGAGTACATAATGCGACTTCCGTGCATCGTCAGCCAATCTTGGCCACACAGTGTCACTTGTACATATCATAAGGCGGTCGCCACGCGATTCCATTCACAAGAACACAGGTACAAGTTTAAGAACTCATCCAGGACAGGACGCTAGGGATTTTCTCCCCCCCCCCCGCTCTTGGGAGAATGGAATCGCTTGTCGTTAGCCAGAACAAAGGTTGTTGAGTACCTCACTGTCGCCAGAAGGTATGCTGTGGCCATCGTACTTCCTGTCCTGTTCGTAATAAGATAAGTCTTTCGAGAGCCGAATCTTTATCAGTCAAGTAGTGCGTCTTCGCATGGGAGGGGTTGATAGTTGCGACTGAAGAATCTGGGTCTCGCTTTCTCTCTCTGTCTCTCTCTCCGTGTCCCTCTTTGTCTCTCTCGCTCTGTCTCTCTCTCCGTGTCCCTCTTTGTCTCTCTCGCTCTGTCTCTCTCTCCGTGTCCCTCTTTGTCTCTCTCGCTCTGTCTCTCAGTTTCTCTCTATTTCTCTCTATTTCTCTCACGCTCTCTCTCTCTCTCTCTCTCTCTCTCTCTCTCTCTCTCTCTCTCTCTCTCTCTCTCTCTCTCTCTCTCTCTCTCTCTCTCTCTCTCTCTCTCTCTCTCTCTCTCTCTCTCTCAACCTCTCTCAACTTCCATAGACTAGTGACATAACCGAAGTTATGATGACGTTAATCAGGATAAATTGCTTGGGGGGGTTTTCATTGTTCCAAAGAGGTTTTTCGCGGTTGCCGTGATGCCATCTATGTGGGGCTGTCCCTGGACCCCTGTCTCCCTCTCCCCTCCCTCTCCCCTCTCCTCTCCCTCTCTCCTCTCCCTCCCTCCTCTCCCTCCCTCCTCTCCCTCCCTCCTCTCTCTCCCTCCTCTCTCTCCCTCCTCTCTCTCCCTCCTCTCTCTCCCTCCTCTCTCTCCTGTCTCTCCCTCTCCCTCTCTCTCTCTCTCTTTCTCTCCCTCCCTCCCTCTCTCCCTCTCTCTCTCCCTCTGTCTCCCTCTCTCTCTCCCTCTCCCTCTCTCCCTCTCTCCCTCTCCCTCTCTCCCTCTTCCTCTCTCCCTCGCCTGAATAGAATAGTCTCGTGCTGAGTGGGCCACAGTGGGGGCTCTTGGCTGTTTCGTTTGTTTCGTAACCGTTTCGTTTGTTTCGCAACAGTTTCCTTTGTTTCGCAACGGTCTCGTGGAACTCTGAAACGAGTTGCTGGAGGAATGAAGGAGCGTGGTAGGAACACCTCATCCATCTAAATATTCCTTTGATTCTTTTCTTTTATGGGAACCCGCAGAGGGCGGCTTAGGTACGGGGCGCTGGGCAGGGAGAATTTAAGGTTAGGGACAAGATTTGGACTAGGAATGGGATTAGGATAAAGGATTAGATTGGGATAAAAATTAGGGCCATGATTAGGAGGATTGAGACGAGGAATACCGTATACTGGTTGTTTCTACCTTCCTCGTGATGAAACTTGTGACTTGGCAATATTGTTGTTGGGAGAGGGCTTGGTATTCGCGATTTTGGCTTTCCCACCTGTGTCATGAATCCCCCTGCAATCATTTTGGGCAGGTCGCGGGTGGCGGGGGCTGGTGGCGCCGAAATAAACTCTAGTTTTTGGCATTTGCTAGGTCCCCCATCGGTTTGGGACACAGGTAGCGCGGGCCGTGTCCTCGGAGCCGGGCCACCGACGGATAAAACATGAAATACATAAGAGATAGATCATAGAAATTATATATATATATATATATATATATATATATATATATATATATATATATATATATATACATATAATTAGGTGACAAACCGGCTAGGAGGAAGGGTTAATTATGGTCAAGTTAGGAAATGATCACAAATGTTGATGTCATTTTGAAAATTACCCAACTGCTCGTAAAGAATATTACAAGTGTTTTTGGTTGTTCTCGTTATTTTTTTATATAGCATGCACAGTCGACTCCCTAACTCTGTTAGGAAATTTCTGGTTGTTCCTCAATTCGTCCATTTTGGCAGCAAGCCCATTGGCGCACAGCAACTGCGCGCTAAATAACGGATTGGGTCAAGTCAGGTCATCGTATAAAGAAAACGGGCGAGATGACGTCATACGGCTGTGCTCAAAGTGTCAGTTTGCACGTAGTTGTTTATTGTTGGTATATTTATTTCATTTTATTTTTATTTGTTTATTATTTATGTGGTCATGCAAATAATGCAATTAATACTTGCGCAGCTGGGGGATTTCTCATAGTTGGGAAATAAGTATAAAGTATACAACATAAGTATGAAGCATACATTATATAAAGTATACAGCATAAGTATAAAATACAGTGTAAAGCATAAAGTATAAAGGATACAAAAAGTTTCAAAAGAGGTTTAATTCCTTTTAATGCGGAGGTGATAGCTCTCAGCCGAACAAAATCGCCTGGACAGAGTTACAAGACTTGAACTCTGTGAAGGCGTTGAAGTAAAATTCCATGCATTTCTTGTCGATGAGATACCTTGAAAATAGAATGGCGTGACGGTAGCCATTATTGGAGCTACTTCAGCTTGCGGTCAACGCTAAAGTCCTTTTCACACTAGCGGTTTGAACCGCGCGGAAACCGTGGCGGTACCGCATAGTCAAGGAAAAAATGCGCGGTTGTGTGTGAACTCCTTCATTGACCTGCATTGTAATTCAACCGCCGCGGTTCAAACCGCTAGTGTGAACAGGGTCTAAGTAACGCACAGTACTGAAGAAGCCAAGCGAGATGGATTTAGCCCCCAGATTGATAATGGTCTGTTAACGTGATGCCACGTTGCTCGATTTCAGCTGAAGTGAAGTGGCCTGTTCTTGTATGGACTTAACTGCGCAGCTTTGTCGTCCGCTGGGTTGACGTGGCTGTCACGGTCCACGGGAGAGGAAGAAGAAAACATTTTCTCTTTAAATGCCAGAACACACACACACAAACACACACACACACACACACACACACACACACACACACACACACACACACACACACACACACACACACACACACACACACACACACACACACACACACACACACACACACACACACACACACTGATCATACATGAGCTCTGGGCTCCCTTCCGAGAGGGTAGTAGCTGTCGATCACGAGTCCAGCACGTGATCCAAGACCATGGTGAATTACACGAGCATGTGTGCGTGTGTATTTACCTAGTATCTTACGGGAAGGGGAACTACGCTCGTAGGGTCCCGCCTTTGTATCTCGCAGTGTCTAGTTTGCTGCTGTACGAAAGCAGACATTAAACGCCGGGCGGCGTGCGTGCGTTTGTGTGTGTGTGTGTTTGTGTGTGTGTGTGTTTGTGTGTGTGTGTGTTTGTGTGTGTGTGTGTGTGTGTGTGGGTGTGTGTTTGTGTGTGTGTTTGTGTGTGTGTGTGAAGTGACACGTAGATTCATGAACAGTAATTCTTTACGTTTATGATCAAAGGAATGTCGATGTTCATGTTCCTGTTCATCCTGTACACGAATCCACTTGGGATTACGAACGCTGATCGTTCCTCTGTTAGGGAATGTGATGAACACAGCAACACGTTTACGTGATTTTTGTCCATTCACGTGGTCTTGTCTGTTCACGTGATCTTGTCTACTCACGTGATCTTGTCCATTGGCGTGGTCTTGTCCATTCACGTGATCTTATCCATCCACGTGATCTTGCCCGTTCACGTGATCTTGCCCATCTACGTGATTTTGCCTATGTACGTGATTTTGCGAGTGTACGTGATCTTCATATCTTACCCAATTCAATTGAATTTGCCTAATTCACGTGAACTTGCCAATCACGTAACCCTTCCCATTCATGTGATTTTGCCCATATACGTGATTTTGTTCATGTACGTGATCTTGTCCAAATCACGAACTTGACAATCACGTAACTCTTCCCATTCACGTGATTTTGCCCATGTACGTGATTTTATTCATGCACGTGATCTTGCCAATTCACGTGATGTACGTGATCTTGCCCAATTCACGTGATTTTGCCCATCTACGTGATTTTGTTCATGCACGTGATCTTGCCCTATCACGTGAACTTGCCAGTTCACGTAACCCTGCCCATTCACGTGATCTTTCCCATGCACGTGATCCAGACCTTTGCAAATTATTATTTTTTAGTCAACAATGGTGGGTTGTCCTCTTTCTGATTAATCCCCGCGGAAAAGGTTAATCTATAACTCCACTTTGACGAACTCTCTCTTTCTCTCTCTCTCTCTCTCTCTCTCTCTCTCTCTCTCTCTCGTTAGTGAAATCCGCTCACGCCTACTGTGTGGACGTTCCATGCACGGTGAGCAAGCATGCATGCACAGGCACGCACGCGCAGGCAATATCAATCTCTCTCTCTCTCTCTCTCTCTCTCTCTCTCTCTCTCTCTCTCTCTCTCACACACACACACACACACACACACACACACACACACAGACACACACACACAGACACACACACACACACACACACACAGACACACACACACACACACACACACACACACACACACACACACACAGACACACACACACACATTCATCCACTCGTGTATACACGCACTCGTTCATACACACACGTTCAAACACTTGTTCACTCCGTTGTTCACTTGCTCGTTCACTGGTTCCCTTGTTCTCGCATCCTCGTTCACTGGCTCGTTTGCTCACTCGTTCAAACACTCTTGTTCTCGCATCCTTATTCACTAGCTCGTTCCCACACACTCGTTAACACGTTCTCGTACACACGTCGACACACCCACGCGTGCACGTCATCACACGTTCAGGCATGCGGCCGTAAGGCCTGGATTACAACGTGCGTACGTGCCCCGTCTCACGCTTGTTCATTGGGAACTTTTTTTCGTCTTTAACTAAAGTGAAATTACAAGAGTTAATCTAGAACGCCTCTCAACGGGTTTATCTAAGTAGGATTTAACCTTTCGAAGGTCAGAGATGCCTTTCCGAAGGAATTAGAAAAAAAAAATGTGAACGTAAGCCATGATGGCAGTCTTTTTTTTTTCTGTAATGTCTTTGTTCCAAAGACTGACAAAGGGCTCCAAGAGGATTTGATTCAAAACCCCCAAGTACAAAGGCAAGACGACTCCTCCCCCTCCCTCCCTCCCTCCGCCCTCCCCCGCTTCCCATCATTCCATTGGAATTTGCATCGATCATTGCGAAAAGGTCACGGCGTTGTGTACTGTGAGTGTGCTACAGGTATGCCAACGTGAATAATTGAATGAATGAGCTTGTGGAGTTCACAATCGGGAAACCATCGTAAAACGACGTTTGTCATCAAGTTAATGTTCCTTTATGAATCTGTATCGATAATGCCAACACTTGTGTAGCATAGGAGGAACGGTGCGTGTCGTCAATATTGTAGAACGACGCACCACCACGGGTCATTACGTTGGCCTTCCCCTTCGATTAGGTCTGCAGATGCGCTGTTCTAAAATTTTAATGATTATTCACTTATGTTGGAAATTCTTCAATATCTGAGCCCCGTGCTTGCTGGATGGGCTCTCCACGTAGCCAGAATGAAATCGTCTGGCGTTAACCAGAATAAAACTAAAAGTACTTCGGCATTGACAAGTGACGTCATCGTTAGTGGCTGTCACCGGAGGGCCGGATACTACAAGATTTTCCTAAAATACGTCTTGAGTGACAAGTAACAACATAATCGTACTTCATGTGTATTGGTGGTGTTGCCGTGTTCACAGTGGTGATGTGGTAGTGGGTGAGAGGAGTGTGATGTAGCGGCAGGAAACGCCAGATGGAGAGCGATGAGCAACTTTCGGTTGTGATTGTCCTACGACATGGTAGGATCAGGGGATCTGCTTGGCAACGCGATGGTTTCTGCCTCTTGTTTTTTTCTTTTTTTTTTCTTCTTCTTTTTTTATGACTCGCAACACTTGCACTGCACACCCATGTGGAGCGAGGCTGACGCGCCTGCAAATGAAGCACTGTATGTATAAATAATCTTTTTCAAGCGGCCATTTTCTTTTGAGAGATGAAATATGCATGGGAAAGGTTGGAGTGTTCAAATATCGTGCCGCCATATTGTTAGTTTGCTTTTCGAAAGGAAGTGACTTGTTCTTGTTCAGACCTTAGAAGGGACGAGAGATGGAAACTTGGCGGAGGGCTGGAGGAGGAGCAGGAGAAGGAGGAGGAGGAGGAGGACGAGGACGAAGAAGAGGAGGAGGAGGAGGAGGGTTGCTAGAGGGTGACCGGAGGATGAATTAGGCTGGTGGAGGACAGGCTCTAAACCAGATTTGACTGGAAATTCCCGGATTTGTCTGTTCATGGGACCAGGTTGAACCTCTATGTAATGCATGTGTGTAAGTACGCTCAATTGGAGGAAGGACCGTACAGTATAGTAGTACAGTATGTACGGTGTACATCTTTCGAAAGATTCGTCCCCATTCACAAGAAGAATACTGGCCAGCTTTTAGCCTCGTGTATATCGCTTAAGGGTAAATAAAACCCTTACGACACAAATAAAACTGTATAACAGTGTCTACGAGAACTGTTCCGTATTGGAGCAACGCAGGTTACAGACTGAGGGAGGTGCTCTCATGCAAGCTTCACCCAACATAGAAACGCCTCTCTTGACACTCCTGTCGGTTGCCACATCGGGGGCTGACATTAAACATAGGTTTGAGCAATGGTACACTCTGCCGTCCTTCCCCTCTACTCCTTTATACGCTTCAACACCTCTTCGGAGCGGCGTGATCTCCAAGAACTCAAACGCAGTTCATTTGCGACAAAATAAGTATTACACAAGTCTAGTGCATTTGAAGGATGTTCCAAAAGTAATGTCGGTATTGTGTTGGAATAGAAATTGGATAGAAAAATGCTCCTGCGGGAAAGAGTTGAAAACACATCATGTTTTACGATCCACTTCACTGCCAAAGGGATTTAGCAGCACGGCGGCAGTTGATGATTACAGAAATAATTGAAAACAAGTTAGAAAGACGCGGGCTTCCCGACAGTTTCCGGTTAATGTCACGGTCGTGAATTTTTGACGAATATCGAGTCTGGATTCCGGTGGCTGCTGCTGCTGCTGCTTTTGTCAGTCATCACGGTCTTGGATCACGTGTCGCGACAGGTGATCGACAGATAATACCCTCCCATTTGAGAACTCAGAGCTCATACATGGCCCGATTTAATGGTAATGCTGTGACCTTGCTCTCTCTCTCTCTCTCTCTCTCTCTCTCTCTCTCTCTCTCTCTCTCTCTCTCTCTCTCTCTCTCTCTCTCTCTCTCTCTCTCTCTCACACACACACACACACACATATATATATATATATATATATATATATATATATATATATATATATATATATATATTTAGTGTAGAATTTATAATTTAGAGAGTAGGAGGCGGGACCCAACGAGCGTTGCTCATTTCCTGTATACTACAATAAAGTAAATACGATTAGGTAATTACACACACAATTTGCCCACCGGAGTTGGAGTGCCGGCTCGCATTGTAGCAAAGCTGAAATTTTTAAGCCTTGGGTGGGACTCGAACTCAGAACGCTGAATTAGCGGTCGAGAACGGTACTGCTGCACCGTCGATTCGTGTGCTCGTAACGAGCCACAAGAGTCCTGAGACCATCGACCCGTACCTCCATTAACCTGACACAGTGGGCAAGATGCAGGGATGACCCGTCATCCAGGAGGTGTCAAGAGGGAGGGAAGAGGGTAGAGGGGAGTGGAGTGTATTGGGGATCGAATGGGTGGGAATGGTTTCTATGCCTTTTTTTTTTTTTTTTTTGCTACCTCCCTTGTAAGGGGGGAAAAAGCCTTTGAAATATGTATATAACATCATCAGTTAAACAATAAAAAACGACGCATTGATACTATACATGCAGAAATGAAACTGTAGTTACTTAATTACGAACCAGTATTATTTTTTTTTTCTCTGCAAATTTAAATGTTTAACCTTTCGCGAGCACTAGGTTGAGAAGCAAGAAGACAATAACGGGAAGGACTCTATTTTTAATTAAGATTTCGTAATGATTAAGTTCTTGTAATTACTGGAGGCACTGAGGCGTGGCCGAGAGTTCCGGTGGACGGGAAATGGAATTTTATTATTTATTATGTTGTTAATGTTTTTTTTTTTGTTTTTTTTTTTTAACCTTTGGGTTTCCGATGGCTATTCCCTTGCGTGAATAAATAATCGCTTGGTGGCAGAGAATAAACATAATGAAGTCGATTTAGACAGTCGGAAGTTTTAATCAAAATAACCTTAACTGAGTTCCTGAGCGGTCAAGTGCGCTGGTGGCGTAATGGGAAGCGTGATAGTCTCGCATTTGCTTAGTTGTGGGTTCGAGTCCCGCACATCTTTCCGATTCCCGGCAATGACTGTTACCTACCCCGACATTCCCTGAAACGCATAACAGGGCAAAGTTGACGATTTCGGCCGCTGCTACTCAGCGCCTCCTGGCGTAGCCTCCTCACCTTCCAGAGGGTTTATCCCGCCCCACACCCCCTCTCCTTCATGAGAACAAAATTGTCATATTTTTCACAATAATAGTAATAATAATGATAATAATAATAGTAGTAATAGTAATAGTAGTAGTAATAGTAATAGTGATAATAGTAATAGTAATAATAGTAATGGTGTCACATAGACCCTGTAGACAATTTTTGGCAAGCTCCCATCCAAACACCCGATCTATCTCCGGACAGACGCGACACTACGTCACGACAGCGTGTCGGTCTTTGCGAAGCACCACACTAAGTTCGATGGCGCGGGATTCGATCTTGACATTTCTCCTCCCTCCAAATGGGCTCCATATTCCATGCCCACGAGGACGAGACAGAAGTTTGCAGGAGTAGCGTGGCAGGTAATAGTCTCATGGTTCTTGGAGGAGGTGGAGAGGCGTTTGTTCAACATTCAAAGTGAACAGGATATAACATTATGTATACTGTGTGTTTTGGATGAACACGATGTATATACACTGTGTTGCAACTACGGCACTCATAGAACGCCTCCTTCAGTGCCTCTTCCAACACCCCCTTCAGTGTTTCCTCCAACGCCTCCTCCAATGCTTCCCTCAGTGCCTCTTCCAACACCCCCTTCAGTGTTTCCTCCAACGCCTCCTTCAGTGCCTCCTCCAACGCTTCCCTCAGTGCCTCCTCCAACGCTTCCCTCAGTGCCTCCTTCAGTGCCTCTTCCAACACCCCCTTCAGTGCTTCCTCCAACGCCTCCTTCAGTGCCTCCTCCAACGCCTCCTTCAGTGCCTCCTCCAACGCCTCCTTCAGTGCCTCCTCCAACGCCTCGCACAGCTTCCGATTGACGTACTCTCGTCCTGGAACAGATCTGTCATTGGCATTTGGATCAAAGTCCTGAAAGGTCACTCCCACTACCGCATCTCGTCGCCCAAAGGCGCCTCTGCCTGCCTCCCTGCCTGCCACAACCACCTGGAGCATCTCGTGACTCCAGCGTCGCCAAGAGCGGCGACAATATATATATATATATATATATATATATATATATATATATATATATATATATATATAATTTTTTTTTTTTTTTTTTTTTTTTTTTTTTGCGTTGTTTACCATCTGGCCTTGTTGTGGACCTACTATTCGTCGGTCCCCTGTCATTGCATTTTATTTTATTGATTTATTTAATTCTATAAATCGCGTAGTAATAAAAGTAAACGTGTGTATGTGTGTGTGAGAGAGACTCACCATGGAATCACGTGTTGGATCTGTGAGTGACAGTTGTTATTCTCCTGGATTAGAGCACAGAGTTCATATGTGTGTGTATGTGTGTATGCGTGTGTATATATATACGAGTGCAATAAAAACACTAGGAGGGCGTGTTCACAAATGCGTAAGTAACCAATAGGAAAAGTAAACTAACGAAGCAGAGCGCTTTCGTATAATTACATCTTCAGTGCAGATACAAAGAATTGGTTACTTACGCATATATACGAGTATATTGTCTGATCTGTGGGTAATTCCGTCACATTACCACGTACACACCCCGAACTCCATGTTTGTGTATGTATGTATGTGTGTATGTATGTGTACATGTACAGTACGTGCGTGATCGCCAACCAACTTTAGCGATGCGATGGCGCTTGCGCGTGGTGGGTGACAAACGCATCGTAATCTCTGGAGGAGGAGGGGGAGGAAAGTGAGGAAAGTGACTTGTGTTGCGCAGGCGCAGTGAAAGTCGAGTGACGTGGAAAGCAGGCAACCTGAAACCGTCGGGGGTTAGTGCCCTCCCGTATCTTCGTCTACATGTCCTTCCACAGTGGTCGAGTTCGTCTATGGAGCTCTTGGAAGACGTACGTCTCCGGGTCGTAGATTTGCGACGTGAGCGAGCCTCTTACGACATCGTAGATTAGTTCATATCGTAAATAGTCAACGGTGATGTACTGGATATATAAAAGCTACTCAAAAGACCCCGGGCATTGTAGTACTTAGGAGTGAAACCGCTTGTCCGTACGGGTCTTCAGATATCGATGTCTCTTGTTCAGTATTTTTTTTATTTATGTATTATTTATTTATGTATTTATTTTGTAAGGTTTTGTCACGGTGATGTAGGTGAGGGCATGGTTCTTGACATGCCTTGGGAACACTTTACACGTAGGGTCAAGGTGACGATCTCTGTTGCCGTTGAGTGCCTCCTGGCGTGAGGTCCCAATGGAAGAGGAAAACTGAAGGAGACCTTTTAGTCCATGCCGAGATCGTATGGGCACTAAATACATAGCAAAAATGTATCCACGAATGAATAAGCTATTTGTTTATTGCGCTCATCAGTTAGATAATATCGTCTAGATCTAGTTAGAATAAAATCCTTAAAATACGACACGAGCGCAAATGGGTTAGTTAGCTAGTTAGTTTAGGATTTTTTCATATCTCGTATCTTTCATATTATTTATATTAATATAATTTTTTTATCTGTTTATTTATCATAATTTTTTGGCATCTGACCTAGTTATAGACCAAATGGTCTCCTGTCGACATGCTCCTCCTTTTGTAATCCTTTGAATCGGTTGCTGACGATTGTCGACGACCTTTGTCGCCGGTTCCTGACGCTGACGTGGCTGACGCGGCTTTCGCTCTCACAACCGGAGCACGCGGCCTGGTCCTCCGTTCCACAACGACGACGACGACGACGACGACGACGACGACTACCACCACCATATTCTCCACCTCTTATTTCCACTGCCACCACCACTCTAACCTCCACCACCGCAGTGATCACTACCACCTCATTCATCAATACCACATTCATCACCACCACCACAACAATAACTACAGCAGCATCAACAATCACCTACAGCACCACCCACTGTAGCCACCTTGCTTGTTGTCCACCACATCCACCTCATCCACCTCCCGTCTCCACCACATCCACCTCATCCACCTCCCGTCTCCACCACATCCACCTCATCCACCTCCCGTCTCCACCACATCCACCTCCCGTCTCCACCACATCCACCTCATCCACCTCCGTCTCCACCACATCCACCTCATCTACCCCCGTCTCCACCACATCCACCTCATCCACCTCCGTCTCCACCACATCCACCTCATCCACCTCCGTCTCCACCACATCCACCTCATCCACCTCCGTCTCCACCACATCCACCTCATCCACCTCCGTCTCCACCACATCCACCTCATCCACCTCCGTCTCCACCACATCCACCTCATCCACCTCCGTCTCCACCACATCCACCTCATCCACCTCCGTCTCCACCACATCCACCTCATCCACCACCGTCTCCACCACATCCACCTCATCCACCTCCGTCTCCACCACATCCACCTCATCCACCTCCGTCTCCACCACATCCACCTCATCCACCTCCGTCTCCACCACATCCACCTCATCCACCTCCGTCTCCACCACATCCACCACATCCACCTCATCCACCTCCGTCTCCACCACATCCACCTCATCCACCACCGTCTCCACCACATCCACCTCATCCACCACCGTCTCCACCACATCCACCTCATCCACCACCGTCTCCACCACATCCACCTCATCCACCTCCGTCTCCATCACATCCACATCCACAACCATCTCCACCACTACCAGCACCACAGCAACAACTACAACATTTATAATCACCACCACGTTCAACATCAATGGTGGCCACTAATAAACCCCCTACCCTTCCCCTCTCCACCCTCCTCCCCTCTCCTTCTCTTCTCTCCTCTCCCCCTCTTCTCCGCCCCCTCCCTCTCCCCTCTCCCCCTCTTCTCCGCCCCCTCCCTTCCCTCTCCCCTTCACCTCCCGGGTGTGTCGTCACCTCACAGAGGATTTTTCTCACGATGGCCCGTCGTCTTGGCAGAGCTGCAGATCACGAGTTGCGAGTTGGAGGAAGGGGGAAGGGGAGGGGGAAAGTTTCCGTCCCACGTTGAGGGGATGGTGTTGCCTCCCCCCCCCCCCCAGCAGTTAGGACAGGCCATTCAATGTGTGTGTGTGTGTGTGTGTGTGTGTGTGTGTGTGTGTGTGTGTGTGTGTGTGTGTGTGGAGGGTGATGGGGGTGGGGTGAGAGGATTCGTGTGAAGCCCTTGAGTACCCTGGCGTCACTGATTTTATTCTGGTTAACGCTGGATGCAGCAATAAGGATGGGAAACAAGACAGCAAACCATAAGAGAAGGAGTTCTGGTTTGTTTGCTGGCAAGGCTAGGGCTGTGGCGACCCCTGTGACGTCAGAGGACGTTAACACGGGATGAAGTAGTGGAATGGAGGAATGAGGAAACATTTAGAGGGAAATGTTTAGTTGTTTGGGTGACATTTTGTAGTCTCGAGAGACGTTGTTAGTTGGCGTTCTCGAGGACAGCTTCACAGTCGTTCACGTGAAGGGTGCACTTTAGTTTGTTTTTATTGATTTCTAATATAAATTTTTTTAATGGTTGCTTACGCCGTCCGGTGGTAATTCGGTCACACACAGGTGGTGGTTGGGAAGGATGGCCGGGGATTCGTCAAAGTTAAAGATGCAACGGTATCGTCACTTCTGGAGTTTCGGCAATGCTCCCCCAGGCGAAGCCTGGCCGGCGCAGCCGGTGGGCTTGTATTTATAAATTTATTCGTTTTATTATTTATTTATATTATTATTTAGTTATATTCTTATTATTATTTATTATTATTATTATTTTTTCCGTCGCGTTTTATTGAGGAATCGTTATATCTCGACACCTTGCAATTCACAGGGAAAGGTTCTGGGGGATTGCAAGGGCATATCAGCTTTGCAGAAATGAAAATCCACAACCGAGAAGATTCGAACCTACAGACATCAAGTTAGGAGTTGACAGCTTTAACCATGGGAGCATTACCTATCCACAAGGTGAAAGTGGAAGAGAGACGACGTGACCCGGGATGACCTGATTTGACCTGCGAGTGACCTTAGGTTCCAGGAACGACACGCGTATTGTTCTCACGGGTCAGTCTTGTCGTCAGTTTCCCCGGTGGCTCCGGTAGAAGGTAAAAATAGTCACTGGCACCAGTTTGTGCTTGAGCCCTTGTCGCCGGCGCCAGCTCCGAAGTCGCGTGACGTCAATTTTCCCTCGGCTGGTACAACGCGACGGAATGAAATCGTGTTACGGCAGCCAGAATAAAGACAATAAGCAGTCCATCCGCTCGCCCTGGGTCACGTGACCCCGTGTTGCGTTGGAACTATTTCCACTATTCGTTGACCTATTCGTACCTGTGCCAGGTAGTTTTGTTCAGTAGTGGAAAACTCGTTGGAGTTGATGATAGTTGATGTACAGCCAATACCTAAAGTTTGTATGCACTCAGTGTGATCAAGGTAATTTAACCAATAGTCGTGATTACGGCCAGTAATGGATGTGTGATAGAGGAGTGAGAGAGAGAGAGAGAGAGAGAGAGAGAGAGAGAGAGAGAGTGTTCCTCTAAAGCCCTTGTCGACTGAGTTCGTTTGAGTAGAAACGCACTTTACAGGTTTAATCAAAGCGCCCACCCACCCCCTCATTCTTCTCTTCCTTACGAAGCTACCGTTCTGTGAACTAATGCACATTGAGGTGTTTTCGAGATAAAAAAAAAAAATGCTGTGAAGTCTTAAAAGAGCGAAAATCGCCTTTAGGTATTACCCTGTGGGGGCGAAATCCGAAGACGAGGTTCACTCACAACAACAGCAACAACGATAACAACAACAACAACGATAACCACAACAACGATAACCACAACAACGATAACCACAACAACGATAACCACAACAACGATAACCACAACAACGATAACCACAACAACGATAACCACAACAAAGATAACCACAACAACGATAACAATAACAACAATAACAATAACAACAATAACAATGATAACAACAACAACAACAACACTGTCAAGCACGTAGTGCCACAGGCACCGGGAAGAGGGCCAGTAGGGGTCGAGGAGGGAAGAAGGAGGCAGAGGAAATTGGGGAAATAAATTGAAACAAGGCGGGAAGTGGACGAGAGGGTGGGTGCAAAGGGAAATAGCAGGGCGATTTATGTTGCGCGCGTGAGCAGGCATACATAAGCACGTGCGTGGACACGCTCACATGCACGCAATCTCGCACACACACACAATATTACATATGTACATACACAATATTACATGCACACACACACACAGTATTACATGCACACATACACACACAATCACACACACACAATCACACACACACACACACACACACACACACACACACACACACACACACACACACACACACACACACACACACACGCACACACGCACACACACACTCACACGCAATCACACACGCACACGTAGACATGGTGACACGCTATCTTTCGACCATAAGGCGCAAGACATGAAGTGTGACCCAATGAAATTAGATGTCATCGATTCGTTGGGCGGCAGACTTCCTTTCCTTTTGGGGCCCATCCCCTCCTCCCTCCCCCTCCCTCCCTCCCTCCCTCCCTCCCTCGGGTGAGCTAGTTAAGGGGTGTCACCTCCGAGCACCCAAGGGGATCATTTGGTGCCTCGACCTGGGTCGACACCCCGTGACAGATCGACTTCGACCCTGCGAAGGGATGGAGGTTCGTCGAAGCTGAATGGAATCGCTAGAAGAGAGGATGAACTGTTCTTACTGAGCTACAAAGGATGATTGAAGACGGTCTTCAACCAATGAGAATAAAGTAATAGTGATAATAATGAATCGTCATCATATCACCCTAACATCCCTATCTTAATCTACCTCCACCCCCTTCCACTTTCCCTCCCCCATCCTCCCACTTTCCCTCCCCCATCCTCCCACTTTCCCTCCCCCATCCTCCCACTTTCCCTCCCCATCCTCCCACTTTCCCTCCCCATCCTCCCACTTTCCCTCCCCATCCTCCCACTTTCCCTCCCCATCCTCCCACTTTCCCTCCCCCATCCTCCCACTTTCCCTCCCCCATCCTCCCACTTTCCCTCCCCCATCCTCCCACTTTCCCTCCCCCTTCCTCCTCCCCTTCCGCCCCGCCCCCTTCCTCCTCCCCTTCCGCCCCGCCCCCTTCCTCATCCCCTTCCTCCTCCCCTTCCTCCTCCCCCTTCCTCCTCCCCCTTCCTCCTCCCCCTTCCTCCTCCCCCTTCCTCCTCCTCCCCCTTCCTCCTCCCCCTTCCTCCTCCTCCCCCTTCCTCCTCCCCCTTCCTCCTCCCCCTTCCTCCTCCCCCTTCCGCCCCGCCCCCTTCCTCCTCCCCTTCCGCCCCGCCCCCTTCCTCATCCCCTTCCTCCTCCCCCTTCCGCCCCGCCCCCTTCCGCCTCGCCCCCTTCCGCCCCGCCCCCTTCCGCCTCGCCCCCTTCCTCCTCCCCCTTCCGCCCCGCCCCCTTCCTCCTCCCCCTTCCGCCCCGCCCCCTTCCTCCTCCCCCTTCCGCCCCGCCCCCTTCCTCCTCCCCCTTCCGCCCCGCCCCCTTCCTCCTCCCCCTTCCGCCCCGCCCCCTTCCTCCTCCCCCTTCCGCCCCGCCCCTTCCTCCTCCCCCTTCCGCCCCGCCCCCTTCCGCCCCGCCCCCTTCTTCCTCCCCCCTTCCTCCTCCCCCTCCCCATCTTATTCTCCTCCCTTCTTCCTTCTCCCGATCCCCTTTTCTCCCCTTCCGCCCTCTCGCCCCTTCCCCCCTCTGGCCCCCCCACCTCAACCACCATATAACCCCTCTTACCACCACCACCACGTCGCCCTTCTGCTCCCTCCTTTATTTTCTTCCCTTCCCATTCCCCTTCCCATCTTTTCCTCCCCCCTTTATTTTCTTCCCTTCCCATCTTTTCCTCCCCCCTTTATTTTTCTTCCCTTCCCATCTTTTCCCCTCCCCTTTCCCCTCCCTTTTACCTCCCCCTTCCTTGCCTCCCCTCCCCTCCCTTTTACCTCCCCCTTCCTTGCCTCCCCTCCCCTCCCTCTTACCTCCCCCTTCCTTGCCTCCCCTCCCCTCCCTCTTACCTCCCCCTTCCTTGCCTCCCCTCCCCTCCCTCTTACCTCCAGTCCCTCTTACCTCCCCTCCCCTCCCTCTTACCTCCAGTCCCTCTTACCTCCCCTCCCCTCCTCTTTACCTCCCCTCCCTCTTACTTCCCCTCCCCTCCCTCTTACCTCCCCCTTCCTTGCCTCCCCTCCCCTCCCTCTTACCTCCCCCTTCCTTGCCTCCCCTCCCCTCCCTCTTACCTCCAGTCCCTCTTACCTCCCCCTTCCCTCCCCCTTCCTTCCCTCCCCTCCGTGACCGCACAACTGGTGGTTATTGTTTCACGGATCGAGATGTTGCCCTGGCAATCCCGTCTTGCCTTCCGTGTCACCTGGCGCCGGACACGCGCTCCGGCGGATGCCTTTGTGCTTTGAGCCTCGTGATGCCTCTCTCTCTCTCTCTCTCTCTCTCTCTCTCTCTCTCTCTCTCATTCATTCATCAAGTGGCACTCTGCTTTCGAGTGCCAACGCATCTGTTGATTAATCCTTACACGCCAGGGTGGGGGTGACCAGCTGCATGGGAACGTTTGGTTGCAAACAGAAATTATGCATGAAAGACACTCTGTTCCAGTGGGTTGCCCATGCTCAGTAAATATCTGTTCACAAAGTTTCAAGTATTTTCAGAATGTATTAGTGGACATGTAAACCTCGATACAGAGATCTGCAGGATCTTTGGATGATTATTGAAATATTTAGAAGTCATATAAGCTGGTAATAAATGTATTTTCCGAGTAATAATGACTTAAGCACAATTGGGTTCTGGCCTTTCCTGGCGGCCATTTCTCCGTTGTGTGTGTGCAAATTCTGGTATTTTTTTATTCTCTCTAGCCAGCCGGCCTATTTCTTTAACCACGTAAGGGGGATGCGCTCTAGGAAACCCGCGGCCCCCTAGGCACCCGGCCACGGCCACTCAGGTTTCCCATAGAACTTTGAGAGAAGATGGACCCATTCTTGACTATGCGGTACAGTTTTGCTCTCCGTTCTATAGAGTGGGTATTAATTCACTAGAATTGGTACATAGGAGAATGACCAAAGTGATACAAGAGCTTAAAAAATTACTATACGACTGGCTTAGGCGACTTGCATTCTCTGGAAGGACGAAGAGTGCGGGGTGATCTAATAGAGGTATTGAAATTGGTCGAGGGCTTTAACAAGGGTGATGCAGGCAAGGTCATCATATTAAGACAACAGGGCAGGACTCGTAGTAATGGGTTTAAGATGGACATATTTAGGTTTAGGAGGAAAATAGGCAAGAACTGGTTTACCCATAGAGTGGTTTAACCCATTCAACTCCGATGACAAGATGTCTTGTCATTTGGTCAAATAAAACAAAAAATCATAATAAAACAACAAAATGTTTGATGATCAAACAGCACCAGAAAAATATGACGTCATCAGTCCTCCTCGCAGGAGGACTGATGACGTCATATTTTTCTGGTGCTGTTTGATCATCAAACATTTTGTTGTTTTATTATGATTTTTTGTTTTATTTGACCAAATGACAAGACATCTTGTCATCGGAGTTGAATGGGTTAACGAATGGATTAGATTTAGTAACAATTTTAGTGAGTGCTAAAACAATGGGTTGTTTTAAGATTAGGTAACTATGGATAGGGATGAAAGGTGGCTAGGGAAATGGAACTACCTAGTGTAGGTGTTATGGTCTCGTGCAGTCTCTTCTATTCTTATTGTTTATGTTTCTTTGCTTGGTCGCGTGTAGACGTTCGAGTGCATGGAAGCCATCAATTGCCCACCAGCCACCTTGTACCGCCTTGCATGCCTGCTTCTTGCCTCTGTATGTATCTCTTATTATTATGTACGTCGGGGAGAAACGCCTCCCCTCTTTGTACGTGTGTATAATATTGCTGGCACCCGGAAGGAAAGTCCTTTGGATTTTAAAGCGCAGGAATGATTTGGTGACTGCCAGAGAGATTTTGGATTCTCCTCACTAAAAAAAAAAAAAAAAAAAAAAAAAAAAAATAGAAATAATAATAATAATAATGATAATAATAATAATGATAATAGGGATAATAGTGATAATAATAGATAATAATAACAACTGATGGCACTAGTGGTGCTTGCAAAGGCGTGATTAAGACGCGGAACCAGACTGGAAGTCGTCATCCGTCAGTAGGGTTTGACGAAGTGCCAGAGGGTGCGATGGCACTATTTCTGGGCCGCGGGTGACGTGGCACGCGGGAAAGAACGTTTGCACTTGTTAGAGGCGTCAGTCCCACCCGCCTGCCTTCGAGTGTGACCTTGACCCTCGACAGGTGGTAACTCGATTGGCGTGCATGGGCGCCAGCTGGTACAGGTGGTGCTTTTGGGGGTGAGGAATTCATGTGTGTGTATGTATATGCACACGTGTGTGTGTGTGTGTGTGTGTGTGTGTGTATGTATATTATACACACACACACACACACACACACACACACACACCGACTCGGTGGAACAGTTGGTAGAGCGCTGAACTGGGAAACAGAAGTGCTCCCAGTACCCAGTTCGAATCCTGCTCAGGGCCGAAATTATTTCGGTATCGCTGTGCCTCGGGTCGTTACTCTGACTCTCGTGGGCGGGGAGTTGGGTGTGTGTGTGTGTGCAAGGTCATAGCATTACCCATAGATCGGACCTACGAGCTCTGAGCTCTCTTCCAGGAGGGAAATAGCTGTCGATCACGAGTCCAACACGCGATCCAAAGACCAAGTGAATACACACACACACACACACACACACAACACACACACACACACACACACACACACACACACACACACACACAAATGTACTTGGAGTTCAGGCTTCATGGTTCACTGCAGAACCGGCCTATCCCCTGAGGAACCGGGCACGATCTTTTACTTACCTAATCGCAATATGCTGTGCTCGTTTTCTACATAACATATTTGTAGGAATTGTAGGCGAATGATTCATTTACGACGTGACGTCCATCAGGTGTGTATGCCACTTGATCTGTTTAAAGAAATGAAGTGAAATTTCATGTTCTTAAAGATTAATGTGAACGTTACTTGTTTATTGTTTTATTTGTTCGTTCATTTACTTGTTTACCGTAACGTTGGGTCCTGTATTAGGACATGATCTTGGGACGACTAACGATATTGGGTTTTAGCTCTTTAAGTAAAGGGGTACATTTGTTTGTGGTCCTGTAGAGCAGAAACCTCGAGTTCATGTCACGCAACCCCAAAGGTAATTTGAATTAATGAACAACATGTGGGTCGTTTATTTTAAGCCACATGTGCCGAGGAACTCGAATGGGTCAAGCGGGATTCGAACCTACTGCTCTTCTAACAAGGCTATTACGCCTCCGGAGTGGTCGTATGGGTTGAAACGATTGATTTTTTCAACTATCCGGTTGAATAAAAATCGTTTTGTATTAACCAGGATGGAAATTGATCGACGCTTCGTTTTTAGGTTTTGAAGATTTTTTTTTTCCCTCCGGACAAATGCTTTGAACCGAAAGGTTTCGTTTCTTGAAATGCTTCTTTTCCAGTTTATTGTAGTATGGAAAACGCTCCCTGGAAACGCTCCTTTCGTAACAGCACTGGCCAACCGGGGAGGTGACCCAACGTCGGCTTGGACCTACCAGGGGTTTCTCACTTCCCCCATTACGTGGGAGTGGGACGTAATGTAGAAAAGCTCCCAGGAATCCCTCCGAGGGAATACTCCCAAAAAGGACTTTAGTTCTCTTCCTCGTGGAGTCTTAAACCTAAGTCGTAATTTGGTTTCGTGCGGTTTCATCAACCCCAATTTCTTCTTCTTGGAACTGCAGAATCCAACTCTTCGACTTCTTTCCATTTCCAGCCTCTTCCTTCTTTCTAGTCGTCGTCCTCATCTGTCTTTCTACTCGTCTCTCTCTCTCTCTCTCTCTCTCTCTCTCTCTCTCTCTCTCTCTCTCTCTCTCTCTCTCTCTCTCTCTCTCTCTCTCTCTCTCTCTCTCTCTCTCTCTCTCTCTCTCTCTCTCTCATCCTGGCTTTTTTCTTCCTTCTGACTCATCCAGGGCGAGATGCTTTGCCGTGATAGAGGAGGGGGGAGGGCTTGTGTGCTCTGATGGGTCCTTGTGATAAGTCTCAAGTGTGATTGGTCCCCCCCCCACTGCCCCCCGCAGCCCCTCCTTGGGACGCGGCCATGCCTGAGGGCTCCAGGGCACTGAGGAGATGGACAGTAGCCTGTATATTGGTTGTTTATCATCTCGTCTCTCTAATTCTGTCTGTCTCTTCCTGTCTGTCTCTTCCTGTCTGTCTCTTCCTGTCCGTCTCTCTCCCCTCGCCTCTCTCCCTCTCCCCTCGCCTCTCTCCCTCTCCCCTCGCCTCTCTCCCTCTCCCCTCGCCTCTCTCCCTCTCCCCTCGCCTCTCTCCCTCTCCCCTCTCCCCCTCACTCACTCTCCCCTCTCTCCTTTTCACTCTCCCCTCTCCCCTTTTCACTCTCCCCTCTCCCCTTTTCACTCTCCCCTCTCCCCTTTTCACTCTCCCCTTTCCTCTCTCCTCTCTCCCCTCTCCTCTCACTCTTCTCCCCCTCTCACTCACCCCTCTCCCCCTCTCACTCACCCCTCTCCCCCTCTCACTCACCCCTCTCCCCCTCCCTCTCCCTCTCCCCCTCTCCTCTCTCACTCTCCCCCATCCCCTCTCTCTCACTCTCCCCTCTCCTCACTCACTCTCCCCTCTCTCCTCTCACTCTCCCCTCTCTCCTCTCACTCTCCCCTCTCTCCTCTCACTCTCCCCTCTCTCCTACCTCACTCTCCCCTCTCTCCTCTCACTCTCCCCTCTCTCCTCTCACTCTCCCCTCTCTCCTACCTCACTCTCCCCTCTCTCCTACCTCACTCTCCCCTCTCCTCTCTCCCTCTCCCCCTCTCCTCTCTCCCCTCTCCTCTCTCCCCTCTTCCCCCTCACTCTCCTCTCCCCTCTCCCCTCTCACTCTCCTCTCCCCTCTCACTCTCACTCTCCCTCCCTCTCCCCCTCTCCCCTCTCCCTCTCCCCTCTCCCCCTCTCCCTCTCTCTCTCCCCTCTCCCCCTCTCCATCTTTCTTCTTCCTTCTTCCTCTCCCTCTCCCCTCTCTCCCTCTTCCCTCTCTCTCCTCTCCCCCTCTTCGTCTCCCCTGTCTCCCTCTCTCTCCCTCTCCCTCCCTCTCCCTCTCCCTCTCCCCCTCTCCTCTCTCCCTCTCTCCATCTCTCCCCTCTCTCCCTCTCTCCCCTCTCTCCCTCTCTCCCATCTCTCCATCTCTCCCCTCTCTCCATCTCTCCCCTCTCTCCATCTCTCCCCTCTCTCCATCTCTCCCCTCTCTCCATCTCTCCCTCTCTCCATCTCTCCCTCTCTCCATCTCTCCCTCTCTCCATCTCTCCCTCTCTCCATCTCTCCCCTCCCCTCCATCTCTCTCTCCCTCTCTCTCTCTCTCTCTCCCTCTCTCTCTCTCTCTCCCTCTCTCCATCTCTCTCTCCCTCTCTCCATCTCTCTCTCCCTCTCTCTCTCTCTCCCTCTCTCTCCCTCTCCCCCCTCTCCCCCTCTTCCTCTCACCTCTCCCCCCTCTCTCTCCCTCTCCCCCCTCTCCCCCTCTCTCCCTCTCTCCCTCTCCCCCCTCTCTCCCTCTCCCCCTCTCCCTCTCCCCCTCTCTCTCTCTCTCTCTCTCTCTCTCTCTCTCTCTCTCTCTCTCTCTCTCTCTCTTTCTCTTTCTCTTTCTCCAGCTCACCCGTCTTCCTGCCTGTTGGTCAGGCTTCCTCATCGCCCAATCGTGTCCACCTTGTGTGTCGTGGAATCGAAACTTCCAAATGTTGTGAGGATTGTGGAGGATGGGAACAAGATCGATGCAAGAATGGGCTGGGGGAGTTGGGGGGATTTCAAACGAAAACGGGGCCTCGTGACGTCATTTTGACGTCATAGGTTTATTCCATCCACCCCCCCAACCCCCTTCCACCCCGCGTGGAAAAATTCCAGGCCGGCCATTCAGGAATAGAAAGGCTGAGCTTCCGGTACAAAAATATACATGTGCTTGCATGCATGCATGCATGCTTTTCAGATTCTCAGTAGTGTAGCTGCCCATACAGCCCTAACACATAGGGCAAAGGTGACTGTATTGGCGTAGACTCTTCATCTGTGTGTGTGTGTGTGTGTGTGTGTGTGTGTGTGTGTGTGTGTGTGTGTGTGTGTGTGTACATGAAATTGGGTGTATGTGTATGTATATTGTATACTCACTAGGGATATTATGTATAGTATACAAAAATCATTGATAAATTGTGTCGTTTTAGATAAAAGTAAATTCAGAGTGGTACTGAGTTGACAAGCATAGATCACTGCCAAGTCTTTTCGGAATGATGCACGGTAGGAGGCGTGACAGCATTGGCATGCTGAGTTTCCATCTCTCTTCGTGCCCGGGTTCGAACCCTGATTGCCACCGATGGCAGCCACTTGACTTGGCTGTCCTAACAGATAGGGAAAAGGTGGTTGCTTCGGCCAGGATTCTGTGTCCCGTAACGTGAACTTCCTGCTTCGGGGTCATGCGCCAGTCCCGCCTATGTTGTCCGAGGTCATGGTAGGTCAGGGGGCGGGGCGTGTGGTGAGTGTAGTGTGTGGGTAACGCTTTCGCTAGGCACGCAACACACACACACACACACACACACACACACATACACACACACACATACACACACACACATACACACACACACACACACACACACACAGTCGAAATAGTTTCCGGCTGCCACTACGGCGTTCCGGGTTCGAATCCCGTCCAGGGCTGATGTAATTTCAGTATCGTTGCGCTGCGGGTCGTTACTCCAACTCACGTTGGTGGGGAGTTTGTGTGTGTGTGTGTGTGTGTGTGCATGTAAGGTCACAGCATTACCCATAGATAGCTCATGTGATCTCTGAGCTCTCATCCGGGAAGGTAGGAGCTGTCGATCGCGAGTCCAGCACATGACCCAAGACCATGGTGAAACGTACACACGCGCACACACACACACACACACACACACACACACACACACACACACACACACACACACACACACACACACACACAGTCCAAGGTCAAACAAGACACGCGTTCACATCTGAATATGATAATTGGAAATCAAGGATATAGATTAACTTGGAACCGTTCATGAATTCCTGGATAGGTAGGATAAATTAGAGAATAGGTGACGGGACTCCACGAGCGTTGCTCCTATTCCTGTATACTACAATTAGGTAAGACTGGTAAACACACACACACACACACACACACACACACACACACACACACACACACACACACACACACACACACACACACACAAAAGTGGGACAAAAGAAAAACAAGAGGACATGAAAAGAAACTCAAAGGATGGTTATAGAAGAGCTGTGAAAAAATGTATATACAGTAGTTTCCCACACAGTGGTGGACGTCTGGAACAAATTGGACGAAACAGTAGTATGTGCAAACACTATAAAAATATGAAGAACAAAGTAGATGCTGAAAGATACAAAGACGGTCCCTACGAGCATAGCTCCCTTACCGTAAAATACAACTAGGTAAACACACACACACACACACACACACACACACACACACACACACACACACACACACACACACACACACACACACACACACACACACACACACACACACACACACACACACACACGCACTCTTATCTGTAAGAACGTGATCTCATACACGTGTGTGGACGCTTATCAGAGGGTTACCTCAGTTATCTGGCCAAACGTTTATTGCTCGATTAAATAACTAGCAAGATAAGTTGACCCTGGAATAGTAGCGTTGTCAGCATCACGTGCCTACTAAGAGTACCTCAATACAGATATTTGCGAAATGACGATACGACAAATGGCCCAGGGAGCCATTTTGTGGCCAAATCATTTTCGGCCATGGTTACCGTTTGTTCCTGTAATTGATTCTTCGAACTTGTTGTCTTTGCTCACTGAATATGCTGGGTTGTGCATGCGGATACACCAACAACTGTTCTTGTATGCACAGTCACTGTATACAGAAAGTCGGGACAACAACTCCGGATACGCCGCCATTTTGTGGCCATTCTGCGGATTTGTCGCAACACCGCAGATTAGGCCTAATTTCGGAATCCCGGACAACGCTACCGATTTAGGGGTTGCAACCGAGGTCATCACCTTTGCCCTTCATGTTCGACATGCCAGCGCAAAGAGGAGACGTCAGAGAAGCCCAGGGAGGGGTTCGAACTCTGACCTGCGACGTGCGAGGGAGGAACTGAACCGGCGTGCCACTCGGTACGTTATGAAAGAATAGGTGGAAGGTGACAACGGGTCTGTCTGCTCATAATGACAAGTTTGTATAGAAATTATCATGATTAATTTTAGACTGGGACATTGGAAAGCGCCGGGAACTTGTTTTTGTCCGCCATTTGAAGAGTAATGAGGTTGCGGGAGGGGAATGGAATTCAATCAAGAAGAGCGTAGGAACATTATTAATCGGGTAGCGAAGAGTATATGAATCGAGTATGTTAAACGTGAACCTGTTTGTATCGCATACACACGCACTTATATAATGTGTATGAGTGTGATTTCTGTTTTTGTTTATTATTATTGTTATCATTATTATTGTCACTGTTTTATCTTTAATTTTGGAGCAAAGAGGAACTTATTGTAACGTTCATTTTTCTTTATATATACTATATATATATATATATATATATATATATATATATATATATATATACATATATATCTATGTAATGTAATGTAACGCATACCAAGGGTCTAGTCCCACTCATTCCCATCGCTTCCCTCACATCTTAGCTCCTCCTGGATGAAGGGTTGTCTCTCTCTCCTGCCCACTGCCCGGGTCGGAAGCGATGCAACAAGAGACGATGATCTTAAACACTCCTGAAAGTTATATACTGAATGAAGTCGCCTGGCTTGGGAGTGGGGAGGGGGAGAAAGTCTACGGATCTATTTGGTTCTTCGCAATATCCGGATCCTGTCGTCAGGTGTCTGAAATTGCGACGAAGACCCTTTGGCGTTCTTTCGTTTTACCTTTGTGGTGTGGGAAAGTGCCTCCGCCCCGCTCCCGCCCCGCCCCCGCCTCCGCTGCGCCGCCCACAGGCCCGCTGCCGTTTGCTTCTTACTGCACTGATTCAGATATCGACCATCTCGTCTTTGTCTCATCGCCCGCGGCGCCTTTCAAGAATTTACTCGCCTGGAAGAAGAGGAGGGTGAGGAAATGGATTGTAATTGTCTTCGCCTGTGACCAGCGTTTCTATCCCTAGGGTAATCATAACGAAGAGGTCGGGTCGTTGAGGTGGTAAGCGAGAGATTTAATGAGAGTTTACAGGATTTTTTTTTTTTATGAAATTTACATTCCAACCATATAACAACGTGGCGTGACTTGGTGCGTTGGTGTTTCATAAATAATAAAAAATTTATATCTGTTGTGTGCGTGCGAGTGTTCCATAAGAATGAGGCAGTCCATATTCGTAAAGGAGGAAGCAAATGAGTAGAGACAGGAAGATGAAGTATGTGAGGAGGAGGAAGACGAGGTAGAGGAGGAGGAGGAGGAGGAAGACGAGGTAGAGGAGGAGGAGGAGGAGGAGGAGGAGGAAGACGACGACGACGAGGTAGAGGAGGAGGAGGAAGAGGAACGTGGAATAGAGGCTGGAGTTTCTTTGATTTTTTTTTTCTTTCTTTTTCGGCGTCTGCGGCGTCGCAACCGTTCACATGAAAGGTACATTATTATTCTCATAGCTTAGTGTTGCCAACACGGTATCCCGGCCTCCACAGGGACTTTCTCGACCCTGAAAGGGGTCGGATACAAATGCAGGGGCAGTTACTCGCAGACCCGTCAGCCCCAGAGAGACCCAAATCCATAAACATCGGGTTGCGGGTCGACCACTTTAACTGCCAGTTCACCACGCCACCTCTCCTCTTCTTGTACTTTGTGAGGAGGAAGAAGAGGAGGAGGAGGAGGAGGAGGCGGAAGAAGAGAATAAATTTGAAGTTGAGGGAAGCCAGGGCCAAGGTCAGGGCCAAGTCCAAGGTCAGGGTCACGTCCAAGGTCAGGATCAAGTTCAAGGTCACGTCCAAGGTCAGGATCAAGTCTAAGGTCACGTCCAAGGTCAAGGGCAATATCAGTGGGACTACCAGGACCTGCATCAAGGAAGATGTTAAGGATAAGGCCGAGGATAAAGTTCTAAGACCAGGACGTGTCTGACGGCGTTGGGGGCAGAAACAAATTTGCATTGCCCACTGAGAGTCTCGCGGGTCGCGTCGGGTCCGGGAAATGAATGGGCAGCTTTATCGATCGGGGGGCTCCGTAGGCCTATGTAAAGGCGGCGTGGCGTGGTCTGCCTGTGTTTGTTTTGTTTGTGTCTGTGTGTAAGAGGCGTTGCAGTGGTTAATAAAGTTTCCCTGCCATTGTGTGTGTGTGTGTGTGTGTGTGTGTGTGTGTGTGTGTGTGTGTGTGTGTGTGTAAGGGGCGTTACAGTAGTTAATAAACAATTTGTCTCATGGTGTGCTTGTGTGTTTGTGTGTGTGCGCGTGTGCGTGTCGGAGTGGGGGAGGGTGGAGACCCTGAGATTTGCTTTCCTTGAAGGAGATGTACCGGAAGATGTCTCTCTGCAAACCAAAAGTGGAACGGGTGGGGGTGGGGAGGGGCAGAAATATAGAGGAAGAGGAAGAACAAGGAGGTGCTGTGTGCAGACATGCTCAAATGGTGATCCACTTCCGGCTGAATAAAATCATCTGCCGCTCGGACCCAAGTTCACCAAGGTCGTGTGAATCTCTCTCTGTGTATCTCTCTTTGTGTGTGTGTCTCTCTCCCTCTCTTTCTCTCTCTCTCTCTCTCTCTCTCTCTCTCTCTCTCTCTCTCTCTCTCTCTCTCTCTCTCTCTCTCTCGTGTGTGCTTGTTATAAAACGACGTAGTTCTCTTAAGTTTCTCTCAGAATAGGGACAAATAAATAATACCGCCATGCCGTGGTCTGCGAGACGGACGTCGGAGAGAATCACCTCCCTGCCAACCGTCCTCAAAACCCGTCAATATACACTCCCGTCTGGAATTGCATGACGGTCATGAGACTCTATATACGCAGTAGGTTGGGTCGGAGGTGCATGACACTGTACAGTAGATCAGGCCGGAGGTGCATGACGCTCAGTATACACAGTAGATCTGACCAGAGGTGCATGACGCTCAGTATACACAGTAGATCTGACCAAAGGTGCATGACGCTCAGTATACACAGTAGATCTGACCAAAGGTGCATGACGCTCAGTATACACAGTAGATCTGATCAGAGGTGCATGACACTGCATGCCCAAGATGTTCTCACATGCGGAGAGTTGACAACCAACAGCGACTAGATGGGGGGACATATAAAATGTCTTTCACTAACGCAACAAACACACCAATCTAACGTTTCTTCCTGGAGAGTTCTGTGGGAGGGCTCGAGGACCTTTGCCGGTCGCTGTGGGGCCGCGGGTTTCTGGTCACCGGAAAACGGTGGCTGTAATTGTTGCAAAACAAGCAACCGTTATCGGGTAGAAAGAATCGGGCACGGGGAATTGTTGAGTGTACTCGAACGGGCTTTCCGTCTTGTGCATCCAGTCAGTCAGGTGTCTTGGGCGAAAGGGAAGACTCCACGGCGTTGAGGGAGTTTGACAGTCTGGAGGAATCAACTTAGCTTTAAGACTCTCTAACGTCACACGCGGGGAGGCCCTCCACGGCCCTCCTGCCGGGACGTCACCATTATTGCTTTTTCCACCACCGCCGCCATCTTGTGTGGTTGTTTAGAGGTTTCGTGATTTTTTTCTTTCCTTCTCCTCTCTCCAGTTCCTACTCCGGTCCCTCTCTTCCTTCTCCTCTCTCCCTTTTCCTCCTCTCTCCCTTCTCCCCCTCTCTCCCTTCTCCCCCTCTCTCCCTTCTCCCCCTCTCTCCCTTCTCCCCCTCTCTCCCTTCTCCCCCTCTCTCCCTTCTCCCCCTCTCTCCCTTCTCCCCTTCTCCCCCTCTCTCCCTCTCTCTCTCCCTTCTCTCCGTCTCCCCCGTCTCTCCCTCTTCTTTCACTCTCTTCCCCACCCCACACCACCTCTTTCCCTCTTCCCACCTTCCCCCACTCCCCTCTTCCTTTAGCTCTCTCCCACGTCACCTCCCCCTCTTCTTCCCGTCTCCCCCCTCTTTCACTCTCTTACTCACACCACTCTCCCTCTGCTCACCTCTTACCTTCTCAACCTCCCCTCTTCATTTAGCCCTCTCCCACGTCGCCTCCCCCTCTCCCCCTCTCTCCTTTTCCCCGTCTCCTCCCTCTCCCTCCCCCTCCCCCTCTTTCACTCTCTTCTCCACACCACCACTTTCCCTCTTCTTACCTCTTTACCCTTTCCACCCTATTTTCCTTTATCCCTCTCCCACTTCGTCTTCCTCACGAGACAAATCGACCCCGTCTCGGCACCCGGGGGAGAGGGGGAGAGGGGGAGGGTACCACGGTGATGAATGGAATTGTCTGACAGTGGGAGAGACGCGATACAATGTTCGTGCGAACCACTGTTTATGTTATCGTTTACTTGTGTATTTGCTCATTTGTTTGTTTGTTTTCGCAGTCCAGGGGCCCCGGACACACAACTAGCTTTGGCAAAAATTTATTTGCTCTAATCTTATTTATTCATTTATTTATTTATTCATTTATTTTATCATTATTTTATTTATTTATTTATTTATTTATTTATTTATTTATTTATTTTTGCAATCTAGCTTTTCTGTTTTCTCCGTCGTAATTTTTCGTCTTCGTCATAATTCTTGTTCTTCATAATTCTTCTTCTCCTCTCACTCCCACTCTCTCTCCTTCCTCGTCTCATTCTTCTCCGTCTGCTCCTCCTCATTCCTCTTCTTTTCCCTCTTCCTGTTCTTGCTCTTCTCCTCCTCTTTCCAGTAAATCACTGCACCTAGCTGCCTCACTAATATTTCACATTTCGTGGGAGCTAAATCGCGTAGAAAATGTACGAGAGCAGCAGCGCCAGTCGTGCTTTGGCGCAAAAATGTGTTCTGAAAGGCAGAACTCCAACACGCCGCGAAAAGGATCGAAGGTCATAAAATTTGTGTGCGCGTGTGTATGTATGTGCTTGTGTGTATGTATGTGTATGTGTGTGCGTGTGTATGTGTGTGCGCGCGTGTCTGTGTGCGTGCGCATGATTCACCATGGTCTTTGGATCACGCGCTAGACTCGCGACCGACAGCTATTTCCCCTCCCGGAAGAGAGCTCAGAGTTCGTATATGACCGATCTATGGGTAATGCTGTGACCTTACACGAACATACACCCCCCCCCCACGAGAATTGGAGCAACACCCCGCATCGCAGCGGTACTGAAATTAGTTCAGCCCTGGGCGGGATTCGAACCCGGACCTCCGTAGTGGCAGCCGGGAACTCTACCAACTGCGCCACGAGTAGTGTGTGTGTGTGTGTGTGTGTGCGTGCGTGCGTGCCTGTGCGGGGACGGGGGCTGTTAGACTGTCGGTAGCGGACAGGTGGAAGAGCAGATAAGATTGGGAAAGGAAAATTGCCAAATCTCTGAAGGCGGAGGGAAGGAAATTGCTGGAGATAAGAGTGCTGTTGAGCAGGTGTAGCAGTTACGAAAAGCAAGGAGCAGTTGCGAAGACCAGAGAGCAGTTGTGGAAAACAAGGAAGGGAAATGTTGTTTCTGGTTGGACAACTGGTTTAACAATGAGCAGTTGTTGGGGTTAAAGTGGTCTTCTGTTGAGCAGGCATAGCAGTTATGAAAAAACAATCAGCAGTTGTGGAAAACAAGAAGGAAAAGGATGTTTCGAGCAGTTATTATCATAGGACAGATAACTGTTGTGATAAGATATATGTTTAGCGTAACTCCATCTACACCCGTGGGGAACCGTCAGATCATGAGCACGTGTTGGACTCTGAGATCATGAGTCCGAACTATGGGTGATTTTGTGACCTTGTACGCGTCCCCTTGCTCAAGGGAGGACAGTAACGGATTGCAATATAGTGGGGCTTTCACCACTCGAGCGGAGCCCGATCTCTGTCGCGCAGGAAGACGCGACGCTAACTCCTACACCAGCAGATCGTTCGTGTGTGATTCACCATTAAGGTATTGAAGCACGTGTTCAATTCATGATCGAAAGCTGCATGTGTGTGTGTGTGTGTGTGTGTGTGTGTGTGTGTGTGTGCGTGTAATTCACCATTCACCATGGTCTTCGATCACGTGTTGGACTCGTGATCGACAGCTGTATGTGTGTGTACTTGTGTGCGTGTGTGTAATTCACCATTCACCATGGTCCTCGATCACGTGTTGGACTCGTGATCAACAGCTTTATATGTGTGTGTGTACGTTTGTGTGTGTGTGTGTGTGTGTGCGTGTGCGTGTATGTGTGCGATTCACAATTCACCATGGTCTTGGACCACGTGTTGGGCTCGTGATCGACAGCTCTTTCTCTCCCGCAGGAGAGCTCAGAGCTCGTATATTACCGATCTATGGGTAATGCTGTGACCATACACCTACACACACACACACACCCAACTCCCCGTCCACGAGAGTTGTAGTAACAACCCGCAGCGCAGCGATAGTGAAATTATTTCAGCCCTGGGCGGGATTCGAACCCGGACCTCCGTAGTGGCGGCCGGGAACTCTTAACAATTGCACCACGAGTGTGTATGTGTGCATGTGCGTGTTTATTTACGTGTGCCAAAAAACGTGCACATACACGCTTACGTACATGCTTACTTGATTGTGCATGCAAGCGGGTCCGCTGTAAGGTGCGTAGCTGAATTTTACAGCAGCGTGGATTCCAGTGGAGATACGGTCATTTACCTCTGCTTCACATTTCCATCGTTATATTAATAAAATGATTATAAAAAACCGTGATGGATATTTCAGAATAAAGGGATGTTAGAAGAGGGAGACCAGACAGAAGGTGTAGAGACGAGGTAGAAAAGTTTGCAGGAGTGACGTGGCAGAGGCTGGCGCTGTCGTGCGAGTCGTGGAATGTTATGGAAGAAGCCTTTGTTCAGCAGTGGACTCATGATGGCTGCTTGATTGAGTGATCAAGAATGTGAAATTTGATATTTTGATAATGGAGTTTCCGCGTGACACACACACACACACACACACACACACACACACACACACACACACACACACACACACACACACACAGTCAGTTACAATTTAGCACATTTGTGATTATGTGCTTAATACAATACGATGTCCATAACAGGGACAGTAATGTATTTTTGAACATCGCCTACATGGACGATGACGCAGGACATCGTCGCCATGTTTGTGACGTCATTGGACATTTGTGACGTCAGTGGACATGTTTGTGACGTCAGTGGGCATGTGACGTCACGTAGAAGTGATTTCAATCATTTTGAAAAAAATAAGTCTTTTGAAAGAAAACGAGATTGGAACTTTGTTATAGAAAATGAAAGAAAATAATTAAAAAAAAAGTAAAGTATTTCATGTCTTGCTTTTTCATAGAACAGACTATTTTATTCAGCTGAAGGGGACCTATTGGTCGACCATTAAGATCATCTTAACCTGATCCATGACACCTGCGTATCAGAACATATATATATATATATATATATATATATATATATATATATATATATATATATATATATATATATATATATAATATATATATATTGTGTGTGTTTAAGACAGATCTAACATTTTTAGCTCTGCCAAGGGATTCGAACCCTTCATGCAGACACAGGTCAGAGTTCGAATCCCTTGGCAGAGCTTCTAAAAACACACACACACACACACACACACACACACACACACACACACACACACACACACACATATATATATATATATATATATATATATATATATATATATATATGTAGATTGTTTTTATACTAAATTCTATTAATGCAACTACAACGAATGGTGTATTTGCATTGGGCAGTTTCGGATGTCCGCATTCTTACTTCACTATTGATTGAAGGGGGTGGGTAAAAAATTCACTCCCCCCACCCCCACCCCACACAGGGCACAGCGCCCCTTTCGAGCTGTAGGGGGACCAGAAGGAGCCAGGCGACCTTAGAACACTCGTAAGTCCTCCTGCCGGCGGCCTCCACGATCTCTTGTGGGCGTTTAGGGTCTTCGTCTTGGGTGGTGGGTGGAGGTAGGGGGTGATGGGTAGAGGTAGAGGCAGAGGGTGATGGGTGGAGGTAGAGGGCAGAGGGTGGAGGTAAGGGCCAGTGGGTGGAGGTAAGGGCCAGTTGGTGGAGGTAGGGCGGGCGGTGGGTGGAGTTAGAGTTGCGGTGGATGGATGTAGAGATGCAGTGGGTGGAGGGAAGAGGGCGGTGGGTGGAGGTAAGGGAATGGGGGACTTATCGTCGATGGTGGAAGCGCGTCTCGTTACCATGGTTACGTGGGACGCCCAACAGAGGTTCACGTAAAGAGACCCGTCTTGGACGTAGCCAGAATAAAACCTATCAGGACGACCGTGACAGGGACAGGGTTAGCTATAGTGAGACAGTTAACACGGGTTCAGACCCGCTAGTGTAGCGATGCTGTGATCCCTTTAGCACGATTACGTGTTTTTGTTCTTTTTGTCGTCAGGTGATTTTATTCAGGTGGGTGGGTGACTCGGGGCGGCTGTTTCTCGGTCCACACTTAGGTCTCTCTCTAGTTCAACCCCCCCCCCGCGGCTGAATAAAATCGTCTGACGACATCAGCTGGAACAAAATGTATAAAGTGCGTCAATGCTGAAAGGGTTTAGCATACTGTATGTTTTTATATATATATATATATATATATATATATATATATATATATATATATATATATATATCCTCCAGTTTCATTAAATGGAAAACCCGCAGTACCTTTGTTGCTGGCAACGGTACTTGGGCCTTCCAACGGACATCCTTGGGAAGAGCCCATGGACTGCCTGTGTTGTTTTTAATGTGGGACGGTTTTCCATAAACTGAAAGTGTTTCAAGGTCGTGTGTGTGTGGGGGGGGGCGGTCTCCGGTTGTCACCTCGCCTTGTGAAGTTGTTAGAGGTATTGCACTCGTCCCGGAGACCGAGTGTCAGCCTCTCAGGGTTGCACTTCCTGATGGAGATGAAGGACGCCGATGGGTCTTTGAAATTGTCAGTTTTGTTGTCCATCTTGCAGGACCACCACATGAATGTACTCTTCATTGGC
This sequence comes from Oratosquilla oratoria, assembly GCF_046742065.1. Taxonomy (NCBI): domain Eukaryota; kingdom Metazoa; phylum Arthropoda; class Malacostraca; order Stomatopoda; family Squillidae; genus Oratosquilla; species Oratosquilla oratoria. Next base: position 77,823,947 of record NC_134781.1, on the reverse strand, counting down.
GTCTGTGTACGTGTATGTATGTAATGTATGTATGTATGTATGTATGTATGTATGTATGTATGTAATATGTTGTAAAATGAACTTTAAAACCCACTGTCGGAGGAAAGGAACATCGTGGGAAGGTTGTTCGTATATTACGACCACAGCATTTAGCCCTCATCACAGACTGTGTGTGTGTGTGTGTTTGTGTACTCGCACTCACACAGACGGGATCCCACGATTGTTACTCCATTCCCTCCCTCGCGCCACGAGCGTCATGACGCAGAATATTGATAAAAGATATTTATTTTTTATTTTTATGACTTTCTAAGTAAAATCTGAATGCACCATCGTGTTCAGGAGTTGTTTATGTAGAACAAGTGTTTTATTCTACGCTTGTAATCATAATTGCTGCAAATATCGATTATTAGTAAACCGATAATTTCTTTTCCTTGATTTCAACTCCACATGATTACTTAGTTTCTTACCCTATCGAATTTTGATTTTTTTTTATTATAGTTGTAGAATGAGTGTTCTTTCTAACGAATGAAACTGAATTTTCCTGTCTTGTGAACAAAGTGGAGAAATGTAATATTTTCTGAGGGAGGTGAGGAAATTGCGCGTCGCTGGTCCCTGTGCGGAACGAAGTCTGCAGGACACCAACTTTACCGAGCTGCACGAGTGTAATTTTTTTTTATTGGAATGTAGTATAAGATCAGGTAAACACACACACACACACACACACACACACACACACAGACATACGAAAATAGATACAGACGTCACCGTAAGTAAGCTGTTAAGCTCTTTATCTTACTGGCGACCCTCCCCCCGACCGACACCCACCTCGACTCACGCACACAGGTACTTTCTCTGACACATGATGCGTCATGACCCGTGCAACAAGGCTGACTCAGTTCCACTTAAACCTGTCATGTTGCCTTTGTTTAGTTGGTAATGTAATTGTATTGTTTTTTAACTTTTGACTTATTTTTATACGTTTATTTACTTATATTTTATTTGTGTTGTTTATTTACTTGTTTGTTGTGTACCATGGTTATGTCTTGGTGTAACCTATGAACAGGATGAAAATAAAAGCATACGAAAATCGACTAAAACATATGAATCTGTTTTACCTAAATAGCAGACTCAGAGGTGACTCGATACAGGTCTTCAAGACTCTAAAGGGAATTGACAACATCAAGTGACAAAATTTTCACACTGAATGAGAATCCGACAAGAAACAATGGTTTCAAACTGTCAGGAAATAGATTTAATTTGAAAGTGGGTAGAAACAACTACACCAACAGTGTAGTTAATGAATGGAATAAACTTCCTGCAGAGGCAGTGCAATGTAGTTCAGTTCGAAGCTTTAAGATTTGGTTAGATAAACACCTAAGCAAGATGCTGTAATGCCTGCCATTTATTTTGTATTATTTATTTGTTTATTATTTGTCTGTTTATTATTATTTCTTATTATCATTTATTATTATTTACTATTTACCTGTTTATTATTTAACTTATTTACTAGTTTTATTATTTGTTATTATAACTTGATTTGTTTATTATTATTATTATAATTACTATTATTACTTATTTGTTTATTTTTATTCATTTTTATTATTATTATTATTATTATTATTATTATTACATATTTGCATCCGACCTAGTTATGGACCAAAAGGTCTCCTGTCGGCACGCTCCTCCTTTTGTAAGTCGACAAATGGTTGTATAAAACTGTCAAAATGTTAATACAGTAGCTCTAGGGAAGACAAAGACAGAGTGAGTGTGTGTGTGTAAGGGAGGTAGGGGCTGAAAGCAGAGTAAGCGGTATTAAGAGTGGAGAATATATAGAGCAGTGGCCTGGTTTCTAAAGTTACATTAAGAAGAGCTGTCCGATGTGGTTCAGGACAGCTCGGATTAGTGTCAGCAGGCAGCCCATAGGTTTACCTTGGTGGTGACATAGGTAAGGTCACTTGCCCAGATCTCCTTCCCTATGGTGGCTTCTGCCCCCCCCCACCACCACCACCACCCCACCACTACCAGCGACCGACTTTTTATCCTGTCGACACTTTTTTTTTTTTTTTTTTTTTTTTTTTTCAAATAGGGAAGTAGCCCAAGTCAGTACACTTTGTAGCCAGCCGAACACCGATGTCCCGTCCCAATAACGGGGGAGCAAGTACCTCAGACTGTGTTCAGTCATAGGATAATGGTTATTGTTACCTTGAATTCCACTGACCGTGAACAGCCTCCAGGCAATTCCACAAAACTCTGGAAGAAGAAACCTTATACTACTGTTGCTTGTGCTATGTAAGTGTGAGTCGGTGTTTACGTCACTGGCTGGTAGGAGGAGGATTGGGACAGTCTTAAGTAGTCAGGTCTCCTTTTATAAAATTTGTGAATAAGTAAGTGGATGAATAAATGAATAATTAATTATTACATAAATACATATACCAAGGGTTTTTTCCCACTCACAATGGTGGTAGCCCTGGATCAGAAGCAATGTAGCAAGGCACAAGAATACATAAATAGACACAATAATAATAAAAATAAATAAATACATAAATATATGATAAAAAATAAGCGATAAATCTCTATATACCAAAGACTTTTCTCCCTTATATGGAAGGTAGCCATGATAATGAATAAACAAACCAATAAATAAATAGATAAATGAATAAACAAGAGTTAAGGAAAATGTAGCCGAGGCTGATAGTGACCTTGGGTCAGGTCCATAGAGACTCGATTGAGATCCACTTCCACTGAGGATATTGGTGGGACCTGAAGATGAACAGCGGGGAGATTATTCTCTCCCACGTCCCTCTCGCAGGACAACCACTTGAAGGCTTCCGTCGTTGATCCTTTAAGATTTTACTTTTACGCAAAGGACAAAAGATGGGTGGTCCTGCAAGATAGACGTCAGAGAGGGTCATCTCCTGACGCCCATCTTCAAAAGCTCGCCAACGCCCTCTCCTCCATTTGAATGTGCAGCCCCGAGGGGCTGACACTCCGTCACCGGACCGGTGCCCAAAATCTACACCAACTCGGGGTGTATTTCCTCCACATTTTATTTAAAGGTGAGCTGGCAACCGGCGACTGAACTGCCCATGTGAGGCGGTGACAGGGCACATAGACCGTTGGCGGCCACTATGGGGCTCCGGGTTTCCAATCGATAAAATTCGAAGCAACACTTATTATTGTTGTTACTCTTATCATTAATGTTCGCTGGCCGAGCAGTTTAGAGCTACCGCCAGCGAGTTGGACCAAGGGTATGATTCAGTACGCTACAAAGTCCTCTAAGGGGCACCAGCCTAGCCTCCTGATTGGGGCGTTCGCGACGTCAAACCGAATCACCAATCAATCAATCAGTCAATCGAAACATCATCACGGCAACGCTAAGACAAGTCTCACGTATAACTGGAGGAGACTGTACCTTGTGCGAATTGGTAGATTTAAAGCTGATAGCAGGTTAATTATAACCAAGGGTTGTGAACTATAGCCAAGGCTTGTTGGTTTATAGCCAAAGCCTCTACGTTTTTCATCAAGTCATGTTGTTTGTAACGAAATTCTTGCTGTTTGTAGCAGTCTTGCTGTTTGCAGTCAAATCTTGCTGTCTGTAGTCAAGTATTGCTATTTGCTGTCAAGTCTTGCTATTTGCTGTCAAGTCTTGCTATTTGCTGTCAAGTCTTGCTATTTGCTGTCAAGTCTTGCTATTTGCTGTCAAGTCTTGCTATTTGCTGTCAAGTCTTGCTATTTGCTGTCAAGTCTTGCTATTTGCTGCCAAGTCTTGCTATTTGCAATCAAGTCTTGCTGTTTGCAGTCAAATCTTGCTGTCTGCAGTCAAGTATTGCTATTTGCTGTCAAGTCTTGCTGTTTGCAATCAAGTCTTGCTATTTGCAGTCAAGTCTTGCTATTTGCAGTCAAGTCTTGCTATTTGCAATCAAGTCCTGCTATTTGTAGCGAAGTCTATCTGTTGCCAAGCCCTCCAATAATTTGCCTGTGTGTAGCCAATTTATTGCAGCCGAATGTTACTTATAGCCAAAGCTTGTTACTTTTTCATCAGGTTATGTTAACTTTCGTCAATTTATAGCCAAGGCTCTTGTTTCTTCTTTCGTATTGTTATTTGTTGTTAAGTGTTATTTATAGCTAGTCATCATCTGCAGCCATGGATGTTCAATAACGGAGGAGATCGCCTACCGTTTTCATCTCATTAATGCACGGGTTTATGTGGCACTGTTGATTAGATGCTGATGGAGCTCTCGAAAATAGGCTTCGTTAATTGGTCGTTAACCCATTCAACTCCGATGACAAGATGGCTTGTCATTTGGTCAAATAAAACAAAAAATCATAATAAAACAACAAAATGTTTGATGATCAAACAGCACCAGAAAAATATGACGTCGTCAGTCCTCCTCCTCGAGGAGGAGGAGGACTGACGACGTCATATTTTTCTGGTGCTGTTTGATCATCAAACATTTTGTTGTTTTATTATGATTTTTTGTTTTGTTTGACCAAATGACAAGACATCTTGTCATCGGAGTTTAATGGGTTAATGATGGCCTTCGAAGAGCACGGGGTATGTGGGAGGGGGGGGGGTCCCCACTTCTCTGATGGATTTGAAAGAAAATGGAAGATGGGAAGTTGGGACTATTCCCAAAACTGAATTAAAGATGATGATGATGATGATGGTGATAGTAATGATAGTGACTATGTTATTTGTTATTATTATTATTATTATTGTTGTTGTTGTTATATTTTATGCCACAAGATTTAGCTCTAAGGATGCAGTAGTGAACCAACTGGTAGACCTGTTGGTCCATAGGAAGGCCAAGCAGAGAAACGTGGATGTGTATTACAAAGATGTCGATTTACAGCATTCCGGGATATAAGACGCTTTCTCTCTCCCCATGTATCACAAAATTGTCCTGCGTCTAAGGCGGCCGTATTACGGATGCAGTCACACTTCCGAACAAAGTCACTCAAGAATATCTTCCAATAAATGTATAATGAAACATTTTTTTTTCTTCACAAAATATCCTCATGTCTCAAGGAGCCCCTGCGGAAAAAAAATATATATATAATATATATATATATATATATATATATATATATATATATATATATATATATATATATATATATATATACATATATACACCATATCTTCCTCATTTTATTTTCATTGTAATAATAGGTTAGATAGGATGATGTCTATATTACATTATTGCAATAACCAAGATTTTGCCGTGCGTGTTTAATTATATTACGTATATGAAATTAAATGAAAAATCAAAAGTGCATTAGCTTATCTAATTTGTTCTCGCGGAACCCCGAGGAACCTTTTGCGGAACCTTAGGGTTCCGGGGAACCCTGGTTGGTTGAGAAACGCTGCTGTAACTAGTAGGTTTGTTATTGAAAATAACCCCCAGACGTCTTTTCATCAATAACAGCTTCTACATCCAGTGACAGTTAATTTAAATCTGGATCATCACGTTAACATAAAGATGAAAAAGGAATACTTGATTCAGCAGACGTTAAGAATAGTAATGCGCAAAACTATTCCCGCTATTTTATTTTTTTATTTTTTTTATTCTTTATTTATTAATTTTTATTTTTAGTTGAGGTCTCGGTGTCGAGTGATAGGAGCTATTTAACTTATTTTCAATATTGGTAAACATTTAACATATCGATATTGACCAGAAATTAGCATATTTATGATATCGATAGTCATGCAACATATTCATTTTCCGCATTGGTGTTGGCTTCGTCCTTCAACTTTCTGTTCATTTTCGTAGTCGTTACGGATGACGACGACGACGCGGGCGTTGTGTCCGACCCGGGACGTCTGAGAATAGCTGAAGGGGAGGCCAAGAATATTTTGGTGGGTCGTCGCGGCCATTTCGCTTTGCAGAGATGCCTCGCCCTCGGTGAGACGAGATCTCTTTGGGGGGAAACAAAAGAATAGTACAAGTCGTCGAAAGTAAAGAAAAAGTGGTTAATCGAAACAGGCGAAATGGGTCCTTCTGGGCCGAATAGAGTCCCCTGGTGACAGCTTGAACAAGCGTACAAGTCTGACAACAGTGAGAGGGTTGGCTTTTGAAGTTCGAAGGTGCAACGAGCGTTTGATAGGGACAGGCTCCCCTTCCCACATCCACCCCTCCCCCTCATCCCCACAGTTGAAGAAACCATCTTTCGATGGCCTGTAAAAAAAGAAAAATAATAAATAATTAAATAAATAAATAGATAAATAAATAATAATAATTCCAATCAAAATTCTGCCCAGTATAATCGTAACTATTTCATGGAGAGGGTCTCGCAAACATTAATGAAATCGTATCTGTGGAGGTTGCAATTAATTTTCAAGAGTTGGTTGTAGATGGCGCTTGTGTTTCCCTTGGGTCGTATTTCTCGATCATTTCGCAACAGTGATGTGCTACATTTTTATGCCTGATTTTATTCACCCGATTTGAAATGGGGCGTGATTTTCTCCTCCTCCTCCTCCTCCTCCTCCTCCTCCTTATCCCTCTTCTTCTTCTCCTTATCCTACTTTTCTTTCTTCTCCTTATCCTACTTTTCTTTCTTCTCCTTATCCTACTTTTCTTTCTTCTCCTTATCCTACTTTTCTTTCTTCTCCTTATCCTACTTTTCTTTCTTCTCCTTATCCTACTTCTCTTTCTCCTCCTTATCCTTCTTCGCGAAGTTGGAGACTGACGTCATCGTTCTCATTCCAGGTCGTGTCCCTGTGCATCAACCCGTCCCTGATGGACGACCCCTCCTTCCCCGACGACGTCAAGTCGAGGGCGCAGGCCGTGCTGGACGGGTGCAAAGGCAGTTCCCTCGGCTCCTACAGCGACTCCGCTGGGATCGAGATCATCCGGCGCCACGTTGCCGACTACATCTCGCAGAGGGACGGGTTCCCGGCCGACTGGGAGAACATCGTCCTCTGCGCGGGAGCCTCGGAAGGCATTCGTGTAAGTAGACGTCGTGCCATGTCTGTCTTGGTGTGCAGTGCTGCCAGAGCTCTGCAAGTGGGTGGTGGCCAGTAGGATGGAAGGAAGGGAATGAGGGATTAGAGGATGATGGCTTGTGGGTGCTGGTTGATGGCGGCAGGAAAATATTTTTGCCCACTGTATATACAAGAATGATAAGGACAGTAGGGTTTTGTCAGGCCCTTACCCCTGCACCTATGAAATTGACACCAAACTCCCAGACAAGGATAATGTGGATGCTTGGTAAGGGTACTGCTGAAGTTCCTGACCGGTGGGTGGGGAGATGGGGATAGCTGCAACTCCCAATAGAAGCACTACCGAAATCTCCAGTCTCGGCGGTGGTGCCACTTGGAGCTCCAAGCAGAAACACTGCTGAAGTTCTTGGATTTCCTTTCCTATCCCGATGTCCCACTTATGCCATTCTTATGATCTTCATGTCATTTCCACTTGTCCCTACGTTTTCTTTCCGTTATCTATCCTTTTCTAATCTTGTACTATTTTTCTCGTGTCCTCAACTCTTCTTCCTTTGCCTTCCTCTTCTTTTTGTTACCTCTTTTTGTCTCCTCTTTTCCTTTCACTCATTTTTCTTTTTCTGCATTTATTGTTTTTCTCCTAACCCCCTGTCTATTTCTTCCCCACCCTTCTGGTATATGTAGGCTAGTCTTTGGTGTGTAATATATTTTAAATGAAAATTGGGGGGTGAATACCCTTGAGGGCAAGTTTGTACATGTTTAAGCATGCATGATCACAGTAGTTGGCTCTTTAAGGGTTTTCTTGTTTTAATACATTCTTATGGTCATATTGTACACTAATGCATCTTGTATTTTTCTGACAAAAAATTTTCTTGTTTACAGGGTGTTATGAAACTAATGATCCACCACGACAATGGAATCAAGCCAGGTGTGATGGTTCCTATTCCCCAGTACCCACTCTACTCGGCAACTGTAGCAGAATTTGACCTACATCAGGTGGGTCTTGCATGGCAGAAAATAGGAGTAGCACACTGCCTTCACATATACATAAGTTTAGATGTACCCATAGCTTTACTTTCTGATCAGTGTAATGTTTTTTCCCGGAAGAATAATGATAATGGTTGGCTTGAGTTTCTTTGACTGGAAACTCTTGGATTTATAGCAGCTGGCAGGGAAGTCCTTGGGTCCTCCCAAAGATCTCTGGGAAGAATCATTGGACTATTGTCTAATTTTGGTTTGATTAACCACTTCAGTACGATGACGCCTACGTAGGCATCATGAGGCATGAGTGGGTACACAAGGATGCCAGCGTCGGCATCTTGATAATATATATATTTTTTGTAGTTGTGCACGAGTTACCCCTGGATTCTGTGAACTGGTTTGATCACATTTTCTGTAGTTATTATTATTCAGGGCAGTGGACAAGGTGCAGGTGCAAGGACCCAGGGCAGTGGACAAGGTGCAGGGATGACCCATCATTCAGGAGGTGCTAAGATGGAAGGGAGGGTGGAGGGGAGTGGAGTGTATTTAGGGATGGAATGGGTGGGAATGATTTTATGCCTTTTTCTTTTTGGCTACCTCCCATGTAAGGGGGAAAAAGCCTTGATATATGTATGTATGTATTATTATTCAGAGTAAAAGAGAACAAGTAATACAGGAGTGACTATATTTTATAATGCAAGTAGTGTGATGCATTGTACATATGGCAGCCGATGCTGCACGCAAGAATTTGACTCATACTGAAGTGGTTAAGAATATCATGGTGTGATATGAAAAGGACCAACACCTGCAAGTCCTATTAGATTGATGCCAGAGTTTCATTTCCCTGGTGTCTATGTAACCCAGTGGTTCTTTACTCCCAGGTCCTGACCCAAAATTAGGTCATCAAGCCATTTGAATGGGTTGCCAAGGATTAAATATACCTATTGAAAATATTATTATAAGTGATTATATTGTATTAGAATACTTAAATTATTAATGTCTAAGGAAGGGAAAGGGCATGAGATAAATACAAGTTTGTAAATGGATGAGAAATTGATGTGGCCAGAATGGACATCTTTTTGTTTGCTCTGATTTCTTAAGTGGATGAGGGGGTTGTAGTCACCATGTGATGAAGCAGTGGGGGCAAACCAGCCTCAGCTGTCAGACCTTGCTGTTGAGGTGCTGCATCTTGCTGCATTACCTCTGACCTGGGCAGTGGGCAGGGGATAGGGATAACCTTTCATTCACAAGAAAGAAGAGATAACAGTTTTGGGTGGGTGTGGAATGGGGGAAGGGGGATATTTTTTATTTTATTCTATTTTTAATGTATATGTCTTGTGTATGTACATATGTATGAAATATGGTAAGCATTACATTTCTACAGTTTCACTGTCGAAATGTAAAATGTAAATCAGTATTTTACAAAACAGCTTCCGGAGATATGCGTCAAACAATAGATCATGTTAATGTTTGGTCATAAAGGCAGTCTTTCTATCTGATTTATGCAGGTCAGCTATTACCTTGATGAAGGTAATAACTGGGGACTTGACATTGAGGAGCTGAATAGATCTATCGAGGAAGCCAAGCAAGTTTGTGTACCCAAGGCACTTGTGGTGATCAATCCAGGCAATCCCACTGGTCAGGTTCTTTCCAAGCAAAACATTCAAGATATCATCAAGTTTGCTCATGAAAACAAGCTCTTCCTGTTTGCTGATGAGGTAATCTTTGTGTCCTTGATTTTGTGTTTGAAGGTAACCCAGCACAATGTCATTTTGGATTGAATTTCTAATGCACTTGTAATCAGAAGAATTTGTTTATAGTAAAGAAATTTAAGGTCCTCTACATGTATGGGTATTGGTATTAATTTAGTATATGAATACATGCATGGGGATATAGATGTTGCTAAAAAGGACCTAAATGACCTGATTTTTTGAAGATGTATGTACACCCTAACCCCCAACCCCCTTGTTGTTCTTGCTTTTATGCTTTTTCAAGTATTTCTGAAAAGCTTGTTCAGTCTGTGGCTTTTAATTTGATATTTTTTTCTTATTAGTTACAAAGGTACAGTACACACTTGAATAAACTATTAAAACTTAATGGCAATGTAACATGAACTGCAAAGAGTAGTTAAATGTTATTGTTGCTGATAGGTAAGTTTATATATTGAGGGACATAACAGAGGAAGTTCATATATCTCATGGAGTCATAACCCTGCTGAGGTACACTCTGACAAGAAGAGAAAATTAGGAAATGTGGAAGACTAATTCAGTGAACTCCTAGAACAGCAAACCCACTATTCAGTAATTTTAGTGAATGAAATCTCCAGGGTGTAATTAAACAGAAAGTAATTGTTTACTAAACATCATGAAACTTTACTTATACTCGGCATTTTGGAAAACAGTGGGGATGATAAATGTTGAAGTAACTGGAATTGTTGGTTTCAGGTGTACCAAGACAATATTTATGCTCAAGGTAGTAGCTTCCATTCCTTTAAGAAAGTGATGATGGAAATGGGAGAACCTTATTCCAACATGGAACTTGCCTCCTTCATGTCTTGCTCAAAGGGTGAGTGGAGATATGTCTGTATATATAAAGACTCTGTCATAATGTTCTCATGCATGTTGTAAAAGGGTGATCAAGTGGGACAGAGTGAGGGAACTAGTGACATTTCACTGTATTTTTCTTACATGAAAAGTGAAGAAATAAGATAAAGGTCTGCAAGGACTCTAACCAAAACCCTAGCAATTAGGTCCTCAAATGTGTGTGGATGTGGTTCAGGTGAGGGTAAAAAGGAAGAGATAAGCAATAAGGGGCGTCTGCAGGAATTTTTACAAATCGTGGGGCAAAATTAAAGATGTTATTCAAGATATCATCCAGGAGGTGCTAAGATGGGAGGGAGGGTGGAGGGGAGTGGAGTGTATTTAGGGATGGAATGGGTGGGAATGATTTATGCCTTTTTCTTTTTGGCTACCTCCCTTGTAAGGGGGGAAAAAGCCTAGGTATATGTATATATACTTGAAGTTGGCTGTATAGGCATTTATTTACTCCAGGTGGTAGATGTGAAGGCAGATCATGTTTTTGCATGTACACTTTACATAAAACTGATTAGGGCAGCCAAGGACAAATTATTCCATCACCTCTGAAACTGTGACTTTAATGGCAATGTAATTCACTATCAAGTATAATATCAGTGTATACTTAATTTGTAGACTTGCAATAAAAGATTTGTCATACACTGATATTCTATAACAGAAACATAGAGCATTGAAAATTATGAAATCTGGTAAGGCACTTAGGTTAGACCAGTGGCTCATGGAGTGTCTGACAAAGGGAGAAACAATTATAGTAATGTAACAAGGGGCAAATTCCTAAAAATCAAAGGAAAGGCATAAGGGGTGCTGGAGGGCCTCGGGCCAGCACCCTAAGGTTTGGGTCTTTTAATGTGCGTGGATGTGGTACAGATGAGAGTAAAAGGGAAGAGATAGGTAGTATGTTTGTGAGAAGAAAGTTGGATGTGTTGGCTTTGAGTGAAACTAAGTTGAAAGGGAAGGGTGAGTGTAAGTTTGGGAGTGTAAGTGGGAGGTTATCAGGAGTGAAGAGAGGGCGAGGGAGGGAAGGGGTGGCTATTCTAGTAAGTGAGGAGATAGGTAAAGGGGTAGTGGAGTGGAAGGAGGTTTCCTCAAGGATAATGTGGATGAAGGTGAAACTGGGAAAGGAGATGTGGGTCTTTGTAAGTGCATATGGGCCGGGCAGTGAGAAGAACATGGAAGAAAGGGAGGCCTTTTGGATAGATTTAAATGAGTGCATAGAGGGTTTAGGAAGAAATGTCAATGTAATAGTACTGGGAGACCTTAATGCTAGGGTGGGAAATGGTCCAATCGATGGAGTGGTTGGGAAGTGTGGAGTTCCAGGAAAGAATCGTAGTGGAGAGTTGATGGTGGAAATGTGTCTAGAAAGAGAGTTGATGATAGCAAATACAGTGTTTCGAAAGAAAGTCAAGCATAAGTACACATGGGAGAGGGTGGTGGAGGGAAGGGTGGTAGATAGAGCGCTAATGGATTATGTAGTGGTAAATAGGATTATGGTAGGAAGAGTTAAGGATGTACATGTGCTAAGGGGAGAGGGTGGGGGAATATCAGATCATTTTTTGGTGGAAGGTAAGCTGAGAGTGGAGGATAGATGGAGAAGGAGGAAAGGGACAAAAGGTAGGGAGGTTCTTAGAGTGAACTCCTTGAATGAAAAGGAAAAGGAGAAGGAGTACGAAAAGAAGCTGAAGGAGGAGTGGGAGGGAGTAAAGGATAGAGCAGAGATGGGTGTGGAGGAGGAATGGGGATGGTTCAAGGAGGGAGTCTTAAAGTGTGCAAGGATGGTGTGTGGAACAAGAAGGACAGGGGGAAATAGAAGAAAGGGTAGTGAATGGTGGGATGAGGAAACAAAGAAGGCTGTAGAAGAGAAGAAGTGAGCATTCACAGATTGGTTACAAAAGAGGACAGGGGAGTCATATGAGACGTACAAAGAAAAGAAAAGAGAAGTAAAGCAAAAGGTAAAGGAGGCAAAGACGAGAGCAGATGTGAAGTGGGGTAGGAGTATGACAGAAAATTTTGAAAGTAATAAAAATATGTTTTGGAAAGAAATTAAGAGAGGAAGAGGAGGCGAATCAAGTAGGGAAGAAAAGGTAAAAGGTACAGATGGAGAGTTGATAATGGAAGAGATGGCAGTGAGGGGAAGATGGGCAGAATATTTTAGGGAGTTGCTGAATGTGAAGGAGGATAGGGAAGGAAAGATAGCTGCAGTGGGAAATGCGAAGAAAATGAGAGTGATGAGTGAGGAGAATGGAGGAGAAATAAGGAAGGATGAGGTGAAGGCAGCTGTAAAGATGATGAAAGCAGGTAAGGCACCTGGTCTGGATGGATGTCATGCAGAATGTCTGAAAAAGGGAGGTGCAGTGATGGTGGACTGGTTGGTGAGGTTATTTAATGTTTGCTGGAGAGAGGGTAGAGTACCGGAGGACTGGAGTAGTGCCTGTATAGTTCCTCTTTACAAGGGAAAAGGGGACAAGTGTGAATGTAGTAATTTCAGAGGGATTAGCCTGTTGAGTGTAGTAGGGAAGGCTTATGGGAGGATCTTAATTGAGAGGATTAGGAGAGGAACAGAGGGAGTAATTGGTGAGGAACAGTGTGGATTTAGGACGGGTAGAGGTTGTGTAGATCAGATCTTTGTGGTAAGACAGATATGTGAGAAAGCTATAGGAAAGGGGAAGGATGTTTTTTGGGCTTTCATGGATCTGGAAAAGGCTTATGATAGGGTAGACAGAAAGGCACTGTGGGAGGTTATGCAGATTTATGGGATAGGAGGAAAGCTTTTGGGAGCTGTCAAGAGTTTTTATGAGAGTAGTAGAGCATGTGTTAGGATTAGAAATGGAGAGAGTGAGTGGTTTGAAGTAAAGGTGGGACTTCGTCAAGGATGCGTTATGTCGCCCTGGCTGTTCAACTTATACATGGATGGGGTGGTGCGAGAGGTGAATGCTAGGGTAGTGAGTCAGGGATTGGAGATGGTTAAAGAAAATGGAGAAAAGTGGGAGGTGAGCCAGCTGTTGTTTGCGGACAACACTGCGCTTGTGGCAGGGTCAGAGGAGGGATTGAGGAAGCTGGTGGCAGAGTTTGGGAGAGTATGTGATAGAAGAAAGCTAAAGATAAATGTGGGTAAAAGTAAGGTGATGAGATGTACAAGGGGTGAAAGTGGCAGTAGACTGGAAGTGAACATTAAGGGAGAGTGACTGGAGGAAGTGGATAGTTTTAGATACTTGGGTGCAAGTGTAGCAGGAAAAGGTGGAGTGAAGGTGGAGGTAGAATGTAGATTGAGAGAAGCGAGTAAATGCCTTGGTGGTTTAAAGAGTGTAATGAGGAATAGACATTTGGGAATGGATGCGAAGAGGAGACTGTATGAAGGAGTGATTGTGCCAACAGCACTGTATGGGGCAGAAACGTGGAACATAAGAGAAGAAGAGAGAAGGAGTTTGAATGTGTTTGAGATGAGGTGTCTGAGAAGTATGGTGGGGGTTACTAGGCTAGATAGAGTGAGAAATGAGGAGGTGAGGAGGAGAACAGGGGTGAAAAAGGATTTGGGAGATAGGGTTGATGAAAGAATATTAGGATGGTTTGGACACATGGAAAGAATGAGTGAAGAAAGACTAGTAAAAGAGGTATGGAAGGCAGATGTGGAGGGAGTGAACATGAGGGGACGTCCTAGGATGAGGTGGATGGATGGGGTGAAGGGGGCTTTGGGGAAGAGGGGAATGTCTGTTGAGGAAGGAAGGGAGAGGACGGAAGACAGAGGTGAGTGGAGAATGGTTGTATATGGATGATGTTGTGACTGCATGAGGAGGAATGGGCGGGGAAGTGGGGGGTGGGGTAGTATGTGTGAGTAAATTTTGACGCAGCCCGAAGGGATTTCTCCCCGTCCTCGCCTTATATGCAAAGGGGGACGGAGAGGGGGGGTCGCCGATTAAATGAAGCGGCCTCGCTGTGGATGTACTGTGTCTTGCGACACTGCTTCTGACCCAGGGCGGTGGGCAGGGTGCAGGGATGACCCGTCATCCAGGAGGTGCTCAGATGAGAGGAAGGGTGGGAGGGGTGTGGAGTGTATTTAGAGATGAAATGGGTGGGAGTGTTTTTATGCCTTTCCCTTTTTGGCTACCTCCCTTGGAAGGGGGAAAAAGCCTTGGTATATGTATGTAACATCTTCCTATTTAATGCCTTTCATATTTGATGGCACTTTTCAGTTTATTTTGGCTTCTACTAATCTATATTCCTCAGTAGTGCACTTTTATTTATTTTTTTATTATTATTATTTTTTATATATATATATTTTTTCCATTAAAAATGTCATGAAATTTGTCATGTAAATGTTTGCAGGTTACATGGGAGAATGCGGTCTTCGTGGAGGTTATGCAGAGATTATTAACATCGACCCAGCTGTTCGTACTCATTACCTGAAGAGCATATCTGCCAAACTTTGCCCCACCACTCTAGGACAGGTAATTTTGAGGAACGAACTTACTACTACTACTACTATATATATATATTTTTTTTGTCAAGGGTATCACAGATTGAAACCTAAAACCCCATGGTTGTTCAATGATTTTAAGTACTTTAAACAGTAAAGCAGATTGTTTTATAAAAGGTCCTCATGACTTTTCCTGTAATTATTTACTGTGACATGTTCTTCATGGTGTTACTTTCATAGAGAAGAACTCAGTTGCAGTGAAATGTTGGTTCATGTTCAAGTTTGCGAGGTAAACAAGATAGCAGTACTGCATTCTAATTTTTTTTTTTTCTCTTTTTCTTACAGGCTGTAATGGAATGTGTCGTAAATCCACCCCATGAAGGAGAACCATCTTATGAACAGTTTACAAAAGAAAAGAAAGAAATTTTGTCTTCCTTAGCAGATAGAGCAAAGATGGTTGCAGATACCTTCAATTCTATTCCAGGCATGGAGTGCAATATTGTACAAGGAGCCATGTATGCCTTCCCTAGAGTAAGCACATGCTTGATGTTGTCTATTCAACCTGTACAGTTGGCTAACTTGTACCCCCTTTCCCACACCTCTCGATATTTCAGCCATTACCCACTGTGATGATAATGGTGGTGATTATGATGGTGATGATGATAGTGACAATGATTATGATCATGGTGGTGGTGACAGGTTGAACAAATATGTGAAAGGCAAGAGGCTTTAAGTGGAGAAATTTAAGTATTTGAGGTTGCATGTGGCAGTGAATGGAGGCATGGATATGGAAATGAATTATAGTGTAAAGGAAGAAGGTAAATGTCTGTGTTTAGAAAAATTGGAATATAGGTATTTTAAGGATGGAAGCAAAGAATGTATGAGTGGCCATAACCATATTATTATATGAAACAGAGACTTGGGGAAACAAGGGATGCAGAGAAGAAGAGACTGAATGTTTGAGATGAGGTATTTGAGAAATGATAAGTGTCACAAGAATGGAAAGAGGGTGAGAAATGGGGAGGTGAGACAGCATGGGCATGGCAAGGAAGCTGTCAGGGTAAATTAAGTACTGAGGTGGTTTGGGCATATAGAAAGAAGGGATGAAGAAAGACGAGGAAAGAGTATGTGGAAAGTCCCCCTTATAAAAGGGGTGGCCCAGCCAAGACATACAGCTACCCTTCACCCATCCCACACCCATTCACACTCATTTGTTGTCCCTTTTGTCTTAGCTCCTTGTCTACAAAAGGTCATCCCTGTCTCCCATCCACTAGTTGAATCAGAAGCAGTGTAGTAAGACAATACTTCCACAGGAGGGCCCAACAGCTGAATATAATTTACCTCCATTGTTTCATTACAGAGTGACCCTCACTCCTCATCTATTCCAACTTACTGAACAGACAAAAAGAAATCCCTCCGGGCTAAGTCAATATATCATCCATTTATAACCACACTCCACATACACCTATCTCATGCCCCCTCCCTTACCTGCTTGACAGACATTCCCTATATATCCAAGGTCTCTTCGCTCCGTATCCATCCCATTATCATTCTTCTGCAAATTCCTTCCTTCCCCCTCTGCCTTTGCTAGTTCTTCACTTGTTTTTTTCCATATGCCCAAACCATTGTAGTATTCTTTGATCAACCCTAACTGCCAGATCTCTTTCCTCCTTTCATTCTGCTTCTTCAAAGAATGTTCTCAATTATGCATAGCTTTTGCATAGTTGTAATAAAATATGGTATACATAGATCTAGCTCACCTGTGAAACACCCATGATTTGGTCTGTGTTTTCCTGTCTCACCATTGAGACACCCATAGTGTACGGGTTGAAATCCTTAAATCCTCTTCCTCCTCCACCTTCCACCATGATGTCATGAGAGCAAATAAGAAATTAGTAAATGTCTAAAGGATGTGAAGAAATACACTTTCCTTACCATATATCCATTTATATACCAAAAGGCTTCTTCCCCCTTATAAGGGAGATAGCCAACCAAGTCATGCACCCACCCACCCACCCATCCCATCTTCATCAAACACCCATTTGATTCAATTTTTAAAACAAGAACAAGAAAATTAGAAAATAACATTTAAAGAAATAGTACAACAGCAGGTAGAGGAGAATGCTAAAGAAACAGTAATTGAAGTAATTAAAGAAAAGGAAAATTGGGTAAGAGATACAGTGGATAAAAAAGTGTATTGTAGTTTATGGTATTAAAGAAAAACATAATGTATATACCAAAGAGAAAAAGAAGAGAAAGAAATTGCAAAGGAAATTCTAAAAGAGGTTCAAGAAGAGGGACAAGATATAGACAAAGATATTGAGGAGGTGCATAAAATGGGACAATACTCTAGAGAAAAACACTATTGGCCACTAAAGATCAAACTAAGGACTCAAATGACAGCTGAAGATAGTGAAAATTATAAAAATGTATGGATAAAAAGGAAATGAGTGATGAGGAAATAGAGAAAGAAAAAGCACTAAAAAAAAGAACAGGGAGTTAAAAGAATGTTTTTTTTTTAAGAGTACTGGACCTGAGGCTGAGAAAATAGTACATAAAAAAAGGAAACCAAAACCAAAAAAGAAAATTAAAAATAATATACATAGTATGGTTTCTGGCCTAAACGAATTAAACAACTATCTGTTAATAGAGACACCAGACATAATGGGAATTGTGGAGACAAAATTAAAAGGTCCACTACCACTACCATCAAATACTGTGGGACAAGGTCTATAACACCATTAGGCAAAAGAATAGAACGGGAAAACAGGGTGGAGGAGTTGTGTTTTTGACTAAGTTTTAAATGTGACAAAGATAACAGAAGGAAAAAAAATTATATGGAATTGATTATAATGAAAGTTGAAAACAGGCTTGGACTGATCGTGATCATTCCAAAATACTGGAAGACACAAAGAATGCATTGAGTTGCTGAAAGGAGGAGGAAACATAGTAATCCTGGGTAATTTTAACTTGAAGGAAATATGTTGGGAAGAAATGACAGTAAAGGTGGAGAGGAACTTTGGGGAAATATTCTACTGGATATAACCATTGAATACACATTGACTCAATGGGTGAAGGAAAATACCAGAGTATAGTAACAATGAAGAACCATTGAGACTAGACTTAGTATTCACTTCAGAGTCTGAAATCGTGGATAAAATGGAATAGACTCCACTTGGGAAGAGTGAGCACATACTAATAGAGTTTGAACTAAAAGAACAAATTGATGTGAGAAGAAATGAGAAACATAGAATAGGAAGACTAATGTACAACAAAATGGACTTTGAAAAACTTAGAAAAAAAAAATCAAAATGCTAACTGGGGAATTTTTTTAAATGAAGAAACAAAGATGGAAGAGAAATGGAACATATTAAAAGAAAAATACAAGGAGGGAACAGATAAATATGTACCAAAGAATGAATAGAAAAGGGTATACATAAAGTGTTGGTATAATAAAAAGTGTAGTGAAGCTAAAGATAGAAGAGACAAAGCATGGAAAAAATGGAAAAAAAGACAAAAAAAAAAAGACCAAATGGCAAATATACATCGAACTAAGAAACTAATATGTAAAAAAATGCATACATACATATGCCAAAGGCTTTTTCCCCCTTACAAGGGAGGTAGCCAAAAAACAAAGGCATAAAAACCATCCCCACCCATTCCATCCCTAATACACTCCACTCCCCTCCACCCTTCCTCTTATCTTGGCACCTCCTGGATGACTGATCATCCCTGCATCTCGCCCACTGCCCTGGGTCAGAAGCAGTGTCACAAGACACAGCACATCCACAGCAAGGCCACTTCATTAAATTGGCGACTCTCCTCTCTGTCCCCTCATACAGAAAAGGAGAAGACGGGGAGAAATCCCTTCGGGCTGTGTCAAATTTTTCTCACACATACTACCTCACCCCCCATCCATTCCACCTCATGCATCACAACATCATCCATATACAACCATTTTCCATTCACCCATCTTCTGTCCTCTCCCATCCTTCCTCAACAGACATTCCCGTCTTCCCCAAACCCCCTTTCACCCCATCCACCCATCTCATCCTAGGTTGCCCCTTCATGTTCACTTCCTCCACATCTGCCTTCCATACCTCTTTTACTAGTCTTTCTTCTCTCAATCTTTCCATGTGTCCAAACCATCCCAATACTCTTTCATCCACCCTATCTCCCAACTCCTTCACCACCCCCATTCTCCTCCTCACCTCCTTATTTCTCACTCTAGCCTAGTAACCCCCATCATACTTCTCAGACACCTCATCTCAAACACATTCAAACTCCTTCTCTCTTATGTTCCATGTTTCTGCCCCATACAGTGCTGTTGGCACAATCACTCCTTCATACAATCTCCTCTTAGCATCCATTCCCAAATGTCTATTTCTCATTACACTTTTTAATCCACCCGCCTGATACACAAATAAAACATGTTCAAGCCTTCTTCCCCTTAGTTTTTGAGGTTCTGTCTCTTGAAATTGCAGTCATTCGATAAAATGAAAAGCCTACTAGCAACATATACAGATCATGATTAGTGCACTTTCACATAAAATGGCGGAAAGGAAAATTTGCTTTATTGCTATGTTGCTATGTTTACCTTTGCTTTATTATGCTTTGTCTGACTTATGTTTTATTTGAAACAGTGGGGCAGACATCATTATGGTAGCATTATCTTCAAGGATGTTAAAAATCTTTTTCTCTATACAGATTGAATTGCCACCAAAAGCTGTAGAAGCTGCAAAAGAACAGGGAATGGCTCCTGATGTTTTCTATGCCTTTGACCTTTTGAACAGCACTGGAGTTTGCATTATTCCTGGATCTGGTTTTGGACAGAGGCCAAACACTTATCATTTCAGGTAAGCCATGATTATAAATATTGTAGACCCAGGGCAGTGGGCGAGATGCAGGGATGACCCGTCATCCAGGAGATGCCAAGATAAGAGGGTGGAGGGGAGTGGAGTATGTAGGGGGATGGAATGGCTGGGAGTGGTTTTTATGACTTTCTTTTTTGGCTACCTTATTTATAAGGGGGAGCGTTTGGTATATGTATGTAGATATTTTGACAGTATAAACAATGAACAGTATATTACAAATTTTCTCTCTCACTTGCAGGACTACAATTTTGCCACAGCCAGATAAATTGAAGGCCATGTTGGAAAAATTCCGTAACTTCCATACCCAGTTCCTTGAAAAGTACCAGTAAGGATTACCATTATGTCTGGGTTGGTGAGTAAGTGCGAGGTTGTGTTGTCGGAATTGTGAAGTAGCACTCTTTCATGCTGTGTTTTGTGTGCCCCTTCTTCTTGAATACTGCTCAATACTATTGAATATGTTGATGATAGCATAATAGTTTGAATCTCACAACAGATGTAGATATTTGTGGAAAAAAGTAATATAGAAATAGTAAGCTATATTCTAGAAAAATTATGATTGCACTAACACTATTCATACCTATTCCCTTCCCCAATCCTCACTTTCCACCACTCCTTTTGTTTGTTGTATTTTGAAGTGTGTTCACTTTGCTTTTGTTGTCACTTTTCGGCAAATTTCATACACTCGTCATTCATTAACCTCTTGGTGATCATAGCATACTTTGTATCATTTATGAAGACCTGATTTTATTCTACTAAGGGCAATCCTCACAGAAGTGGGTGTGCTGGGTAATTGGGAGCCCCTTTGGTATATTGTTGCTTTAAAATTCAATAGAATAAACAAACAGAAAAAATATACAAATTATGCTACCATGCTGAAAGGTAGTCTTCATTTGCAAACTTTTTCTTGTTACTCTTCCCCCTCCACACACGTACACACATTCCCTAATTTGAAATATTTTTTCATTCTTTCCCTTCCATTTTTTTTCCTCTTTTCACATTTGTGCATTGCCCCCAATTGTCTTCCCTAGATTCATTCAGCTAACTCTTCTGTTGTATGTCACTTCCTCACAAATCTCACAAAATGTACTGGCTCAATATAGTGTAGCATGTCCTCAAAACATTCAACACATTATGCACAGTCATTAGCCAGAAAAACCTGAAGTATGCCTGCATGCTGAAGGAGCTAAGGTAGGTAGAAGATGATTTTTTTTTCAGGAGTGATAAAGCTTTTCTAACTTTTGAAGATAGATTTTGCTAACTCCATGGGAAGTAATACTATGCATAGTCCACTGCAAATGGATTCAGTATTGGTCCTGTTGATCTGTTCTGGGAACCAGTTACCAGTCTTGGGTCTAAAGTCAAGGTGTTGATTGGTTGTAGTCCCACATTTGATCTGCTGAGCCTCTAAGCCACTTGGAGGCCATTTTTCTGTTCAACGTCCCACATTACAACACACTCACACTCCTCCATGTGATGATATGGTTTAATGTCACACACTCCCCCCTATCAGGAGGCTAGGACAGTGCCCCTCACAGAGGGCTTTGTAGTGTGAAATTTAATGAACCATGCCCTTGGTCCAACTTCACTGGTGGTAGGATTCGAACCACCTTCACCTTGACCTTCGCCGCAAGTAACGATGCCCTAACCGCTCAGCCAGCGAGCTTCCTCCTCCATGTGCATTATAAAAAACAACCCCAGCAGTATTCTACTTAAAACATCTACAATAACCTACTCTAGCACCCACCAGTACATCCCACACAAAAACATATACACCTATTCCTCACAAAGCAAATCCTCCTTATCAGTCTACCAAAGTATACTTCACCAAACTTCCCCAGAGATCAGCCCAATGGACAAATCGCTCTCAAAAGAGGCGAGAGTAGCAATAGTGCTCATTCAGCTCTTCACTCTGCACTGAAATGGTACAAACCAAGAATTGCTCAAGATACAGCCAGTATTTTACTTACAGTAGTGTCTAGTAGTTATAGTAGTGTTCATTATAGTAGTAATCAAGATGTGAAAAGGAATAGGTAAAGCTGATAGAGAAGATCTCATGGTCTGAGACAAGAGTTGTGAGCTTGTGGAAACAAGTAGAAAATAACACATATCTAAAGGTGTTGGGAAATGCAGCTTTCCATACAGATGCATGAACTCCAGAAATAGCTTAAAATTTAGTATTGATCAGGCTGAATCCATAGTTTCAGAGCTAGGTATGATAGTTGGAGAAGAGGAGACAGGATCTCGTAAGTATAACTCCTTCCCTATATATTACATATCAAAAGCCCTTTTCCCCCGTGAGGGTGACTAAGTACACAGAAAACAGATCACCTAAAACTACACTGTTCTTCACTCTTACAACCCCAAACAACACCGAATCTCATCTCTGCCTTGTGGACTGAATTGGTGTCCATAGCAATCTCTCTGGGAGCTGTTGATAGCTGTAAGAAAGAACAGAGGCAACAGATTGACTGAATACTTCAGGGACTGGTGGCACTCCTTGTAGACCGGTCACACAGCATTTTGTTATGATTAGAGATGTTTAGTTATGATGCTTGAACTTTATTTGATGAAGAATGCTGATCATTTAACTCTTACTCTCCCTCCTTTCTGCTGTTCCCCTCAAATTTTTCTTTTACCTCTTCTGTGACTTTATCTTGTTAGTGTGATACTGTCCCCAAGGATAGAAATGCTGAACATTGGTGAAGAAAAGTAGTACACTGTCAGTGGTTTACGTTTGTCGGACATTTTCTCTTTTACCTAAAATATTCAATTATCCGACCCCCTCCCCATGGTCAATAACTATTTTAATCTGATGGATCATGGATTGAGGTTAAGCATTATATGTATCAATGATAGGTACCTGCACGTGATGATCCTATGAGATTAATATTAGAGAGAATAGTCTCCCTGTCACCTCTTCAAAATCCATCAGCACCCTCCCCTCTACCACAAAAAGTAACATGCGTGACATACTGTAGGTTATCACATGTTGGGAGGTGTGTAATGATTGATGTAAGGATATAGCTAAGACCCCTGAAAGAAATATTTGAAAGACGTTTCTACAGTAGAACTTTTTGCCCAGTTACAGGGTAGCAGTTCATCAGTTCTGACCCATTCTCACATCCTGCTTAACCTCTTTCATATGATAATGTCTGCTTAGGTGTCATGAGGCATGAGTGGGTATACAAGGATACCAGCATTGGTGTCCTGATTATATTTATTTTGTAGTTGTAGTTTAGTTACCCCCGAATTCTGTGAACTGGCTTGATTATGATTATGTTTATCATTACTCAGAGTGAAAGAGAATTAGTAAATCAGCAGTAACTTTATATTTTGTAATGCAAGTATTGTGATCCATCATTAAATCATCTTACATCAGGCATCCGATGCTGTGTGCAAGAATTTGATGCATATTGAGGAGGTTAATGTCATTTACATAATTATTGATTGCCTGAGTTAGGTTATGTGTGTGGTCTAATTGTTTCATATTCCCACCGTTTTTATTACAACCCCTAACATATTTGTATTGTACACATCTTTCATTTCACCATTATTTGTTTTCCCATTTTTTGTCTTCCTCGTCTTTCCTTTTCCCATATTTCTCCACTCTAACCTTGTGATTGTGCTGAAGCATGAAAGGCTACTAATTCAAGGGGGGAAATTATAATTTTAGATGAAAGGGGAATGGAAAGTATGAAGGGCCAAGCACATGAATTGAAGCCACATCAAAAATTAATTGTTAAATATGACGTTTGATCACACAATATTTGGTGAGCATTTTGTTTACATGTGATCCAGTTTGTATTACATTATTGATAGAAAAGGGAGCTAGTAGATAGGGCTGGTGAAAGATTTTTGGGATGGTTTGGGCACATGGAAAAAGTTAGTGAGGAAATATTTGCAAAAAAAGTATGGAAAGCAGAGGTGAATAGAGTGAAGTTGAGAAGAAGACTGAAAGCAAGATGGAAGGATGGGGTGAAAGGGATTTTGAGCAAGACGGGAATGTCTTTTGAGGAGGGAAGGGCAGGGGATAGATATTTCTGTTTCTAGTAACTAATGTAACCTATTGTGCTCACCTAGTCTGCTTTCAGCACTTTTCGTATAGCATTACATGTCTTTGGCATAATGCATCCCAGAGCTTGTGGAGAAATGCATACTGAAAACTTCAGGTTTTCATACACTCCACCCATTGCCAGGAAGCAGGGTGTAGCTGTCACCCAATCATGAGGTGATATGGCCTTGTATATGCATGTGTCTCGCTTCTTAATAAAAGGACTTACTAGAGACAATAGTGTCAAATGAATTTGTTCATCCATCCTGAGATAATTGAACCAATTTTCAGGCTGTAGTCACAACTCCTCCAGTAAATTGATATGTGACAGTCCATCCCTTTTCAGCAGCCACTCTTTGGTCCATACTTTCCTCTCTCTCTCCTCTTCTTGGTCTTCTTGGCACAGGATAGGTGTGAGTGGAGAATGGTTGTGTATAGATGATAACTTGTTGCAGCCTGAGGGGATTTCTCCTTGTCTTTTATATATATGTATAAGGAGATTAGGAGGGAGGCTCATTGTGTAAATGAAGCCACTGCCTCTGCTGCAGATGTGCTGTCTTGCTGTGTTGCATCTGGCAGGGAACAGGGATGACCCTTCATGCATGAGGATCTCAAATGAGATGGAAACAAATAGGTTTAGGAATAGGTTGGGCTGGATGCATTGGCTGGCTACCTCCATTATAAGGGGGAAGAGACCTTTGGTACATAGATAGAGTAGGAACTAACACCTTTGTACGCTAGTAACAAGTTCTTCTGAAAACCCTTAGAATGTTATTCAATATAACATTGAGTGTGACCTAAATTTACTTGTATTTTAGAGTAAAGATAATAACCCTTTTAAATGTTATCATTGCTGAGGTACTTTGTAACCTTGTATGTAGTAAACCTGTCAGTTGGGATAGAGCTGCAAAAAATTTAAATGCCACCCTACCATCCATTTTTAGCAGAGAAACTGTTGCTGGCAATTAGTGAATTGTTTTTCTTTGAACAAATCAAGTTAATATAAGAATTATTTTCCTTGGCTAAAGATTTTTGTAACAATAACTGGGTGGAAGTGTTATAAGATGTGTATTTGTAGATGAATGCAAAGACAATATTGTATTCAGTAATTATACCCATATTGATGTATGGGGCAGAGGATATATACACCATAAGGTGGGACCAATAATGGTACCTGCATGTGGTGTTCCTGTATGATGGACAGCAAAGCTGCCTATTTTGAAAATCCATCAAACCCCTCACCGCAATCAGGTGGTGCAACTGACACTTGCTGGGCCCAAAAATCTCTCAACTATAATTGTATTTCTTGCATTTTGTCACACATGGAGGGCTGGGATCTGGCAGTTGCTACTCTCCCTTTGCCTGTTTCAGCTGGCGACATATGAGAAAAAAAAAAGAAAAAAAAAAGAGAGAGAGAGAGAAATAAAATGTAAGATTAGGGAGGCATAGAGGAGAACAGATGTAACATGGAGTAGGAGTTTGACAAAATTTTGAAAAGAATAAAATTTTGGGGGGGAGGAAGTGAAGAGAATGAGTGGGTGGGTTGAGTCAGGTAGTGAGGAAAAGGTAACAGATGCAGATGGAGAAATGTTTAAGGAAATGAAGGCAGTAAAGGGAAGATGGGTAGAGTATTTTAGAGGGCTGTTGAATATATGGAGGAGGGATTGATTGTGGTAGTGGGAGGCCTAAAGAAAAGGACAAATGTAAGAAAAGATGAGTAACATTGATCTTTGAAAATGATTAGAGCTGGAAAGGCACCTGGGTTGATGGGTATCATTCAGAATGTCTAAAGAAGGGAAGTACAGTTATATTGGATTGGTTAGTAAGGTTGTTAAGTTTGTGTCTAAGGGAGGAGAGAGTGCCAGAGACTGGAGGAGTGCTTGTATAGTTCTGCTTTACGAAGGAAAAGGAGACAAATGCAAATATAATAGTGTTAGAGAGATCAGTTTGTTGAACTTTATTATTTTGAAAGCCATATGGAAGGCTTTTAATTAAGAGTATAAAGGAAAGAGAAGAAAGATTAGTAAAAGAAGTGTGAAGGCAGAGGTGGATGGAGTGAACAGGAGGGGGTGACCGAGGATGAGATGGATGGATGGGGTAAAAGAGACATTAAAAAAGAGGGGATGTCTGTTGAGGAAGGAAAACAGAAGACAGAAGATAGGGGTGAGTGGAGAATGGTTGTGTATCGATGATGCTATGATGTATGGAAGGGAGTGGGTGGGGGATGGGGGTGGTTAGGAAGTGATTATGTGTGAATTATATTTTGATGCAGGGGACAGAGAATGGGGGTCACCAATTAAATGAGGCGGCCTTGCTGTGGATGTCCTCTGTTTTGCATTGCTTCTGACCAAGGGTAATGGGTGAGATGCAGGGATGACCCGTCATCCAGGAGGAGCTAAGATGAGAGGGAGGAAAGGGTGGTGGATGGGAGTGAAATGGGTGGGAGTAGATACATGCATTTGACTTGGCTACCTCCTTTATAAGGTGGAAAAAAGCTCTCGGTATATAGATAGATAGGGTCACATGTACAGTAAACCCTTGATGTAACGGATCTCGATATATCGGATATCTGATATAACGGACAAAAAATCTGACTGGACAACTCGCTATAACAGATCTTCATGCGTTATAGTGAGGGATCCTCAGTTATAATGGATCTTTGGATATAACAACAGACCCCTGTCCCTATATTGTCTGTTATATCAAGGGTATACTGCAATTTCTAATCCTACTAATTTCTAATACCAGACAAACTTCAGAATATAATGGATCTGTCCGTTATTTCCATTGGATATAACGGATCTTCGGATGTAACGACAGACCCCTGCCCCTATATCATCCGTTATATCGAGGGTTTACTGTATCAGGGAATGGAGGAGTGCTGGGGAGGTAAACTGTAGATTGAGGGAAGCAAGAAGTGTCTTGTGGGGGATGGAAAAGTATCATGAAAAATAGGAATGTGGGAATGGAAACAAAGAAGATTTTCATAAAAGGGTAATTGCATCTATGACATTATATGGGACAGAGACTTGGAATTTAAAAGAGCCAGAAAGGAGAAGTTTAAATGTGTTTGAGATGAAGTGTCCGATAAGTATGGTTGGGGCTACAAGATTGTATAGAATGAGATATAGGTGAGGAGGAGAGCAGGGTCTGATTGCAGATAGGGCTGATGATGGTTTGGGCTCAAAGAAAGAACGAGTGAGGAAAGACCAGCAAAAACAGTGGAAAATAGATGTGGATGGATGGGGTGAAAGCAGCTTTGAGCAAGAGGGAAAGGAGAGGTCGGTGGATAGGTGTAAGTGGAGAATGATTGTGTATGTATGATATGTTTATGTAGCTCAAAGGAATTTCTCCTAGTCTTCTCTATTATTGCACAAGGGGACAAGGAGGGAGGGTTGCTGTGTAAATGAAGCAGCCCTGCAGTGGATGTGCTGTGCCTTGCTGCATTTCTTCTGACCCAGGGAGTGGGCAGGAGACAGGGATGACCCTTCATCCATGAGGAGCTAAGATAAAAGGGGAAACAAATGGGGTGATGGATGGGAGTGGATGCACATTTTGATTGGCTACCTCCTTTATAAGAGTCCCCTAGTGTGTGTGTGTGTGTATATATATATATACAGATATATATATATATACACATACATTTACATATATATATATATATACATACATACATACATATATACATACATACATACATACATACATACATACATACATACATACATATAACAAAGGCTTTTTTTCCCCCTTATAAGGGAGGTAGCCAAAAAACAAAGGCATAAAAACCACTTCCACCCATTCCATCCCTAACATACTCCACTCCCTTCCACCCTCTTCCCTCCCTCTTATCTTGGCACCTCCTGGATGACGGGTCATCCCTGCATCTCGCCCACTGCCCTGGGTCAGAAGCAGTGTTGCAAGACATAGCACATCCACAGCAAGGCTGCTTCATTAAATCAACGACCCCCCCTCTCCATACCCTCATGCAGAAAAGGAGAAGACGGAGAGAAATCCCTTTGGGCTGCGTCAATTTATTTCTCACACATATTTCCTCCCTAGTATGTAGATAGATTAAATGAAATTAGAAGTAATGACCCGTCATCCAGGAGGTGCTAAGATAAGAGGGAGGGTGAAGGGGAGTGGAGTGTATTTAGGGATGGAATGGGTGGGAATTATTTTATGCCTTTTTCTTTTTGGCTACCTCCCTTGTAAGGGGAAAAAGCCTTGGTATATGTATGTAGAAGTAATGATGATCAAATGTATACAAATGCTTGGACAGATATGATGAATAGTTTATTCATATGCCTGGTGTCTTCATACGAAAGAAAATAAAAGAAATTGCAACCTCACACTAACACATCCTTCTTTCAAGTTTTCGTTTTATATAGACTGTACTGGATTGGAAATTAAGATTTTACCAATTGGTCAAAGTACTTCCAGAGGTAATTTTTATATGTACAAGATTATAAGGTTTCATATTTTGTTCTGGGGACTTGATATTGCTGAATAAGTGACAGGATTTCAGTTCAAAGGAAAAAAATATATGTTATATTTAATCTTCTATACACTTTATAAACAGTTGCACAGAAAGACTAAGGTATTTATGGCTTTTTGTCAGATTGCTTTCGTAATCATTTGGTGCCGAATATATCTTCTTGCTGAAAATATTTTTGGAATAGCAGGATGAATCATTGATGTTTACCATGCAGCATCCTGCACTATAATGCAGTAGTTATAGTATAACATTAATGCATTTTTTTAAGCCAGTTTTTATGTCAGATAGCAATTTTACATTTCCCATTAATAATATGTTAACTTGCATAACATTAATATCCTGTTTCTATTGCAGGAACCTCCAGTCCAAATTGTAAGGCGCAGCTTCAACAATAAAATATCTTTCAGCTTTGAAGGCCACATGTAATAGGTTCCAACATCCAGAAAGCCAGCAATGGTAATCTTTGAAGAGAATGAAGACTCACAACTCGAAAATAATTGTTTTGAAGTGTGAGATCGCTTTTGTACATATACTTGTTTATGTGTATATAGCAATATTTTTGAATAAAAGAACTTCGGTGTGTAAAGAGGTAATGTTCATCCATTTATAATAAATTATAAAAACATTCTAGAGATTGTTTTTTTATTTGTTAGAAATTGGCACGTGGAAGGAAAATCTTGTTTTATTTAATTGGTACTAATGTGATACTGGATGGAGGAAGGTTTTATAAACCTAGCCCATTGCAGGAAGATTAATATATTTACAGTGAAAGCACATTCTTGCATTGGACATATAAATACATACACACATTTACCTACAATTGAGTAAATACATACATAGGCTGTTTATTGTCTCTTCCATCGTGGTGCCTCATGGATGAAGAGTTTGTCAGTCCCTAACCATACCATTTAGTCAAAGGCAGTGCAATAAGGTACTGTGCCTCCATAGTTTGGCCCAATAGCCATAGCCGGTTTACCCTTCTCTCACACAAACCCATGTAACCTCCCATCCTGTTTCAGCACATCGAGAATGAAGGGGCTCTGTATCCCTCATCACACTGCTTGGATCAGAGGCAAGATGATCCAAGTTAATATTTCATATCCTCCATGTAAGCTTAAGGGCTTTTGTATTCATTCATTACTAGTAAATAAGGAAAAATTAACCCATATTGAAAACTTGATTTTCCTCCATGTTTGTGCATGCACTCTGGTATTTTGTCATTGTATCAAGGTTAGACATTCCACATTTATGTTGAAGATTTATAGCTATGAACCTCATTTCCTTGTGCATCTTGATTTCAAAACAAAACAAAATGTTTAAAAGATTGTAGCTTTGGCATTTTTGTGTAAAACATATTTGTGCTATGTGGATATGATTTTATCAAAGTTTGATGTTGAAGATGATACAACCTAAGAATTTTTACTGCTTTGCTATAATCTAAATTTATGTACATGAATACGTATCAAAAGGCCTTTTCATCCTTGTAACGGGGAGTCAAAGAATACACCCACCCTGCAACCAACCCATACCCATCCAAAACCCAGATGTTGTTCATCCCATCAAAGCACCTTGGATGAAGGGTCATCCCTTTCCTCTGCTGCATTGCTCAATTCAAAGGCAATGTAGTGAGACCACTTTCACAGCAGGAACAAAAAGTGTTATGAGAGGTAGGTATCTGGGGTACATGAAAGGAGAAGACTGCATGATGGGAGTAGTTGTATCCATGAGACTGTATGGAGCAGGGGCTTGGAATTTCAAAGAAGCAGAAGCAAGGAGTTTGAATGTGTATGAAATAAAGTGTTTGAAAGGTTTAGTGGGGGTTATGAGGATGAACAAGTCCAGATATGTGGAGATAAGGCAGAGAGCGAGGGGGAGAGGGAGAATTGGCAGATAGGATGGATTAACCCCTTCCATACGGTGCCGCACACGTAGGCGTCATGGACTTAGATCTCAGTGGCAGCAGCCAATGCCAGCCGTACGACGTGTCGTAATAATACTCGCATCATAAAATATAGTCACCGCTTATATCGATCGTTCTCTCTTCACCCGTGAATTTTGATAACCATAGAAAATGCGATTACAAAAGAATTAGAAAGAATGTCATTATGGAGGGGCGACTACAATAAATATAATCAAGACGCCGATATGGCAGCCTCGCGAATACACTCGCTCCCCATGACGCCTACGTGTGCGGCACCGTATGGAAGGGGTTAAGGAATGCTAAGATAGTGTGAGCATATGGAAGAAATAAGCGAGAAGGGACTAGCAGAGGGAGTGACGGGGTGGAAGTGGATGGGAGTTCAGGATGGGCTAGGAGTGAGATGAATGGATAGGGTGAAGGGGACATTGGATGCAAGGGAAGTGTCTGTCAAGTAAAGAAGAGAGAGGAGAAGGAATAGGTGTGGATGAAGAGATGACATGGAGTGAAGGGATTTTTTTCTTCTTGACTTGGTATTATCTCTAATGGACCAGGGAGTGTGGGCATGTCACCATATATTGAAATGGCGGTGGTAAATCTGATAAAGCAATTGAGCCCTGCTGTGGAGATGCTGTGTCTTGCTGCATTGCCTCCAACCCAAGCAGTGTAGCAGTTGATGGGATGATCCTTGAACCTCAAGGAGCTAAGATGGGAGGAATGATGAATGGGTTGTTGGATGGGTGGAAGGTGTGCGTGTGCTTGACTCAGCCATGCACTGTACGAGGGGAAAAGAGTTTTTTGGTATTTGTATGTATGATGTGGTTTCGTAAGCAAAGCCCCTCCAACAAAGCATGGTATTGAATGCTTTCTTTCAGTAGGTGTTTATCTGCATACACAAATTTTAAGTGTACAGTAGGTCTAAACTCCCTTAAATTCATCTATCTCAAAAGCCCTGCAACAGTGATGCAGTTAATAAAACATGTTCTTGTTGATGCCAAAATATTCTCTTCGACTGTGCAGCTTCTCCTTCATTCTTAGTTACAGTCCACAGCTGAATAAAATATTTTGGTACATTAAAGAGATTAAACAAACAATTTCTTCCATAGATACATATATATAATGTGTGTGTGTGTAGGGAAGTTTTATTTTGTTTAAATCTTTTCGTTGCTCTTTCTTGGGTAACAAAGTTATAATCTGACAGGGTCATAATGATGAAAGCCTTGTGATACTGGTAGCATGTTTGAACATCATTGATAAGGCTTCTTTCCCCCATGAATGGGCTTGTGAATAGAGGATTTTTATTTCTTCAACCACTTCAGCACAAAATACTTCATAACTTTTTTCTGGCATATTCTAGGTGATATAACTCAAGGGGTAAATCAACTTATGAGTAATTTTACTATTTTTCAGGATAGGATTTACCTGTCCATGTATAAACAGTCTGGGATTAACCAGAACAAAATTGGTAAAGTATATTTCCCCCAAAAAAGGGGTAAACCTTGATGTCAGACTTATTGCTGACTGAATGGTTGTGCATATCCTGCAAGACATGAGCATGTTTGGTAATTAGTTGGTGACACATATGTGTCTTTAGCTGTTTTTTAAGAAATAGTGCATTGATAGCATGGGTATGACCTTAGTGTATTTGTAGAATTTTTTAACAAGCTTTGCATTCATCAGTGACAAGTTCACAAAAATTGCAATAGAGGCTTTGGAGTCAGTAAGTAACGGAGAAAGCCTACAATACTTCCTTCAGTTGTACACAGGGTGACCAGATGTCCCGTATTATAAGGGATCATCCCGTATTTAAAGCATCTGTCCCGCGTCCTGTATCAACCCTCACCGGGACATGTTTTGTCTCATATTTTCAAGGTTAAACACTTGAAATGAAAATTGTAGAAAATTTTAAATTTTACAGATACATTAATTCGAAAGCAATAATAGCCGAGTGAAATTTTATATATATGATCACTGAGCAGATCTGGTAATACAGTATACATTAGACACATCCCTGGAAAGCAAGTAAAAAAAAAAAAAAAAAAAAAAAAAAAAATATGTACAAGTCAATGAAGTAGGTACTGGAGCTATGAGCTTGTTTTTTTAGCTTCTTATAACCAGTACACATTGTCCATGTACTTTTCCAATTTAGGTGTCCTGTATTCCAGTTTTCAAAATCTGATCACCCTGCTTGTACATTTCCCATATTACTTTGCCACTGCTGGAACTAATGGAGTCAATATGAAGTTCTCGTACATTTTCTCATTTTCTGAAATGTATGAGTATACACATAATGTAGTTTTTCAGTAATGGGCTAACAAGTTGCTTAGGCTCGCCATTTTGATACCCATAAATGGCATCACTACATCATCCTATTCTTTGTCATTCCCTGTTAGGATCCATCCTGAAGTGTAGAGGGACAAAATTCTGCCTTTTGACTAAAATTATTTAAACATGTTCAAACTGATTTCCCTTGGAATTTTTTTTACCACTTGTACTATATCAAGTATGTATGTGTATGTGTGTGGTTTTATATATATATATATATATATATATATATATATATTTCAAATAAATTCATACATCAATTGCTATAGTTGACAAAAGATGGTACCACTCCTAATGTGGGTTCCATGATTTTGAACTACTGCCCCTGAGAGAAGGGGCCAGATGTGCTTCCCAAGGCAGCTCCCTCCCCCTTCTTTATGCCATTGGGTCCATTATCCATTACTTCTTGCAGTAGTACAACCAAATCTTTCCTAAATGGATTTTGTTGTATCTATAGTGATCACAATATAAAAACCCACACAAGCAATTAACTGCATGTTAAGTAAGGAGACACCATGATCTTCATCATACGTTCCTCTTTTATCACTTTTCTCTCTCTCTCTCTCTTTTTTTTATCAAGCATTCTTCAGTGTGGTTATATTGCCATATTGTCCATAGGGATGGAAGTGTTGGTGAATTGTTGGCACCAAAATACAATACAATTATCTTCATTGTGGAGACCAGGGCCAATGGATTGATTGATTGACCTGCATTCAAGTTCAACAGCTGCTGGTGACTTGGACTCACCTCTAAGCACATAGGGTAAAGGTGACAATGTTGGTCATAACTATGCATTTCCTTGTCTGGATGACATAGCAATAGCCAGAGAACATCTTTGATCCCTTTTCACAACATGCAGAACTGTAAGTCACTCTGAAAAGATATATTGAATTATCAAGGGATTGTTAAGGACTCGTCCCTCACATAAGTAAAATTAGTTGGCTTTCTCCTAGTAATGTCTCTTCACTTCAATGAAATATTTTGGTGTTGTCATGACAACATTCTTAATCAAAGGTGACAACTCCCACAATAAATTCCTCAATTGCTCTGATGAAACCTTACCAGGACAAATGTCTGGCACATTTCTGAAACAAAATCTTTAATCCTTTTGCTACAGCAATGCCCTGCAGTTTAATAGAACTATGGCTTCTGCCAGACCAAAACTCTGTTCCTTTTCTATATGCAATGAAATTTTAATACCAGTTGTCGGTCTGTATGCTGTATGGTACCAAATTAAAGAGAGGGGAGTTGGCTGGGTTTTTAAAATGGACAGCTCTACTATCCATCTTGTTGGACCACCACCAAGGTGCAGGGATGACCCGTCATCCAGGAGGTGCTAAGATAAGAGGGAGGGTGGAGGGGTGTGGAGTGTATTCAGGGATGGAATGGGTGGAAATTATTTTATGCCTTTTCCTTTTTGGCTACCTCCCTTGTAAGGGGGAAAAAGCCTTGATATATGTATGTATGTATGTATGTATGGACCACCACAAACAGGTACTCATCATTGGTCCCTATGAGGAGATAGAACAAGGCAAGTGAGAAAAAGTTTATTGTAATGTTCTTGGTGTAAACCTTTACTGCAAAAGAACTTTCCCGAGGCCAACTCCCAACCAGGTATACTGTAGCCGAGATGAATTAGGTTCTGGATACCTTTTCTAGCCCCCTCCACATGATGGGTGGGCTTAGTTTCTAAAGAGGGATGCTCATTAACAAATGGGTAGCTGTTGAGCTGTTTTGCCACTTTAGTCCCGGCATGGAATGACCCATTATTTCACACACTGCTTCTTGTGACTGGTGGCTGCTAAGAATCAATATCACCTGCCCTCATCTTTACTAGACTTTACTTTGGGACTTGGTTGGAAAAGTTGAGAGGAGTCATAAGAATGGTAAAGACAGTGTGTGTTAAAAAAGTATATAAGTAGATCGGCATTACTCTGAGGAGAGACTAGTTCCCAGTCTTGGAGGACACCATGCCTGAATGCAAGACACTATCCAGCATTAAAACCATACCAACACAAGCCTGGCTACAGATTCAAGCTGCCCAAAATGCAACCACCATGCATCTGAAACAAACTGAAGAAGTGAGTGCAAAAACTATACAAGAATTTAAGGTTAACTGGATGCTGAAAGATACAAAAGCAGGTCACTACAAGCATAGCTCTCTTCCCATAACAAAACTAGGTAAATACCATATACTACAATGCCCCACACTAACAATCCCTTGACAACAACAGCAATATATCTTCCCTGAGTGACTTGTCCTGCCTGGAGGCTGCTGCTGGTTACCCAAGGGGTGCAGGTCTTCTGCAAGAGAGACCAGGGTCAACATATTGATTTATCGTGCAAAAATGGGCTGTAGGGTATTACTGAAGACTCTATACTATTGGCTTCATAAAAGTCATGCAGTCAATATACTTGACAGGGCCTCTTTTCTTTATTGACACTCGTAGTTGAACAGGACCATCTGGGTTCAGTCAGACTAAACTTCTTAACCCCATCACTATGGTGATGTCCTCTTTTTTTCTGAGAAATTGTCTATCATTAGCCAGAACAAAATCCTAAATCCCTTTGCTTGGGTTATGCCCCTGCAGTCACATAAAACCCTGAACTTCTTTGCTATGGTCTTCTCAGTTGAATTTACCATGTATAACTTGTAGGTGATACTGCAAATTACAAATATCTGTAAATTTGCAATATGAACAAAATATATGCATACACTAAAGGTCCTTTTCCCCATAAGTGGGAACCCCTTTCTATCTATATAACGAGGGCTTCTTTCCCCCAATAAAGGAAGGCGCTGAATGGCGTACTGGCTCCAGCGCTTGGCCTTCAAGCCAAAAATTCCATAAATCAATCGACCTAATAAAGGAAGTAGCCAGTGAAGGCAGGCACCCACTCCAACCCATTCCACTTTCATCCACCAGCCTTGTTTCTCTCTGATCTTGGTTCCTGCCCACTGGCCACAATAGCAATGGAATTATTACCAGTGTTAATCCTTCCAATCTAATGCATCTTAATGCACAACATCTGCCCAAATGTAGGATATGTTAAAACTCTTATGCATACGACCTTACAATAACAGGGTAACACCACAAATTAAAAAAAAAAAAAAAAAAAAAAAAAAAAAATGCAGCCAGAAACGTACAAACTTGTGTAAATGAACTTGATTAATGTATAGCGGAGCAGGTGTCACCAAGCTTCTCATAAATACAAACCTTCAAAATGCCCACTATCATTAAACAAAAATCTTAGTACCTTGGTACTCGCATTTGACATTGCATTCATATACCACATAAATATCAGTGGGATGATAAACAAAGTAGTGTGCTCAACAGTTACAAGTCCAAGATTAGGGTAACAGAAATAGAAGGTAACCATTGTATACAAGCAATTTATAAATACCATATCCAACTGTGCATCCCCATGAATATTACCTTGCAAAAAAAAAATCCAGAGGCAATACAAAGGAAAACCATGAAGAGTGTAACGAGATGACACCTACTCGCTGTAAATGTTTTTGTCAGGATTTAAGACTGTCCTCCCTGCCAATATCCAGAGGCTCTCATAGCAGACTCAAAATTTCATTTATCTTGTTTCTTGCCTAGATGCCAATGCTTCAGTCCACTCGGATGTGATGCCATCCACCATCTAAACACAAAAACCAAAATTCTTCAAATGGAATGGCACAGGAGAATGGAATTTAATTTTACGCAGGAGCTCTTGAATCGTAACATCAATTACACTGAAAACCTAATGTAGAGTCTTAAAAAATATGTTCAGTAGCATATTACTCAGACATAACTGAATCTACCAGTCCCCACAACACAAAATACAAAAATATTGTAAGTGACCAAACATCTCCACAAGAAAAACCCATAAGAAAAACACTCCCAAGACACTAAGAGCCATACTAGTATAACATGTAACCTAAGGCTGCTCAACATTATTGCAGCATAGACAGCAATATAATTTTTCTGAATGATGTATGGGCTAACCACTGCTGAATACCCAAGAACCATGTATATCCAGCACAAGAGACCCAAGATAATAGATTGATTGTCAGTGTGCTGAGTTTACTCAAAGCCAAATCAAAATATCATTCACACATAAGGACTATTGGGCTACTAATACTTTTATATACAGTGAGACCTCTCATTAACAGACGTTAATTAGCTGCTTTTCCGGTGTTTTCACTGTGTTTTCGGTGTTTTGGTGTGGTATTTGGGTGGCATAGTGATTGCACACTAAAAAACAGCACCGAAAACACCACAAACACAGCTAATTAATGTCAGTTAATGAGAGGTCTCACTGTATTTTGTGGGCAAAAGGCTTAGTTAAATTTGAATAAGATTGTCTGGCACTGATGAGATCAAAATCATCAAACTAATTGCCTATCTGTACCCCTTTGTGGCTAAAAGGCTTTTCTAAAGTTAATAAAATTGCCTCTGAATAGATTACAAAAGGACATACTGTTGGGGCCAGAGGAAATTTGTTAATTGAATCATTTAATAGGTACATATTGCATATGATAGTTCTTTAATTCTGTGATAAAAAAAATCCTAAATATTTAAGATTTTTTTCCTAAGAGCCAATTGTGTTCATAGTATACATATCAGTGACACTAGAGTTAAATCTTCTGTCTCCAAATTTGCCGATGATACTAAACTGTGTGGAGTAGGAAATTATCACTCAAATCATCTGAATATTCAAGGAGATGTAGACAAGTCTCAAAAGTGGCTAATGAAATTTGACTGAAGTAAGTCGGATATAAACAATACAAAGTATGACTACAAGTTATTGGAAAGACTAACCAAAGGATCTAGGTGTAATTGTAAGTAATGACCTAAAGATATTTAATTTTTACAAATTTGCCTCGCAGAAAGCAAATTGGATACCAGGATTGGTAGCATATTTCAATTTTGAAAGTCATGCTATTGTCAACTGGCTGTATAGACTACTAGTCCACCCACACTAGGAATATGCCATTTCTGTATGGTTCCTAAATCTTATTGAAGACATTAATAGATTGTACAGTACAATGGTTAGCCACAAAATTTATGCCAAATGTAACAAAGCATACAAAGAATTCCTTTGACATTTGAATCCATGTTCTCTCTTAAAAAAAATGGAGAGGCAGGGAGGACTTAGTACAACTTTTTTAAGACTAAAGGGAATTGATAGCCTCCAAATTGAAAAAAAAGAAATGTTTTTGGGCTGTCAGGGTGTAGATTCAACCTAGTCAGAAACAAGTTGCCAATTACATCACCAATGAATGTAAGCTCCCAGATATGGCAATTGAATGTAATACAGTTTGAAGTTTTAAGATTCACTTAGATAAACATACATACCCTAAAGGCTTTTCCCCCTTACAAGGGAAGTAGCCAAGGCCAATAGGCATAATTCCACTCCTACCCATTTCATCCCCACATACTCCACCTCCACCAACCCTCTCTGCATCTCACCTATTGCCCTGGGTCAAGCAATGCAGCAAGACAGAGCACATTCACAGCAAGGCCGCTTCATTTAATTGGTGACCCCTCCCCCTCTCCATTCCCTTGTGCAGAAAAAGAGAAAACTAGGAGAAACCCCTTCAGTTGCATCAAAATATTCATTAAGAAAGACCACATGTCTAAAAGATGTGAAGAAATACAGTTTTCTATACAGATGTATAAATACCTGGAATAACTTAGGAAGTGATATAGCCCAAACTCAAACAATGCACAAGTTCAAATCTAAATATGATAATTGGAAATCAAGGATATAGATTAAGTTGGAACTGTACATGAATTTGAGGCTAGGTATGATAAATAATTAGAAAATAGGAGACAGGACCCAGTGAGTGTTGCTCCTTTTCTTGTATTCTACAATTAGGTAAATACATAACCACACATTCATCCCTATCTTCTGTCTTCTTCTTTCCCTCTTCAACAGACATCCCCCTCTTTATAAACACATGACAAAAAATCTCTTCCTTCCAATGCTGTCAGTGTCCACTTAGACAAAAAACTCCTAAACTGAACAGAGGTCAATTTACAAGGGATAGCTGTGCTGAATGGCCTACCGGCTCCGGCGCTTGGCCTTCAAGCCAAAAATTTCATAAATCAATCAATTAACAAGGGATAGTGTTTGGTCATGTGTTCAAACAAAAATTTATCGTGTATGTATTATATGGTAGTGTTACACCTAGAGATCAGTATATCGGAGGCTTTTTTTTGGTTGTCTTACCAATTGCCTCATGCCACATGAGAGTTAATTTATCAGAAGCTTATTCAGACAGAGCAAGGCATTTTGTTTATTCAAAATTCATTTTAATGAGGTTGAGCATGTTCAGTATTTACTATAGCAGAAATATACCCCCAGCATCTATTTTGTAGCACTTGGACTTTGCTTATCTCCAGAGGTATTGTAATTAGCACTACATGTACACAGTTCTCCTCCTTTGTAGTTCTCATTGTCCTCTGCTCTGCAAGGTCTCAGCAATCTTTGAATGAACTCTGTCTTAACCTGGGAGGGACTTCACTACTTTTGCTAAATAGCTGGTTTGTATCATGTTATATTTTGTTACAAACAATTTGCCAGCCCTTCTATCCTTGTTTGCATGGGTGAATATCTTGAAGAAGATGAATCTTCTAACACTTGGAATGGTATGTAAGTAATCCTCCTCCCCAACTTAATAGTATTTTATAGGTAAAGGACCTACTCCTCAAGCATCCCACCTCAAATCCAATTGTTGCAGGATTTGCATCTATGCTTATTGGTTTGAAAGTCTCAAATCTCATTGGCTTCAAGTTTTTCATTGTTTATTCATATTTATGTTAATGTTTATTATGCTAAAAATTACTCGAACACTATTGCTGCTGAATAGTTAGCTTGCAAGTCTCAGATTTCATAGGACTTACAAGATTTTTATCATTTATTAATGTTCATGTTACTCCATTTGCCAAGGCTTATTACAATGATTAATATACATTTTAGTCTTATCTCTGCCTGATTGAAATAACATAAGTCATATGCATTGCATGCCTCCTTGCTTTATCAAAACCGTCAATACCTTCATTCATGGGTTTTTCTGTGCAAGAACTTTCCTGCACCCAACAGTGTCACATTTTCTTTTAGTATGCACTTGAACAGTTCTTATGCCAACATCAACTTTCTGGTGGTTCCACACTATTGCTTTTCATGCTCAAATAATGCTTCTAACTTATACTTCTTGTTGCTATGATTTTACTGTAATCCTTCGAGCACGTGTTATATCACTGCTTTGATATGAATCTTGCAGCCACAATACCATCTCAAGGTCACGCTTCTTAATTTTTCAGTCCAGTTACTATATGCAGTTCAGCATAGATATCATATTAACCTTCTTATGCAATATTTTAATTCCATGACTTAATTGGCCCACCTAAGGAAACTTACAACCTGTTTGTCAAGAAGGCATGAGATGATCATGGTCAGTGAAGTTACCACAATACAAACTAATTCATTTTCAAAAACTTTTCCTTATCTTTGATACAGTTCTTTGAGAAACTTTTCTTTATACATTTTTATCCACTTCAGTGTTAATTATCTTTCACATGAGGACATTTTGACCCATAAGTTCATCAATATGCAAAAGGATTTACTCATAAATTCAGAAGTACTAATGTAGTGTGCAGTAAAGCCAATTAAGAATGTGTTAATCTATGGTTGAACTTGATCAGAATTGTGTGGATATTCAGTAGAACTGCTCAAGCTGTAGAATTGTCTTCCATGTTAAGTTTAGGTGAAATATGGTGAACTGATTTTGTCACTCCTTTCTAGTGTACTAATAGATAACTATTAGCTTCCACAGTGAGTGGCAGAGGTGATAATTATGATAGGCAAATCTGTAAAAACATTATGTTGTTCCATTATTCATAATTTTCAAATGTTATTTACTGTACATTCAGCTACTAGTCTGTTTTATTCCCCCCATCTCACAATTGTAGTTGAGGTTCACGAACTCCTGAATCCAAAACAGTAGATGTACTCAGAGTGGTACACTCAAGAGTCTGAACCTCAATAGTGGGAGGCAGAGGGAATGAACAAGCATTAGTTGTTGAGTATATAGAGTATACAAAGTATACCAGAATGTCTTAAATGGAAAGTAGAGCATACATTATATTCAAACATCACACATGAAATTCTTTTTCATTGGAAAACATTATAAGATCCTTGACTTGTTACCTGTAGAATGGCTGATGGTTGATGAAGTCAAATACTTTCATGCACAAGGTTTAAGCAACCTCTAAAAGCACCCACAATGTGTGGCATTATTGGTGCAACACCCTCCCTCCATCAAGTAAGTATCAGCAGAACCAGACTACAAAGAAAAATATAAGTACATATATTAATATAGAATATTATATATGAAAAAATTAGAGAGGTGAGTTTATTTGTTATAATGAACTAAAATTTGTCATTACCAATAATTACAACCTATTCCCAGTATGGGGCCTGTACAGAAAGGTTTAGTGAAAAAAATGCATGTTGTGGAAACTCGTGTACAAGTACATGTAAGTAGGATATGACTGAAAAGGAACCATTGAAGAGGTTGATATTCAAACTTTTTGTGCCAATTAAGCTTGCATGGTTCATGATCCATTCTCATCTCTGCTTTTGAGTAGAGTTTTACTAGAAATGCATCAACTGCTCAACCATCCTTCACAGTCTTAATGTAGAAGAAATATAGATTGGTATTTGTATGAACAAACATAGTCCTAACTCTTGAACTTGCTTTCCTCAAATGCATATTTACTCAGACATCCTTTTCTCAAAATCCTCCATCTTCATATAAATCAATAAACCTGTTATGAGACTGAAACACTTGGTAGCAAACTCCAAACTTTATTCAACAAAATACCGGCCCTCAGATCTATAACATAAACAGACAAAATATCTAGCGTTAGCCATACAACACATTAACACAACATAAACAATTTATGACAAACATGCAACACAGCATGAACACAGTACATAACAGGACAAAATAAACACACATAAACTTACACATCAACAGAGGAACTGCAAGAGGGGAACTACACTCGCCTGTGGTGCGACTGTAACTAACAGTACACAGTGATACCAAACATGAAAACAGTTACGCCAGTGTTGCCAGTGTACAATAATTACCACATTCTCCCCTCCTAGAAAAATTCAGCATTAACAAAATGGATACCATGTCAGAAATATCAGATTAGTCCCATCCGTAACGATCGGGGGGCTTTGACACGCGAGTCGACCTCCTTAACTCAGTGGGCTCAGTGAATGAATGAGAGTCATGATTAGTATGAGGCTGTACATCTTGTGTTGTGGGTGAACCCGGAGTCTCTATATTTCCTGGTGCCTCATCCGGGTGCGCAAGAGTCGTCGGACTCTCAGGACTTGGAGCTAAGTCACGGATAGACACAGTTGACTCACGCCCGTCTGGATATTTGACACTTGCGTACATTGGGTTCACATCAACAAGTTCTACCTGATCAGTTAATGGTTCGTGTTTGCTAGACCTAACATGCCGCCGCAATAACACTTGCCCAGGGGTCAAAAGCCATGTTGGTAATCCATTTCCGAAACTAGAACGTCGTTGGAACCTGAAGAAACGCTCATGTGGAGTCTCATTGGTTGCAGTGCATAAGAGTGATCTTATTGAATGCAAAACCTCGGGAAGCACCATCTCCCAGTGTTGGTTCTTCAAACCATGAGATTCAAGTGTTAAACAAACAGCCTTCCAAATAATCCCGTTGTACCTCTCAACCTGACCATTACCTATTGGGTGATAAGGTGTTGTTTTACTTGTTGCAACTCCCTTCTGAGAAAGGTACATCTTCAGTTCTTGAGAAATGAAAGAAGGACCTTGATCTGAATGAATGAAACTTGGCATTCCACAAAGACTGAAGATAGACTCAAGACATTTGATTACTGTTTTTGAATTCATATTTGAACAAGGAAATGCAACAACTGTAAGTATGTACTTATTGTTTGTGGTGGAAGGCAAAGGTCCTTTGAAATCAATACTCAGGCATTCCATCGGCTGTGTGGCTTTAATGAGGACCCCTTGTGCTGAACGATGGAATTGTGGTTTTTGCTGTGCACAGACTTTACAAGAAGCACACACCTTTTTCACATCATCTGTTGAGAAAGGGAGGTTTTAGATCGCACAAAATGCAAAAGCCGAGTTACCCCAGGGTGGCAAAGATTCTCATGAATGTCTGTAAGATTCGACATTGGGAAAACAGAACAGCAGTATGCACGAGACAAGGTATCTGGCGCAACATTCTGTTTCCCGGGACGATATTGTATCGTATAACTGAATGATGCCAGCTCAAGCCTCTGCTCTTGTATCTTGTTATTCTTTATCTTGGTTCTTTTTCTGTTATCCAACATGAACATTACAGAGCGCTGATCAGTAATCAGAGTAAAATGTCTTCTGGCTAAGAAATGACTCCACTTGCGAACCGCTTCAATAATAGCTGTAGCCTCCTTTTCTACAGCAGGATAATACAACTCACTTCCATGAAGCGTTCTTGACATGAAAGCTACTGGCCTGCCACCCTGGTTCAATACTGCTGAGATAGCGACCTCTGAAGCATCACACTCCACAACAAAAGGAAGGCTCTCATCCACAGACCTTAGAGAAGCATCCGTAAGCTGCCTTTTCAAGGTGTTAAAGGCAGCTAGTGCTGATTCACTCAATGGAAAAGTTTTTGTGTTTATCAAGGGTTGGATTGTATTGGAGAAGCCAGGAACCCATTTAGCATAATATGCAAACAACCCTTGAACTCTTCGCAAAGACCCTATATTTGTGGGAGGTGGTAATTCCTGGAGAGGACGTAATCTGTCAGGGTCAGGCCTTATGACATTATTACCAACACAATGCCCAAGAACATTGATTGTAGGCACAGACATAACTGATTTAGATTCATTGAGGGTAAGCTTCCGTTTCTGAATAACCTCCAAAAATTTCTTAACATTGCTATCATGTTCATCCTGAGTTGACCCAGCTACAGTAATATTATCTAGATATGGGAAAGTATCTTTAAGACCCTCATCTCCAACTAACTTATCCATAGCTCTCTGAAATACTGCTACTCCATTAGTGACACCAAATGGGACTCTGCAAAACTGATATAATTTCCCTGCATCCTCAAAAGCAGTGTACTTCCTCTCACTCTCTTTAATGCTAATTTGGTGGTATGCACTCTTCAAGTCAAATGTGGAAAACACCTTGTACTTTGCAAGACTGTGCACCATGTCCTCTATCCTTGGAAGGGGATATGCATCTAGTTCTGAGTACTGGTTGATGGTTTGAGAATAATCAATACAAAATCTCTTTTTGTGCCTGTCAAGAGGATCTTTTACAACTAAGACCTGTGCTCTCCATGGAGATATGCTAGGCTCAAAGATACCTTCATATACCAAGCGTGATAACTGGTCACTTATAAACAACTGATCATCTTCACTATAGCGTCTGGATTTAACTGCAATTGGTTTACACTGTTGGGGCAAGTTCGGAAACAGTGAAGGCTCCTCAATATCAGCTGTTGCCAAGGCACAGTTACTAGTTACCCTTAAACTTGGTTTATTTCTTCCATACTGAAAAGTTACACTCTTGTGCTGCTTTTGAAAATCATGACCCAAGATCACATCACAACATAAATCCTTTAAAACCCCTAGCTGAACACATGGATAATTCTGATTGACATGACCCAAGTCTACCGTAACATACCCAGGGGAGCTAGTATTCAAAGATGCTGATGCCATTGAAATCTCCTTGCTTGCAGGAACTACTGTCAGCTTTAGTTTCTGTGCCACTTTCTCACTTATGAAACTATCCGAACTGTATGAGTCAATTAATGCTTTCAGTGAATGATCATTGACAGTGATGTCTGTAGCTGCATGTGAAAGGTTCTTTGGAAAAGTGGCAGCAAGAGTGAGCAGAGTGGCGTTATACAGTGTAACAGTAGTGCTGTCAGAATTCTTAGCCTTAGCCTTTGACGAATGTGCAGCAGCGACAGTCGAGTCCACAGGTGATCTTCTTTCCGCCTCTTCTTTCATTGACTGTGGTTGTTGGTCATCACAAGGCTGTCCTTGCTGTCCTGGAACTAAAGCAGCTGC
This sequence comes from Oratosquilla oratoria, assembly GCF_046742065.1. Taxonomy (NCBI): domain Eukaryota; kingdom Metazoa; phylum Arthropoda; class Malacostraca; order Stomatopoda; family Squillidae; genus Oratosquilla; species Oratosquilla oratoria. Next base: position 77,779,223 of record NC_134781.1, on the reverse strand, counting down.
ATGAGGAACAGGCAAGGAAGACGTGTAGGAATCAGCATTACGCTGGGCAAGATCCAACGTACGGGCCTGACTGTACCCCGCCTCCAGATCCAAGGACTTGTTTTCTAGCAGGCGCTGACGAATAAATGCTGAGGCAATACCGTTAATAAACGCATCACGTACCATCTCCTCCCGGTATTGTTCAGCTGTGACTGCCTTAAAGTTACAATCCTTGCTTAGTTTATGTAACTCTCTCAGAAATTCATCAAGGGATTCACCTGACTGCTGTCGTCGGGTTGCCAAAACATGCCTTGCAAAAATCTCATTCGGTAACTTGACGTAAACACTCTAGTTTTGCAACGGCACCTTCATACGTAGCACAGTCTTCGATGAGTTCGTACACACTCGGGGATACACAGTTCACTAGAGCCCTCAGCTTGTTGGGTGCGGCCTCTCCACTCTCCTCCATAAAGTTTTGAAAGGTTCGGTGCCAGTGTTTTCCACTCCTTAGCCATGACGAGTATTTTGTTGAATAAATTGTTATGAGACTGAAACACTTGGTAGCAAACTCCAAACTTTATTCAACAAAATACCGGCCCTCAGATCTATAACATAAACAGACAAAATATCTAGCGTTAGCCATACAACACATTAACACAACATAAACAATTTATGACAAACATGCAACACAGCATGAACACAGTACATAACAAAACAAAATAAACACACGTAAACTTACACATCAACAGAGGAACTGCAAGAGGGGAACTACACTCGCCTGTGGTGCGACTGTAACTAACGGTACACAGTGATACCAAACATGAAAACAGTTACGCCAGTGTTGCCAGTGTACAATAATTACCACAAAACCCATTAAGTGATATCTGTTCTTGAAGCCCATAGAAACAAAGTAAAATAGCTATAAAGAAATGATGTTGCTTCTGATTCTTGTAATTTCTATAACAATATATGTTGATGGCTCCACATAGGCCTAAAATTACAATTTACATTACAACTTCAGGACCCATGATGGGTGCCTATAAATAGTAGTCCAGCGAGAAGGACATCAAAGAGAATAACTTTGATGCCCATCTTGAAAACCTATCAACATCTTTATTTCTGTCTGCATGAAGGCACTTGAAATGAAATCTGAAATTCATAAGAATACACCAAAAGGTTTTCAGTCACCCCATTCTCCTTCCTCAGGTAAGAGCTCAGCCCTTAGTTGGATAAAATCTTATGGCATGTGAAAAGGTTAATCACTTAGTCCAAAACACAGATGTTTATTAAAGAGAAGATTTGACTTTTGTCTCCAACCACTCTTTGAAATGTACTTCTACCATATCTAGCTAATGCCTGAAAGATATTAGAAATTAGTACCCGTACATGTACTTGGAATTTTTGGCACTTTTAGTACAGAATAATAAAATGGACAAATAAGTCTGTGTGAACTTAACTCTCAAATGAAACACAAACACTTACTTACTAGTAATAACAGATATCTACCTAAGCCTCACAAAAGTACCTGAATAGCCAAGTTTGAGATCTACTGAATAAGGAGTATGATCATAAAAGTCAAACATTAACTTCAAAGTTGTAATACTAGCACAAAAATTCTATCTTTACTAGTAGTCTGTGTAGCACATATTTGTACACAACTATTAATGTATATTCATGACTTAATGTCGCACCTTTTATAGTACCATGCCACTTTGTAATGGGAAATTACTGAACTTGTATGTCAGATCCAAGAATGAATATATCATGTAAATATCAGTGTTGTTGTACAGTGCAATCTTTTGATTTGTGTGATTATGAGATGGACTTCAATTATTTTAGGATCACTTGACCATGCAGCCATCTTGGGGTGGGTATGCCATTTATAGATGATGTGTTGGCACTGGCCATTACAAGATGGAGAAATGTGTCATACTAACGTGGACATGAATCATTTAAGGATTATTAGACCACAGACCCATCTTAAGATAATCATGTTTAGTCAAATTTTGCATGATTTGAAATGGGCATGAACCATTTTAGTGTTAGATCACAAAAACATGAATGCATCATTTATGGGTTGTGTATTGGCAACAGCTCATCCTTAGATGGTAAACGCTTTATTTATGGATGATGCAGTGGCATGACCCCATTCCAAGATTTGAGCTATGCTATCTTGAGGTGGGTTTGAACCATTTTAAAATGGGCTAATTCAGTTGAGACCCCCTCATGATGTGTCATCTGAAATGGCACATCCATCTTAACATGATTTATTGATTCTGAGATAGTTCAAGCGCATCTCAAGATGGGTCTATGATCTACTAATCCTAATTATTCTACATCCATTTCAAGAGGGTACACGTCTCATCTTAGATTGGCTAGTATCAACATATCACCTTAATATGGCTGAAATTCACCTCAAGATGACACAATCAGAGAATGACATTAAATATTATTCGAGACATTGTACACCTTATAAATGTTCATGAACTCTGCCTCAACCTACCAGCCTCCTTCAAAACCTAACCATAATATTGTACATGTTATCAGTATTTCCATGAAATCTATTCAGCTGTGTCCATTTTAATTTATGGCAATTGAACCATCATGGAAGGAGTCCTCCTCTCAGCTGAATTGCTAGCGAGAATAATATCTATAAAGTGCCTTCTCTCACAACACTTATGTCCACTAAGTACTGTATGAAATCTTTATTGATTTTATTCTAGCAAGAAGTTGATTCTATTCAGGTGATAAAAGAACTCCAAGAACCACTGGGCTGAGTAATACTTAATCCACCCCTGCCATAAGGTGATGTAACCTAAAATTTTGTTATTTGTTATGGCTGAGTTGGACTATGATGGGAGGTAAATTTGTACTTTCCCAGCAGTTATAATAGATTACTACAAAGCCATAAATTACAGAACTCACTGTATGATTGGCAATGTTTTATTATGTTATGGCAAGTGTAACCATCTATTCACTGTCCAATCTGGCACCCTTTGAGTGCCTCCACCCTACCCTTTATATCAAATGCTTTGTATTTGGACAAACGCATAGATGCTATCATAATTTGTTTGTAGCAAGTTTCTTTTCTCAAAAAAATTATACCCAAAAGGGAATCTAACAATGAAGACCCATTCTGTTTGAAGTTTACATCCCAGCTAAAACAAAGTGTTCATCTTCAGCCAGTACAAAATTGATTGACTACAAGCAAGCCAGAAAGATTACTGATATGCAAAAATTGAAATTCTACAAATCTACAATGATCTGAAAACCAACAAGTAACAAATATAAAACTCAAAGTTCTTATGAACGGATGAATATATGATTTTATGAAGACTGGAGGACCTGAAAACATTCCCATATCTGCATGAATTACACTTCACCAAAAGGCAAGAACTTTATGCCGTCACCTGTATTTTCCATTTTTCCCAAACTCGAATGTGAGTATCATTTTATTGTGGCCTTTTAAATCTAGACTCATTAATGTATGCTTTGAAAAACATATTTGAGTGTACATTCTCCACATTGTAATCAGAATACAGTAATAATTGCAGTACTGTATTCTGCAATTATTGCTTCACATTACATTAACGCACACCATAAAATTAAAGTTTTTGTAGCTTGTGTTTCATTTTCCCTATGGAAAATAAAGAAATTTACTTGAAAAGACATCTATGGACTTCCTCATCCTGACAGTACAAAGTTTGTTCATTTGTACTTGCAAGAGTATAAGAACATAAGAATAAAGGAGACTGCAAGAGACCATAAGGCCTACACTAGGCAGCTCCGTATCCATCACCACCTGTCATCCCCATCCATGAAGTTGTCTAATCGTTTTTTAAAACGACTGATAGTTTCAGCGCTTACTACATGGTTACTAAGTTTATTCCATTCATCGACCACCCTAGTAGTAAACCAATTCTTGCCTATTTCCTTATTAAATCTAAATTTGTCCAGTTTATACCCATTACAGCGAGTCCTGCCCTGTTGTTTTATTATGATGACCTTGTTTGCTTCACCCTTGTTATAGCCTTTGATCCACTTGAACACTTCTATTAGATCACCCCACACTCTGCGTCTTTCCAGAGAGTGTAAGTTTAGGTGCCTAAGCCTCTCTTCGTAAGGCAAATTTCCGAGTCCATGTATCATTTTGGTCATTCTTCTCTGTACTGATTCTAGTGAATTTATGTCCATTTTGTAGGACGGAGACCAAAACTGTACCGCATAGTCAAGGATGGGTCTAACTATCGCTAGATAGAGTTTGATAATTACCTCTGCACTTCTATTCGTTACCGTCCTAGCAATGAAGCCTAATGCTCTGTTAGCTTTATTTCTGGCACTAATGCACTGCTTCCTGGTTTTAAGGTCCGGACTCACCAGAACTCCCAAGTCCCTCTCGCACTCAGATTTTTCTAAAAACATGTTATCTAAGTTGTATCTATTATCGGGGTTGTGTAGCCCTACGTTTAACACGCTACACTTAGAGATATTGAAGTTCATTTGCCATTTCACTGACCATGTTAACAATTTATTAAGATCATCCTGCACAATCTGGGTGTCGTCTCCTGACCTAATTAGGCGTCCTATTTTAGTGTCGTCCATACAGCAAAAAAATAAACCAACAGCATACTACTCAAACATCTATAATAACCACATAAAAACATTCATATAAAGCACATACATACTCAAATTTATAAACAAGCCCTTCAAGAAAGACCACCAAACTCATTCTTCCAACAACAACTTCCAGACATAAGCCCCACAGAAAAAAACCCTCCCACACTTGACAAGAACAACCCTGGCAAGCCAGCATTAAAACAGCACCAACAAAAAATAAAGCTGGCCACAGAGTCAAACTACCCAAGATACAACCACCACACAAGAGGACACAGAACACCTTATACTACAGTGCCTCACAATGATAGTCCCCAGACAACAAAACAATATATCATCTCTGAGTGACTTTTGATCCTGCCCAGAGGCTGTTGCCAGTTACCTGGAGGCCACAAGTCTTCTGTAAGAGACACTAGGGGCAATGGATTCGTTGATTACAACCACCATGAACTTAATATACCTACATATACCAATATACACACTGAAAGACAACACACTGCTGCATGCCAGACCCCCTGATATCCACCCTTCTGAATCCTCTCTCCCACGAAAGGACAGAGTCCACTTGGCCAGACTGCGATGCGGTCACCACCCAGCACTTCTAAGCTACCAGAAGAGGCTGGACGACCGTGTTGTGAACAGCTGCCCAGGATGTAACACTTCACCCCATACCATACAACACATAATGGAAGACTGCATTATACACAATCATGCACGCAAACAACACAACATACACTCTATAAAGGATTTGTGGGAAAACCCAGTTTCGGCTGTGGCCTTCCTTGGGGAGACGGGACTGCTCGGACAGACAGTCTAGGGAACGACAACAACAACAACAACATATACCAAAGGGCTTTTCCTCCTTATAAAGGGGAGTGGCTAAGTCAAAGAATACACCCACTCTACACCTCCAAAAATCAACTTCTTGTCCCTCCCATCCTAGCATCTCATGGATGAAAGGTTATCCTTATACCCTCCCACCCCAACCCCCTGCACTGCTGGGGTCAGAGGCAATGGAACAAGACACAACACAGTCCTACAGCTTGAACTGATTTATCCTCGCTGCTTCATTATATGAAACACAAAGGCAAAAGCCGACAAGACTGTTAGAATAAACACCATGTGAGATCGAAACCTTTATTGGTACGACGTTTCGATTGTTACAGCTTTTTCAAGTACAGACATATGGCAAACACTCTGAGTACATATAGGCCGACGGGGAAGGAACTGGGAGAGGTTATCAGGGAGGGGTGGGTGGTAGGTGGAAGGGAGGAGGGGGGAGGTGTGAGAAGGGGACGGGTGGGACTTGGTGGAGAAAAAGGAGGACATTTCAGACAGTTTGTTGAAAAGGACTAGGGGGGACATTTCATACATTTGTATAATGCGGGTAACAGATGGATGATAGGGGGGGGCGATGTTGAACATGCCTCTGTTCTGCTCAATGGTTTTGAAGCTTTGAATGGCGGCCGCTTCCAGGCATTTCCTCCTCACCCTGTCTGGTTCACTAAAAAGAAGCTCTGCGTTATCCCAATCCATCAGGTGTTCCGGTGGATAACACAGGCGTTGGTGGTGATGTTGTTGAAAAAGGCATTCAAAATAATGGAAGGGCGGGAGCCAGCGAAAGATCCAGCTAGGAGGCTTATCTTCCAGCCAGCAGCGTCACCACCACCCTCATCCGGACACTTGGGCGTTGTAACATTCAAGTAGTGGGCCAGTCCAGCAGGACTATCAAAGAGGTCTCTAGAAGGAGTGACAGCCAGGACGAGATGTGGGGAAAAACCGCTGGTGTCTACCGCATACTCTGTGCTGGATGTGATAGAGTATATATCGGCGAGACCTCCCGTGACCTGAAGACCCGGATCCGGGAGCATCGCTACGATTCCCGGAACAACATCACCACCAACGCCTGTGTTATCCACCGGAACACCAACGACCACCTGATGGATTGGGATAACGCAGAGCTTCTTTTTAGTGAACCAGACAGGGTGAGGAGGAAATGCCTGGAAGCGGCCGCCAAAGCTTCAAAACCATTGAGCAGAACAGAGGCATGTTCAACATCGCCCCCCCCCCTATCATCCATCTGTTACCCGCATTATACAAATGTATGAAATGTCCCCCTAGTCCTTTTCAACAAACTGTCCGAAATGTCCTCCTTTTTCTCCACCAAGTCCCACCCGTCCCCTTCTCACACCTCCCCCCCTCCTCCCTTCCACCTACCACCCACCCCTCCCTGATAACCTCTCCCAGTTCCTTCCCCGTCGGCCTATATGTACTCAGAGTGTTTGCCATATGTCTGTACTTGAAAAAGCTGTAACAATCGAAACGTCGTACCAATAAAGGTTTCGATCTCATTGATTCTAACAGCTTCATTATATGGCAACCCCTTCCCCTCATCCACCTGAGAAATTTAGGGAGCCAACAAAAATAGCATCCCTTCAGGCTCTGTCATTTTGTCCTCCATTTACAGCCACTCTCAATTCATTCCTATTTTTTGCATTCTTCCTTGTTCAACTAACATTCTTTTTGTATTCAGTGCTCCATTTATCTCATCCATCTACCTCATTCTTTGTCTTCTCCCAAGTTCCCTCCACTCCTGCTTCACTTTCTTTGCATCATTGTCTTGATGTAATTAATGTTTCTTGACGGGGTGAATAAAAACAAAGGTATTTTTTTTTATTTTCTTCAATACTTCTCTACAGCTTTATGGTCTTAGGTACACCAGAGGACTCCCGCCTGGGATCCCCAATCCACTCACTAAGCCATCTCTGTTCCAACGTCACTACTTAATTCATCCAATAATTTTGACCGTTACAAATAAGTGCCCCCCTTAAGGTGTGACTTCTCTCCTAATGTACCAATAAAAAATTTTTACTCCACCCTTCTCCAATCAGAAAGACTGTTACATCGTCTCAAGAAATACTGCTTACACAAGCAATCTTGATCTCGAAGCGGAATGGCTTAGTGTTTGCATTTCGTCACGTTAGCGCCAATATCGGTACCCTAGCTATGTTTACAAACTTTAGACGGCGAGCGAGATTATGCAGCTTCGCAATTCCTTCGCGGCTATTGTTTTCAAAACATTTAACTCGCAAAAATGAATTTCTCGCCACTTACCCCTCTATCTAGGTACTTGTCTACCTTCATCTACCAGCCTCTTACAACTTGAAACCATCAAAATCTATATCGTCCCTCATTCCTCGTCACTAGGAAGTGATGTATAATGCGCCTTTCTTGCTCAGAGACTGTTCAGCGGCGAGTCATCTCGCCTATGTATAAATTTCTTGTAATTTTGTGCATATTAACAAAAGATAAACCTGGAAAATAAGGGAATTCGAATCATTTATGTGTCGGTGCACTCTACCAGCAAGTGCATAGATGAAGCAACAAAGATTACCACTCGCCAGCTACTATAAATGGTGATCCTGAAGTCGTTAACACCTGTTACATACGTGTGGGATAGATGGCGTACGGAGAGTGATGCGCAGTTTCTTTGTATATTTTTATTCTAGTGCAGGTACGTGTGTCAAAGCCAGACGTCGTGTGGTCTCCAAGTGGGGGACCAACCGCGAAGACCTAGTGACGCGTAACGAGTTGAGTACAGGGAAGAACTAAATTTAAGTGACTGGCCTGCCTCCTCGGGGCAGGCAGTATATATACGCGAGACTGACCCGACGCCATGACCAGACGCGACCTAATTACGTTGACCCTTTCTGTCCTGTCCATACCAGCGCCAGGTCCTATACACTCCAAATACATACACCTTGCACCGATGCTGGAATCCTTGTGGGGTACATGTACACCACATTACCCTCCTTCCCCTGCGAATCATCAGAGTCGCCAAAGGCATTGTAGGCGGAGGGGAGTGTGTAGCACCGGGTGACGACAATGGTACAGGCGGCGGCGATGATGTCGGAAGCGGTGACATCGGTGGAGCCGACGTCGGAAGCGGGCCGACCGTGAGCGACGTCAATGGAGGCGAGAACCCCCTGAAGGTGGCGCAGACGGCGATGTCGGAAGCGGTGACGTCGAAAGCGGTGACATCGACGGTGACATCGGCGTTGACGTCGGAAACGGGGCGGCCGTGTGCGACGTCAATGGAGGCGAGAACCCCACGGAGGCGGCGCAGACGGCAATGTCAGAAGCGGTGACATCACCCGGCGTAGCTACGTCGATCTACGGCGATCGTGACGTCGATCTGCGTTGATCGTGACGTCGAGTGGGAAAGCGGTCGTGAGTGATATGCCGCAGAGGCGATGGCTGCGCTGGCTGTGCTGGTTACCACAGCGGTAGTAGTTGCGAAGGTTGTTGTGACGTTGACTAAAGTCCAAGTAGTGCCGGAGTCACGAAGAACCCACGACCGGAACAGCGTCTGTCGAAGCTTGTCGGTGATCCAGGGTCGGCTGGGTGCGCTCGCGTCAAAACTCTCAGGGTCGCCAATGTAACATAAGTGTGTGTTTCGTGGGATAGGTGACGTAGTGGGAGAGTGACGCGCCGTTTCGTTGTATACTTTTATTCTAAAGCAGGTACATGTGTCAGAGGCAGACGTGGCGTGGTCTCCAAGTGGGGGGACCGACCGCGAAGACCTAGTGATGCGTAACAAGTTGAGTACAAGGAAGAACTGACTGGCTTGCCCGCTCAGGGTAGGCAGGATATATACGCTGGACTGGCCCGACGCCATGACCAAACTCGACCTAATGGGACCTTTCGCAGTGAGCAAATTGATACTAGACACCTCCAGATTTTGTAATTCTTGCCGGGAAATAAGTACTTTTTTGGGCAAGTTTTATAAGCTTACAAAGGTGTATCGTTGTACATTATTGTGTCTGAAATTGAAGTCAATTAATCTCATGATTGCAAACGGCATATAGCATTGTTTGAGCCTCTATTTATAATCACAGATGATATTCGTAAAACAGCCTATAATTGTATCTAGCCAGGTAATTTGTAATTTTCTACCGACTTCAATGGACGTATACTGATATAAATTTCATTTGAATGCACCAAGCAATAGGCAAATCCATGTAATGCATCGAAAATATAATTTTGCATCGAAGACTTAATTTTTTCGGTACGATAAATTTTGTCTTAAGTTATATATATATATTTAATCTGACGTGCAGTTTGCCACGGCACACGTAAAATTAGTCATATTTGTTTGAAAATAGCTCCCAGCAGATCTAAGAGGCTATTCTTTACAAAAATGTCGTTAACTTCGTACGTCCGCCACCACTGTTGTTATTTTTTATCTCACTGATTATCTTCATATACAGGACGTGACAGTGATATCCATTATTTTTCAACACTCTCAGATAAAATGCACAAACCGAAATCAACATCCTCTTATTTTTACTGCTCATACTTCAGTAGAAATAATTACCTATTTTTAGTTTTACCTTATGATTAAATTAACAATGCCTTATCACACACCAGTAAGTAAAAATTATAACATTATGAGTCATGTTTTTGATTTTAAATACATTTATGCAGCAATTTATGGCGTATCATTTTTTAAATATCGGTCTCCAAATTAGCTAAGTCACCCCTTTGCCTCGTGAAATCCGAGACAATTGAAAATTCTAGCGCTAACATGAATCTACGAGCCTGACTGCGAAAGGTCCCATTGCGGTGACCCTTTCTGTCCTGTCAATACAACACATTCTGGAAGACTGCATTGCACACAATCACGTTCGCCAACAACATAATATACACTCTTTAAAAGATTTGTAGGAAAACCCCGTTCCAGCCTTGGCGTTCCTCAAGGAGACTCCTCGGCCAGACAGCCTAATGAACGACGACGACAACAACTGTAGCAAAGGTGAGACAAAGTCGTTCTTCTTCCGGCACTATGGAACCAGGACGATGATTATGACGACGACAACGAGGACGACGACATGGTAATAATAATGATGATAACGACGACGACGACGATGATGATTGAATGAATAATAACGACGATAATGGTGATGGCTATGGTAATAACAATAACAACATTATGATGGGCAATGGCTGATTTTGATGTAGGTTTTATCGAAGCCTATTTTTTTCTCGCGTGGAAGGTATCTTGGCTTAGTTTTTATTTTGTAATCGGATACACAGATATAAAAATACAATGTATAGAATTGCGAGGATAACACAGAAAGCATTTGAAATTTGTTTTCATTGTGGTCCTCTTGAAAAACAAATCCAGATACATTTAAACAAGAAGTAATGTAGCGAAGAACAGAACATGTTAAATCATATAAGTTCTTAGAATAATAATAATTGACATGACTTATTATGCAGAGAAAGAAAAAACTAACGTATTTAGTTAAGATCAGATCATGTTAATCATAATAAGTTCATATAAATAATAATCTTTGACATAACTTATTGTGTAAAGAAAGAAACAACCAATGTCATCTGAGGTGTTAAACAGATAAAATATAGTAATGTTTGTTAAAATAACAATAATGGTATGTTAAAATAATAATACTGATACATGAGTAATGTTAATATTGACAACTTAACATAAGAAAAAAATCTAGTACAAACAAAATTTACATAAAGTATATGAGGAGAGAACAAATTTAAGTGCTTGGAAAGAGCATCATGATGTGTAAGAACCTTAATAATAGATAAAAAAAAGATTCCTGATTTCTGGCCATCAATTGAAAACTGATTATTTTTATCTGACCCTTAAGACTCTTATGTTTGAAGGCAGGTCATTCCAGAGCACAGTGCTACTGTGATAAAAGCTGTTTTTACAGAGCCAGAACGTCTGATTTGGTAGCAGCTTGAGCTCATACCTGTCAAACCATTGTGGTGTCTTACCGTAAAATTTTGCCTTAGAGACCATAAGTTTGTGCATAAAGCGGTAAATCCATAAGAAAACCATATCTTTTGCCCATTGAATGTCTATTTGTTTCAAAACAAATGCAGAATGAAAACAATGTAACATGACAGTATGAACACCACATAACAAAAAGCAGTGGTGCTTACTTCTTGTAGACAGTACTGTTTTCATTATTTAGTGTTCATACTATGCCATGTGTTTGCACTGTGTGCAAAAACAGTACAACAAAGACCATTAGTAAGGCATAGCTGCAGTGAACCTTTTGTAGCTCACTGATGCTCTTTTGTCTTTGTTGCAGTGTTGCCACTTTTGTAGAGGCGAATTCCCACAGATTAAAGATTTTTCCCCCACAGATTTCCACAAACTGAAATTAAAATCCCACAAAAATTCCCACAAAATTAATACAGCATTATTTCATATAAATTTATTATTGATGAAGAATTTTTTTTTCCTTACAAAAAAAAAAAACAGTTACTTAATATTTAACAACTATATAAACTTAAAAACTAGGTCTTTCCATTATGGCTGTTCTGTAGACAGCCTGCAGCTACAGTAGACCAACCAAAACTTTGCAATACAAACATCATAATGACAATAATTAGATTTATGGTTACCTACAGTCTCAGTTTCTTACTGCATTAAATCAAGATTAATGATATTCTCCTCCTCCTCCTCCTCTCTAGAACCTTTAGCACCGAAATTTCTTATCATGTCATCAGTGGGCTGAAAGTTTACACACGACTGATAATAATGAACCAACCCATACCTTATCTGCAACAATGCCCCTGCCGACCTAACCTTTAGACGATTTCTCAGTTTCGAGTGAACAACATTCATTTGAGAGAAAATTCTTTCTACTGAGGCATTTGAAAATGGAAGGGACAATAATGCCAGTACGAGGCCCGAAATGTTTGGGAACATTTTTTGTCCTGCAGAAATTTCCCTTTCATTTACCTCAGTCCAAAAACTTACTACATTACCCAAACAACTTTTAGGCCACTGCTGAAGACACATTGAACTCCATTCATTTTCAAGACCATCTAGATCCTCAAAGGTAGACCGATACCTAGCACCAATCAGAGCAACGAGGTCTTTAATCTGCGATGTGGCAATGGAAGGATGGAAGTTTTTCAACATCATAAGTATCTCAACATTATCAGGTAAGCGCATCTGAACTTGTTTTATGAGTTCAACCACAAACTCTTTACACCGCTCTTTGATATAGTGAACTTGAGCTACAGT